>NC_133659.1:291774425-292374425 GCF_037893015.1 Macrotis lagotis
TGTTTTTTCTATTTTTGAGGAAGCAGAATCTCCTTTTGCTCCTTGCAGCTGTTGAGTTGTCTTAAATTTTAGCATAGCTCACCAGGAACAACTTGGTAAATCTAGTTGGAGCCAGTGCCAATTCTGTAGGATGAATAAGGTATTTGTAAAATAATTATTGTCTTTTTAAACTTTCCATCTAGCTTTGATGAAAAATTACCCCTAGGAAGGAGGTGGAGTTCTGGCTGCACATATCTATACTGCCATTTAGTACTTTATTACAAAGCTATCTTAAAAAAATGGCTTCATGCCTATGTATTTTACCTCCATAATAAGACCTTTTTCTAATGCTTTTTCCTATATTTCTTCCCCCTCCCAAATACATGGTATAGTGCTCATTAAAGTAAGCTTTGAATTTTTTTTTTCATTTTTTTCTTATTTCTCAAAAGAATGAGAATAATTCAATCTTAGGAACCAAAGAGTTGCTTCTCTTCTAAGATAAATGACTTTTTCTCTTATTGTTAGTTTCAGAGTAATAAATTGGTTTAGGAATATAATTCTCTTTAACTTCAGAAATGATAGATTTACATCCTTTTAAGTCCCTGTTTTCCAGGATGAGCAGAATGTGTTGTTTTCTGTCTCTCAGGTCACCTGGTCACCTATTATCCTTAAATGATCCTAAGAAATAGAGGAAAAAGAAGCAAAAATTAGATAAAGAGGAAAATTTTTGACTTTTTTTGTCCTTTTGGTTTCATTTATATGTTTATATATCTGAGGGTGAGGTGATATAATAGGGTTGTCTCTTTAGACGCAGAACTGATTTTATAAATGACACCTTTGAGTAATTAAAGTACACTGAGAGGAGGGAAACCAGTTCTGTGAGGGGACTAGAACCCTTCTCATCCAAGGATCCTGAAAGGAAATGGAGAGGTTTTGTTTGAAAAAGAGAAAATTGAGGTCAAGCACATTTTCTGGCCATTTGAAGTGGGTTCAAATTTGTTCTCTAAGACCCTAGAGGGCACCTAGGAGTTATGGGTAGGGATAGATTTAGGCTTTATATAAAGAAATATGATCAATGATCACTCTTCTAAAATGGATCATCTGTCTTCATAGCCAGTCAGTAAACAAGCCTTTATTGAATACTTTCTAGTAGCCATTTTGGTATGCATTGGGTTCCCTCTGATTGGAAGTCTTCAAATGGAACCTGGATGGTCACTTTGTTTAGGTAGAATTGGACTGTATTTCTAATTTAGAGATTTTTTTTTTGTATTAAACCTGAATATACGAAATTACAGCAGAGCTAATAAAATTACTTCATGACCCTGGGCAAAAAAATATAACCTTTAGTGACTGAGACAAATTTCCAAGAAGTTAAGTTGCTGACCTATAATGGTGGCAAAAAATAATCAATTCTCAATATAAATAATAAATAATATCTCCCTAGACTAATGAAATCATGAGTCATGTACCAAAAACAGTGCTAACATGTGGATTAGAATTTTTATTTAAAAAGAGATCGTGAAGGGGCAGTTAGGTGGCGCAGTGGATAAAGCACCGGCCCTGGAGTCAGGGGTACCTGGGTTCAAATCCGACCTCAGACACTTAATAATTACCTAGCTGTGTGGCCTCGGGCAAGCCACTTAACCCCATTTGCCTTGCAAAAACCTAAAAAAAAAGAGAGAGATCTTGAATCTCCATCTGGAAAGGAATATAAAAATCATTTAGCATAACCTCATTTTATAGAACAGGAAATGGAGAGATTGAGTGAATGAAACAACTTGTCAATGTCACATAGTTAGTGAATAGAAGAATTAGGAATCAAAGTCAAGTCCTCTGACTCTAAATTCATCACTCTATCTGCTATGCCAGAATCAGGCTAATTGGTTTTCTCCAAAGAGCATACATTATTGACATTGTTTCTGTATTTAATCTATTTCCTTTGACTGGGGATATCTTCATCTGCAAAGTTCTTTCCTTCAGCAATAACTACTTTAAGGCTAGATGTTAATCTTTCTTGTTAGAAAGACTGGTTTGATAGCTAATTTTTCACAAGGTCATTCACAGTGCATGCTTGAGATTGTCCTGGTGTCCTTTAGTGGTTAGTTGCTTTTTTTAGAACTTTTTATTTGTTTTTACTCTTTTAAAATTAGTTTTAAAAATTCATAAAATAGTTAAAGTTGCTGTTCCTCATTGGGTTCTTGTGATGGCTACTATATTCATTGTACTAAGAGCTATGTTTTGTTTTTGTTTATCTTTTTGTTTTCACATTGAGGTTTTTTGTTTTTTTAGGTTTTTGCAAGGCAAATGGGGTTAAGTGGCTTGCCCGAGGCCACACAGCTAGGTAATTACTAAGTGTCTGAGACCGCATTTGAATCCAGGTGCCCCTGATTCCAGCGCTGGTGCTTTATCCACTGTGCCACCTAGCAGCCCCACACATTGAATTTTAAGTATTTTTTCCATGTGAAAGGAATTTTTGTTTATCTTTTTGATTTTACAATGTTTCAAGGTATTTTTTATGTGGAAGGAGTTACACCCTTTGAGATGTTGTAACAAAATAATTTTACCTTAATCATATAAACATCATGCTTTGTTATTTGCTAAATTATATTGAGCATACAGTTACCAAGTATCAAAGAACAAAGCATAAAGTATGGAGTTAGAAATGAGGTTTGCATGAGACAAAAGAGCTGCCCCCATGGGGCTTACAATTTAGGAAGGGTTATGGTGGAAAAAAAGGGATGTGGAGGAAGTAAAGCCAATGAAAATAAATAAATATAAATATATACTAGTTCTGGTTTTCAGGAAGCTTACAGGACAGGAGTGTGTTGGTATTTAACAACTGATTTTAAAAAAAAATATATGGACAATGCACTTAAAAACTTAACCTTCAGTATTAGCATTTTCTATTTCATTGTATTCATTTTAGACAAACAACAAAAGAACAAATCATACCCTGATTTGTAGTGGTTGCTGACTTCTGGTGTATAAATGCTCATTCTGAAAATTAAACAATCTGGAGAGCTGGCACAAGATGACTCCAGCATACCCTGATATATAACTCACACAAAAAGATAAATTTGTAAGACAAAAAAAGCCAGTGCCTTGCTTTATGAGGTCCAAAAGGGAAAAATGTCTTAAGATCATTTCACAGAGAATGCAGGTGGAATTAGGTTCTAAGGTATGAATCATAGATTCAGAGAGACCTTGCCTTCCAGTCCCCATATTTTACAGATGAGGGAAGTTAAGTGACTTGATCAAGACCACTTAAGCAATTCCATTACAACTCATGATAATTCAACAGTTAGTCAGGTACTTTACTTAATGCTTCCTATTTTCAGACATTGTGCTAAGTTCTAGCCCCAGTATGAGTACTGAAAGAGCTCATATCCTATTGGGAAAGATAATAAGCACATAAAAGATCTAGAAGTAATAATTTGGAGATAATTAATAGGGAGATGAAGTATTCCAGGCATAGCAAAAATATGGAGGTGGATCAGGAAGGGATCATAAATCTATATATGAGGAATAACCTTGAAACAGAATAAAGGATAATATGGAAGGAAGAAAGAAAATGGAAGAAAGTACGATTTAACTGTGTTAGCATTTGACACATTTGTCAATGTGGTATAAAAAAGCTATCAGTATGTACAAGCTCACAATACATCACCAAAATACCTATGATTGATATTAAACCCACTTTGGGAAGTTTTAAATAGAAAATAGATGAGCTTTAAACTTTAAACTTTAAACTGGTTGATTGCCTAATACCTTGTGAATATTTTTCACATGAATCCTGATTTAAATATTACAAATATGCTTGCCAATATCTGAAATATTTTTCATCAGATCTATTCTATCAAGACTCAGTTTGATGTAGTGAAAAGAATATTGATGGGGAGACTTGGGTTCAAATCTCAACCCATTTGAGCATTATGAACTTCACTCAATCCCCGAGTCTCTATGAGCTTTAGTTTTCCTCCTATATAAATGAAAATAACATCTATAGGGTCCAACCCTCAAGAGTTATTGTGACAATTTAATTGAGATAATGTTCATAAACCACTTTGAAAACCTTAGAGTGCTAAGAAAGTATCAGATAATGTTATTATTTTTGTGGATGAGAAGCTAGTATGGCATATCTATTAACTCCCAGGAAGATTCTGCTTGGGATGCTTCCAGGTTATCAATTAACTGTTGAATTTGCTACTTCAAAAATCCACTGATTCTTAAAACCCAACTTTCATTCTCAATAGATTCCTTTCTAACCACATCTGAATCATGGTCTGCTGTTATCAAGGTCTGAATTAAATCAGCCAGATATGGTTTCTGACTCCAGCCCTCAGTGCCAAAGTGAACCCACCAGGGGGTCAATTAGGAAGCATATTGATTTTTTTTTCTGTGAAAGGCTCTTAGACCAGTAGCACTTACCAAACACCCAAATATATGACTGCATGTTTACTGTCACACTTGATCAGTAATATATATTGCTCATGTGAATTTTACCTGTTACATTGGAGTACAATTTGAAATAAAATAGGATTTGTTCTTAAAAGGGTCACCCATGGGGATTCATGAATTACTTTAGTAGAGAAAGCATAGGTATAGTTTTTATAATAAATGCTCTTCCTCTTTCTTTGTTTCTCTCTCTCTGTCTCTGTCTCCCTCCCCCTTTCCTGCCTCTCTCAGTTTCCCCCCTCCTTGTTCCTTCCCCCTGCTTTCTCAAATCTTAACTCACCATACCAGAGGATTTAAAGATGAGATTTCTTACTTTGGCTTTACAAAAATAAACTACTCACATATGGACCTCTACCTTTAAGTAAATTAATATCATAAAGAATAAACAGAATATATGAAGTTTATTTGGTAAAAGCATATTTGGTAGCAATTATTCATATTGCAAAAAGAATTCTGTGCTTTACAAAATAATTCTCTGCAGCATTCTTTTTATTGTTGAATCTTTTTATTTATTTGTTATGTGCTTATTATGTATCCCAGGTCCAGGGCTAAAGTCATCACAAAAATGAGCTACACCTGCCTTCAGGGATATTACATCCCAATATAGTAGGGGATTCATAATTTAAAATTTTTTATCATATATAATTTTTTTAATTTAGAAAAGTATATGGATCCCTTCTTTGAATAATTTTATATGAACTAAATTATAGAACAACACAAAGGAAAACAATTATATTGAAATGTAATTATCAAAATAGAGACAACTAGGTCTCTTAGTGAACTAGAATCAGGAAATTCTTTATATCCAGTCTCTGATACTCATGAGATTTATGACTCTGGGTAGTAATTTAACCTTTCTCAACACTATCAGTAAAATGGGAACAGTCATAGCTATGGGGTTGTTACAAGAATCAAATAAATTAAATAAAATATATTGAAAACCATAAAAACTGTAAGTTCTAGATATTTGTGACAATATTATCATCAATTCATAATAATTTTATTAATAATAATTAATTATGTCTAGAATTTTAGGTTCATAAAGTGCTATAACAACAGTAGAAATAATGATTTTAAAATAAATCCACAGATGTAAGGTTAAATACCTTATGGGAATGTGGTCTATATATGGGATTAGTGGCTAAGGATGGTAGCTCTGGTGTTTACATAAATATAATAATCTTCCTATTACATAATTCATGGTCATATTGAGTTGATTATTATTCCTTAAGCTTGATGGAAGAGAATATCAGATGAAGAATTTTTTTTTCAAGGCAATAGGGTTAAGATCAAACAGCTAGGTAAGTGTCTGAGGTCAGATTTGAACTCAGGTCCTCCTGACTCCAGGGCCAGTGCTCTATCCAATGTGCTACCTAGCTGCCCCATGAAGAATTTTCTTGCTAGGTGACTTCGCGAGTCACTTTGTCAGGGTCCACAAGTCTGGGAGGATGAAATCAGGTAATTGTCATTGGTTAACCACTCATCTGGCTTACAGCTAGCAAAATCCATATAGATATGGCCAGTGTTCTCCACAGTTCAAGTTGAACATTTATCATGGTGATGGGTGAATGTCAAAGATCATCAGAATCCTGGATTAATCTGATGATTTCCAATTCTGACTCATTCCACTGAGTGAGGATGTTTTAACCTTCAGAACTATCTCCAGTTACGATTTCAGGTATTGTCTAAGGTAGAAAGGGAGCCAGTTTTGAATAGAACCTGCTACTGGTATGATAATACTCCACCAATTCCTTCCCCAGTTTCAATTCTTACCTAATGATTGCCTATTTCCATCTCTCCCATTGTGCTTTGTGAGATAAGAAAACTCTTCCCTTCCCTCCTTTGCCATTGTTCCTCTTCACCTGTGAGACATTGATAATCTTTTACTTGCTGATACAAAATCACAGTGACAGTGTAAAACATTTGCTCTTTTAATGAAATACTATTGAAAAATGAAAAATAAATCAGAGATTTTCATTTTCCATATATGATGAATAGGTTTGAAGTATTTCAGTGAAATGAGGTCATTGTGGTACTCTGTGTGTGTGTGTGTGTGTGTGTGTGTGTGTGTGTGTGTGTGTGTGTGTAGAATCTTACCCAAGTGAGAAAACATTTTTCCAGGCTAACAGGTAGCATTTTATACATGGCCCAGGTTGGCCCAGGTAATTTTCTACAGGTCCTACTTTGCTACCATTATAACATGAGCTCTTTGAGATCAGAACCTATTTTTGTCTCCCTTTGTCTGGTCATTTAAGTTCAGTGGTTTGATTCATTGTAATCACTTAGTAAATGATTGCCGATTGACTAATACTGGAAACACACATCAAGACCTTTGCTTGATGAAGAATAATAATTAACTAGAGACTGTATCAAATAATGACAAGCCAAAAGAAAAATGTTCAGACTGCAAGAAATAATTTTTATTGCTTTTCAATATCATAGGAAAGTGAGCGTCTGTGTCCTAAGGGATTATAACATCAGTACCCTGAACTATGAATTTTTTAATAGAATTTTTGCCTGCTCATAATTCTACTTTTAGGCTTGGCCTAATTATCTTCGGATCTATTTCTCTGAACTTAAATTATACAGATATAAAATTATTTTCAGTTTGTTTCTTTTACCTAGTGAGTTGAAGGAAAAAACTCCACCTCCTCCCCCAACAAACAGAAGCAAACAATAGTAACAACCCACCAGATTTAACCTACAGCTTTGGGAATTTCTACAATCAGCCACAAGATAGAATTGAAATTTGGCTCATTGAAAGCTTAGGATTTCCTTTATGACCCATTCCTTTGGGTCCCTACATGAAATCACAAGAAATATATCTAAGGTTTTGCACCGGGACAAATGAATGTTTCACAAAATTAAGCCCTTAGAATGATGATGGTTTGTTTCTTCTTAACTTCCATCATTTCTGCCTATTTTTATTATATGCATGAGTATATTTGCTAGCTTTCCTTCCAGGGATTATTATCAATCATTCAGTGTGTTTGATATGGGAATGAGTATTTCATGGTCTGTACCCTAGGAAAGCAGTAACAGACACCACCAGCCACACATTCTGAATATATATTTTTGCACCTTAATATATATATATATATATATATATATATGTATATACTCATCAGTTATGATTATTTAAAAATTTTTAGTTTCTCTGTGCTTTCTATTTTTATTTTCTAATTTTCTAGCTCAGTAGACTCTTAAGTGAATGAATTAGAAAAATACAGGAGCAACCATTTAGAAATTCGTAGTGAGTTTGATATTTATTTATTTTATTTTATTAAATGGAGTCAGTTGACAATGGTTTTCAAAGGTCAATTATTGGCAGTATCTGACCACTTAAAAATCACAACCAATTTTAGACTTGTGAAAATCAGGAAAAATGAAAGGGGAAAAATTATTTTTTCCTCATTTGTGATTTTTTCTAAAAGGACAAAAATGACAAATTTGGAGTCAAATGATCTGACTTTGAAGTCTAATCTATTTGCTACTTCTGTGACTTTGAAAAAGTTACTTTAACCATTCTAGTCCTCAGTTCCTTATCTGTAAAATGAAAAGTCATGAACTTTGAGAAATTGGGCAAGACAGAAAAAATGTCTTGAATTTGGAGTCAGAATATCTGAGCTCAGATCCTGACTCTGCTACCATCACTTCCATGATCTTTGGCAAGTAACTCGGCATCTGTTGGCCTAAATTTCTCCTCTTAAGCCCCCATACAATTCCAAATCCATGATTCTATATTGTTTGTCTCTGCTTCATTGTACTAAATCTTTGGTAAGAGAAAAATTATCTAATAATTTGTTTCTACTCTATTCTAGCTAACAGAATAATTGTAGATAGATATGGGAGTTGTTGTTTAGGACTTATGGAAATTTATGCTTATAGTGTCCTGTTGATTGCATCCCTATTATTTCTTATGGCTTCAAATAGAAAATTTTGAGGAATGGATCCTGGCTTTTACTATAGCAGGAAAAAAATCTTACTACTCTTTTTTTTTCTATTTCCCATACTTACTATAGAAAAAATTGCAGTGCAAAAAAGTGGACAGTGTCATGCAGTGGAAAGAACACCATTTCTGGAGACCATGGATCCAAGTTCAAATATTAACTTTGTCAGTTACTACCTGAATTTGGGTATTTTGTTTTATCTGGCCGGACTTTCCCTAGCTCTATTTCCTATGTCCTTATAGTCATCTTGCAATTATTAAGTTTCTATTATATAGTAGATTCTATGCTAATAAGAGCGCAAATTTAGTCTAGCCATTCTAGAAGCATGATCTCTATATATTATCTGCTTCTTGACTTTGGGTTTTTAATAAGGGAATTCAATTTATCATTCAATACATCTGCTTCATGTAAAGCACTTGGATGATGGCTGAACTAGAAATAGCCAGCAAGAAGAAAAATAGTAGTTCATTGCTCTGTTTAGATGGTTTTTGATTAGGTAAGTTGAAATGATATACTCAGAGATTTACTAGAAACAATTAATTCATTATCCCCTTAGTTAAACTTCTTAGAATAGTTTCCTTCCAAATTCAAGCATTTCCTTCTAAGCAAGGTCTTTTCTGAGCTCTGTCTACTTTTTACAAAGTGATTAATGCTTTCCTCCCCCCCAATCTCATATTTATTTTTCTCTATATTTAATACATATGTACATATTATCTTATTTCATAGATTTCAACCTTTTTGAGGAAGGGGTTGCTTTAATTTTGTCTTATCTCCATTAATTAAACACTATCCTTGGCTATAGTTAAATCTTAAGAACTACTTGCTGACTGACTAATCAATCTGTTTTTTTTTTCATTTTTTTTTACCATGGGATATTGGCAGGGGGTGGGGAAGGTTGGTGGTAGGAAAGGTTGGTGGTAGATGGCCCAATTTTAAATGCAATTACTATGGATCTGCCCAAGCAGTAATGATGATCTGAACTTTGGTGCTAATGGAAATGGAAGGATGGAAAGAAGACAATTCTTGTTACAGGTGTCATAGGAATTCTCAAAAGAACCCATGAACTGAAAATATTGACAGATTGAAATAGATGAGTCAAAATGACACTGAAGTTTCCGGAATGGGTAGCTAGTGGCATTAACAAGAATAAGAAAGGAAAAAGTCACAACCTAGGAAGACATTATTGTAATTAATCTTTCTTTCATATGGTATGTTCAATGTAATAAGACCAAGGACCTAGTAGATAATATTAATGTCTTCTTGAATTGTTCCTTATAAAATACTTCTGAAATGAAAGCTGTTTTAGACATATTCAGACTTTTCTGAAAGGTTCAAGTTGAGTGACTCTGACTTTATATTTTAATAATTTAGCCACTAAAATGATGACATCTATATAATTAACTACTTCTCATGCTTTCAAAACACTGTCATCCATAAACAATAGGCTTGAATATCTACTCCCAAAATTTTATCTGAAAAATGTTTGACATATGATATAAACTATTTCAAGTCAAATTGAACAAAAAAAGAATGTTTAAGGGAGACTAGATGAGCACATTTTTGTCTGTTAGTGTTAAAAGCTAGAGGAAAAGTTGCTTTATGATTTCCTCTTTTTGTTTGTTTATTTTTAGGTATGGAAGACAATGGATAGATCAGATTTATTTGATTTTAATTTAGCTTTAATAACTTAAAAAAGTAAAGTTGACAACCACTTCATTTGCTTATACTTTACAGTATTTATAGTTTATGACATTGTATGCCTGGAAAACTTCAAAGATTAAATATGTGCATAGTCCTTTGAATATAAGATGATATATATTCAGGCAGCTGAGACTGATCTGCGCCAACTAACTTTTGTCAGTCCTAGTCATGAGTTTATAAACTTTAGAGATACAAAGGAACCTCAGAAGGTCATCTATTCTACCCTTTCATTTTGCAGCTGAGGAAATGTAGACTGAAGAAGTTTAACCAGTAGTCCAAATTGACATGTGCAGTAAGCATCATAGGTGATATTAGGACCCAAGTCTTTTGACTCCAGAAATTCCTTTCTTTCATCCAGTTTCCCCTTGGTTCTTTGGAATATCATGTTCCTAACAATATATTCTTAAAAACAAGCTAACAAGATTATTACCGATACCTTCAAGAGCTCTGGTACTTCACATTCTCAGACATAAGATTACTCTTATTTAGGATTCGCTGAGCCCTTGACTAGTTTAACACACAAGTCACTGTCAGAAATTTAAATTGGAGAACATTCAGAACATTCTGACACTAGAGGTAGTTGGGATAGCCTGGGGTGTCACAAACTTGCTATGTCATTCACTATGCAGGCTGTTCTGTACTATTCTGCTGTTTATTAGCATTCTCCATAATAAATGTTTATTAACTGAGTGATTGGCTCTCATAATCTCTTTGCAAGGTCTGTGATCCAATCTCAAATTTTTCCCATATGCTTACTTTTATTAAAGGTATCTCCTACAATTGTTTGTCTGCTTAATCCTGTGCTCTTATCTCCCTGGTAGCAACAGGAGTATCAGCTAAATTGGTCTTACAGCCCTGTGACAACTAGAAGGGCAGACATTATCCCCAGCCTGAACATTTATATACATATGCATATATGAGTGTATATAAATACCCACACATGGCAGGTGGAGAAGTTAAAGAACTGAAATTTAGGCAGTACATTCTGGATTCCTCAGAAGACAAAATAATAAGAAATGGAATCTAGATTCCTTTTTTATTTTTAATTTAATTTTTCCAATTACATGCAAATGCAGTTTACTTTATTCATCCATTTGCATCCACAATTTTTCTACCACCCTCCCTTCCCTAACCTTTCTCAATGGCAGCAAGAAGTGTCCTAAAATGGCACATATACAATCGTATTTTACATTTTTTTATTAGTCATGTTATAGAAGAGAAATCAGAAGGGGAAAAACCTGAGAAAGAAAGAAAAAAAAACATAAAGGAAGTTTTGAAATGAGAACAAGTATGCTTTGCTCTGTGTTCAGACTTCATAATTTTTTTCTTGATGTGAATGGCATTTTCCATAATAGATCTTATGGAACTAATCACTGAATTGTTGAGAGGACCTGCATTCATCATAGCTGATCATTTCACAATATTGTTATTAACAATGTATACTGTTCTCTTGGTTCTTCTCACTTCACTCAGAATCAGTTGCTGTAAGTCTTCTAGGCTTCTTTAAAGTCTAGCCATTCATGGTTTCTTAAAGAACAATAGTATTCCATAACAGCCATGTAGCATAACTTGTTATATTCCCCACTTGATAGGCATCCAATTCTTTGTCAATACCAAAAGAACTGCTATAAATATTTTTGGGATATGTGGGAGTTTTCCTATTTTTTATGATCTCTTTGAGATATAGACTCATTTGGATCAAAGGATATGCACAGTTTTATTGTCCTTTGGGCATATGTTGTTATAACCTTATAAATGAAATGCTCTATAGATTATGACAGACTATCCTTATTCCTACATGTAATGCTTGCTTTTTCATTTAAGAAGACTTCACTGGGGACATTGGCACATAATTTTAATTTATAACAGCTATACCAATAGCTAGCATTTTCATAATGATTTAAGATTTGCAAAGTGCTTTGCAACTATCATCTCATTTTATCTTCATTAAAACCCTGAAATGTAGGTGTTATTATTTTCTTCATTTTTCAAATGAGAGAACTGAGACAGAGAAAGATTAAATGACTTGTCCAGGATCACCACTTACTAAATATCAGAAGTTAAATTTGACTACAAGACAAGCATTCTGTCCACTGTACCAACCAGCAATATATATATATATATATATATATATATATATGTATGTATATAATTAGAATTCACAAGATGATGCAAATAATTGTGGTGTAATAAATTGCCAATGGTCTTGATTTTAAGAAAGATAAAGCATATTTTGACTGTGTTGCACATAAATTGTTAGGAGGAAATTTACTATGTATATCTGGCTGCCATGTAATTTCCTAATTTATTTTTAATTTCAGATAGTGGAAATAACCCATGTTCTTTAGCTACTGTCTGCACTTTATCTAGTTAATGTTCTTTACCGAATTTGTAGAAAGCAGAAAAAAAACCTTATTAAAAATACACTACGAGTGACTTTTAAATTACTTTTCCCCCACCCTCATAAGCAATGATTATGCTGCTCTTCTGGTGTTGTTAAATTAAGATTTAACCCAAGAATTTCATATATAGGAGCAATACACTTGATGCCTTTGTATGAGAATTAGGTATCTGCTTTATTAACCATCTCTTTCAATCTGACAGCAGTTTCCCTCCCCCACTTTGTGCTCTCCAAGATGAATAGTAACACTATTTAAACTAATAATGAATATATGGAACTTGGATTGACATTAGAGGTTAGTAGGAGCTGGCGTAGTATGTCTCTCCCCTGCATATTCTCTTGGCCTGTGATATATAAGTGCGTAACAACAGTGTGATAATGCAATCTTCAAATCATGACTGTTCTTTATTGATGGCTCCACCTGCCTTGTGAAACCTCACAGAGAAGCGTCTGACCATTTGTTTAGTTATGCTTCTACTCACTGATGTGTTAAAAGGGCATTGTCTTATTTTACAAAGACCTAAGTGATTTAAATTAATATATTACCAAGATGAAAAAATCAAAATCATTTGAAATAATGTTATTCAAAATTTATCCTAAGTGTAAATGTCTAAGATATAGCAACGTTCCAAATAATTTACAATCCTCATTTTTTAAACCAGTCAGTTTTCTACACTGTGGGTGGTAAACAGAGAGTGAAATAAAGAAATTAATATTTCTTTCAACTTGCCCAGCATGTCTTCATTTTCCTTAGGTGAGTTGAGTGGCTATTTATAAATCTGAGTTATCATAACAGAGGTAAAATAAGAAGCAGGAAATTGTAACATTTCTAGCAAGGGCTTCTTCATAATCTGTTATAGATCTCTCATCTGGGGAATTTCTATAAAACTCCTTCACCAAAATTCCTTTCAAACAGAGAGCCATAAATAGAGTGGGACAACAGGGACTTTTCCTCAGACCATTGACATGACAAACATACTATCTTCCTGTAAAATTCTCCAACTGTTGTCTCTTTTCCTTTGTCCACCCTGTGAGCTGTGATGCCTACCAGGGTTGAATGCTCTGCGTTTGGGTCTCCATTCTTCCACCCAGAGCAAATGATTTGGGGGAGGTAGGAGAAGACAGAGGTCAGCCCCCAACTTTTAAGATAAATGGATGTATCTATCTGTTTGAGAGATTGGTATAGACTTCTCATTAGCTAAAGATTTAATATATAGCCTTCTGAATACTAATGATCCCTTTTCAAATGTTCAGGAAAGCATTCTCCTAGGAAATGGTGTCTGAGTTGAACAGGGAAGGAAGATAAAGATTCTAAAAAACCAAGGTGAGGAGGAGTTATATGTCTTTATATGTTATCTCCTCCATTAGGGTGTAAGTTTCTTGAAGGCAAGAAATATTTTTTACCTTTGTATCTCTAATTAGCACTCTAAATAGTGTGTGCTGCATAGTGAATGCTTAATTAGCACTGTTGTTCTTGAGACAAGAATAATAGAGTGGCTTGTCATTTCCTTCTCCACCTCATTTGCCAGATGAGGAAACCTTGCAGTTGAGGCAAATGGGTTAAGTGACTTGTCCAGTGTCACACCTGCTAGTACATGTCTTAAATTGGATTTGAACTCATGAAGTTGAGTCTTCTCGATTCCAAGCCAAGCGTTCTATCCTCTGTGTCAGCTTAATGTTTATTGCTTAATTGATTTCAGGCAAAGAGGTCAACTTTGCAAGAGTATGGGGTTGGGAGATGTAGTTATGCATTCATAACCATAAGTTTGGTTCAACTGAAGAGCCCTAAAAGGGGATCATATGAGATATATTCAGAAAGGTAGTCTAGGATCATATCATGAAGGACTCTAAGTGATTATGTCTTACCATTTTTATACTTAAGATATCATGAGCAACTTTATCAAATGTCTTGTTGAATTTTAGTGCATATTATTTCCCTTCATCTGCTGTTTTATCAATTCTTCCTCAAAAAGAAATCTAGGATGATCTGTTGTTAGATTCACGCTCTTTTTTTGGTGATCACTTTCTTTTTAAATGCTTTCCAAAAATCTCTTCAGTGATCTTTTCTAGATTTCTTTTGCTAGTATTTGATGTCTAAGTTTGCCAATCTAATTATTTAAAGAATCCAAATTCCACACTCCCCCTTTTTTTGAGATTCTGGACTTTTGCTTTACTAGTTTGTCACCTCTCCTTTTCTACACTGGTTTTTAAGGATCACAGACAATGTCTTAATAGCTTGAAGACTTAGGTTGTTTAATCTTAATGATTTGGACTTAATGAGTGTAGCTGGCGCCCTCCTATCATCTCCTCATTTATCTTGGGATTCAAATACCATGATTTTTTTTTTCAATCCTTCAACCAAAGATCCTTTTCCTTGGCAGAGAAAGCAAACCTAGAAGCAAATCAGTATTGTTTTCTCTTCTTTTTATTATTCCATTATCTCTTCCATTCCAAGCAATGGTTCTCTCTCTTCTTTAATCTCTCTGTAACTTCCAACACAGGTTAAAAATAGTCTTATTTACTGGACTTAAAATTGTCAATTTTGGTTTGTTTTGAACTTTATTACCCTTGATAGCATTCTTATATAACTTTAAAAAATCATTGTCCCTCTTTACAACCAATTTTTATATATGTATTGATTAACATCTAAAATTTACAAAAAATATAACATTAAGTCTGTAAGTTCTCCATGAAGAATTCATGATGTCAACTTTTCAATCAAGGCGACTATTGTTTTGTATTATGGGTAGTTCAACTGTGGTGAAGCTTTTGGTTTGTATTTGGATGGATTTGTTTTATTCATATTCATATTTGGTTGAATCCTAGTTATAAAAGATGCTTTTGATGCCATTCGGAAATTGTTGACGTCATTCAGGAGAACTTTCTGTAGCTGTCTGATCTGATATGGAGTCTTATCTCCCATTTATCTTCTTTGACTGTATCATTAGTGATCATTTTGAGAATGTATATTATGAGTATTCTCTTCCATTTTCTATCTAAGGAACAGCTGCAGATATCTATCTTTGTGTTTATTAGTCCAGCTGTTCAAGAGTGGTGTCATCTCATAGTTGTGGCCACACACCACTAAGGCATCTGGAGCAAAAGTAAACAAAAGTCATCCTAGCATTTAGCAATCTGGCCTGTGTGACATTGAATTCCCAAAGACAAGTAACTCTGCTTTTCTCTAGTCTTGACAAGTTATGAGATAACCTATCAAAAATGATTTTTGGAATTTATCTTTATAAATGCTGAAACTTTTCACTATCTGGGTGTGGAGACTTTGTACAAAATGGATTACACATTGCCTTGCCTTATTAAATAAAATGTCAATAGATCTGTGATCCTACCAGATTGGGTTGTTCCTCTGTCAGAATCATAGAATATCCAAGTTGGAAGGGGAAAGTCCACATATTATTGAAAATATATCCTTATTTTAACAAACTGAACACATGGTCATCTAGGCTCTGGCAGATGGGTACCCAGTGAAGGCAACCCATGCTCTCTATTGAAACAATCTATTGAAAGGTTTACCCTTTTCTTCTCTAGCTTATTGCAGAAATGATGAAACTGAGATAAACAGGATTATTTGACTTACCTAGGGTCACACATCTAGTGGGTGTCTGAAACTGGATTTGAATTGAGGAATATGTCTTCCTGACTCAGGCATCCTATCCACTGAGCCGCCCCATTCTACTTTAATTCTGAAGGAGATTTTTCCTTGTTTCAAACTGAAATCCACTTCTTTGTAATGTCTTACTGCTTTGGTTTCTGACCTCTGCAAACAGAACATACCTAATTTTCATGGTAAGTTTTCTGATTCTTTTTTTTAAGGTGTTTGCAAGGCAAATGGGGTTAAGTGGCTTGCCCAAGGCCACACAGCTAGGTAATTATTAAGTGACTGAGGTCGGATTTGAACTCAGGTACTCTTGACTCCAGGGCCAGTGCTCTATGCACTTCACAACCTAGCCACCCCTAGCTTTCTGATTCTTGAAAATAACTCTCATGTCTCGCTAAATCTTATATTTTCCATGATTACCATTCACAGGTCCTCTGACCATTTTTTAAATACAGTTTTCATTTAAGACTCTCACTAAATCTGATCACGTTTCACTTTATCAGTTTTTCTACTTAAGCAGTGATTCCCCACAACTGAACTCTGTATGCGATCTGAGCAGAGTATAGAGAATTTACCACTTCTTTCTTCCTAGTATCTGTCTCTTTCAATAAAACCCAAAGTCACATTAGTTTTTGTATATGTAATATAGACAAACTGCTGACCGTACCTTCCCTATCCTGGACTGATGAAACTCAATTTTTGAGCTCAAGTTTACGACTTTACACTTGTGTTTACTGAATATGTCATCTCATTAAATAGAGTCCAATACTCTCTAGAAATAGAATCTAGCCTGTTGAGATCTTTTTTGAATTCTATCACTCTGAGTGCTAGCTATTCCTGTAAGCTTTGTATCTTTTGAAATTTTGATGAATGTTCCATCCAAGCTATTTATTCAAGTCATCGATGAATAATGTTAGACAGTACAAGTCCAAACATAAATTGCAGGGTATGTACCACTCAATCCCTACTTGAAAGATGATATTAAACCATTAATAACTATTCATTGAATTCAGCTATTCACCTACATCCAAATTTATTTCATTGTATTTTTGTCTGTGCTACATATTTCCCTATTCTCCCAGGAGAATAATAGTATATATTATGCCAAGTGCTTTGTTGATATAGCTATAATACTGTCCTAATGCATGAGTTTACTAAGCCTCTTCAACTCATAGCTAAGGTTAGTTGAGTGTGGCCTGCTCTTGAAGGTTTTCTGTTGGTTATTTTTTAATTATAGCTCCTTTTCTATTCATGGGTCATCTTTCTGATGATCTGTTTTTTGGAAACTTTTTTCTCTATATCTCCAGTGGTGATCACAGTGTCTTGCATGTGGTAGGAGTTTAGCAAATGTTTTTTGAAATGGATTATGTTATGGAATCAGATGTACTTAGATCATTTGGCGATCATTTGTTCCCTTTCTTGTCACATTTCTCAGTGTGTCACCTTCCCACTGTGTAACATCCCTGCAATCCTTGCCTTTTAAAATTTTGTCTCTAAACTTAGTTGTTGGTAATTTAAGAACTAAAGCAAAATCAGATCCCAAATCTATTGAGTCTTAATTTTATATAGAATTCTATATCAGGTTTTGGTTTGAGGGTGACCTGTGCCTCTCCTCTGAACCAAACACATATAACTTTTCCTCCTTGTTTGTTTCTTAAGAGACCTGGGCCACATTTTAAGTTTTATCATGGGAGACTGTGGATGTTGTTATATTTGGGAACAATTGGATGGTTGAATATTTTGCTTCCAGTGTTGGCTTCATAGAGCTATATAGCCTAAGGAAGATTGTTTTATCTTGGTTTCTACCTTTTATAGGCCTCACATATAGCTATGTAGGACATTTAAAAATAAATCTGTATATGACACAAAGCTCAGAGGGATAACTAATATATGGGATGAAAAAATCAGTGTCCAAAAAAGATCTCAACAGCTTGGAATGAACATTTGAATCTAACCAGTAGAAACACAATAGGGGTAAATGTAAAGTTCTCTTTAGTTTGCCATTGTGTGGGGCAGTAGAAAGAACAATGGTTCTGTTGTTAGAAAACCTGAGTTCAAATCTTCCTTTTTGATACCTCCTAACTGTCTGATTCTGGGCAAATATCTTAACTTGTTTTTCCTTTCTCTAAACCTGAGTTGCCTCATCCATAAAATGAATGGGTTGTCTTGGTTAGTCTAGATCTGTCATCACTTCTGTGAGTTAGAAATAATTATATTAAAAATAGTTTTCACATATGTAGCACATTGATACTTGCAAAATGTTTTATAAATATCTCATTTTATCGTTACAATATCTCGGGAGGTAGATGTTTTATATTATCCCGTTTCGCAATGAAGAATTTGAAGAAGAAAATAAAATTGGCCACTGGATTCTATGGTAAATGTCTGAAGCTAGATTTAAATTCAGGTATTCCCTACTCTAGGTCCAGTTCTCTATCCACTATTGCTGTTGTTGATGGTTTTGTTTGTCATTCATCCTCAAAGAGGTTCGGAGATGTTCCAAGTGATGAATTAACTTGCCTTTGAATTAGATTTAAGTGAGGCAGAGTTGTACAAAGTGTTAGCCTTTTTCTCTTCATGAATCATCAAAATCCAGAGGGAAGACAAAAGTCGAGATGACTGGAGATGGTCCAGGACCACTCTACCACTTTGATACCTATGAACTATAGAAATAGGAGATAGGGAGACTTAACTATGTAGAAGATTTTATATTAGATACTTGGGGTGTTTGTATATTAGAGACTTGGGGGAAGCAAGGAAATCAAGCTCAAATAATCAGAGATCTAAGGCTGAACATCCAGATCAAGAGATCAACTGACCCAGTGCTCTAATTTTGTATGTGAAGAAATGGAGACCTAGGACATTGTAGTAGTAGACATCAGAGAGGGGCTTTGAACCCAGATTCTTGTATTTGAATAGAACTCAGATAATATTTCAACTGATTCCATGGGTGGCACTTTTTCAATTGTGTGTTTCATGGTGATATTTAGGTTGTTAATTTTTGCAAGACAATGGGGTTAATTGGCTTGGTCAAGGCCACACCTAGGTAATTAGTAAGTATCTGAGGTCAGATTTGAACTCAAGAACTCTTGACTCCAGGACTGGTGCTCTATCCACTGTGCACCTAGTCACCCCGCCTCCATGATGATATTTAAAAGGATTCCATTAGTTCCTTACTGGAGGTTTGTTTTTTCTTTTTAATCTTCTCCCCCCAGGGGGGTTTGAGTAGTGGGATGTTACTACCCAACAGATGTCTGATGCCATCTTTGAACTCAGAAAGATGTTTTTATGAACTATGGCATCACCCAGGTGCCTTTCTCTAGAAATAAAGCCAGAGATCGAGTGATAATTTGTCAGGTGTGAGGTAGTGGAGATTGGAGGGGTTGAACTGGATGACCTCTTGGTTTCCTTCCAACTTTGAGATTCTTTGTTTGTATGAGAAGAGGAAGGCCCCAGAAAATAGTTGTTCTCTATGAATCTCATCCTGCACTCATATAATTGGACTGAGCTTGTCTGATTAGGAAAAGGGGAGAGCTAATAATTACTAATTATTTTTTTCAAGGCAAATGGGGTTAAGTGGCTTGCCCAAGGCCACACAGCTAGGTAATTATTAAGTGTCTGAGACCGGATTTGAACCCAGGTACTCCTGACTCCAGGGCCGGTGCTTTATCCACTGTGCCACCTAGCTGCCCCTACTAATTCCTTTGTGATAAACTTAGCAAGAGAAGTAATAAACTAAAGGAGGAGGGGGAACCATTTAAAGAACATACACAGAGTGTGACTCAATGCATAGATTTCAATTATTGAAAACAGTTGAACGGTTGACCTATATAGACATGCCTGAATGAGAATGGAATTTCTCAGGTATTCAGAAAACAGCAACTTAGTTGTCCATATTAGCATATTTCCTGGAAAAAAGTAGGTGTTTAATAAATACTTGTTGAATGATGGAGAAAGTATAAGAAGCATTCTATTTATAAACTATATTTTTCCAGAAATATAGATGGCAAAAATTCATTATGATATCATCATCTTCATAAGAAATCCCAAGAGGCAATGTGAGAGTCTCTAGAACAAGAAATAATTCAGTATATGTGTAGGAAATTTCTAAGGAATATAAAAGTTCTATACTTCTAGAAGTATTGGTAGAAAGTGTGTTAGGGCTGGTCTCTTAACTTGCCTTAAAGAATCACTGTGCTCATGAAAGTGATGTTTTCTTATGAATTCTTGGGGCAATTCTTTAAGAGTAGGTAATATTAGAAGTCTATGACCATGCCCTAGATACAATTTTAACACTTGAAATAGGATATCATAAATGATAACTGACTGCCTCTCGGATGCTTTTTAAAGTGAACCCTTTTTCACTTAATAGCATTTTATTTTTCCCAATTTATATATAAGTATATATTTTTTTTCAAGATTCATTTTTATAAGATTTTGCTTTCCAAATTTTCTCTCTCCCTCCCTTTCTTCCCTTCCCCAAGACAATAATCAATCTGATATAGATTTTACATGAACAATCATGTTGAACATATTTCCATACTATTTATGTTATGAAAAAAGAATCAGAACAAAGAGGAAAACCATGAAAAAGAAAAAAAAACAAAAAAGTATCAAAAAAGTGAAAATATAATGCTTTGGTCTACATTTAAACTCCATAGTTCTTTCTCTGAATGTGGATAACATTTTTCATCATAACTCTTTTTGGAAGTTTCTTTGTTTGAAGTTGAATTTTTACAGATTAGGGAATTGTCAATTCTTTTCCCATTATCTATTTAATTTTAAACCTAGTTTTTCCTTTAATGTCTATTTTAAAACCTAGTTTATTGATATATTTTACTTTCATATCCCTTGGATGTACTCTCTGTAATTAATGCTCCAAGAACTATTGAGACCTGTAGGAAAATGTCATTTTTTTCCAGATAATGTTTGAGACAGCTTGGGCTCACAGTGGATAAAACACTGGACCTGGAATCATAATGATCTAAGTTCAAATATGGCCTCATAGACTTATTAACTGTATGACCTTGGCCTCTGTCTGCCTCAGTTTCCTCAGCTTTAAAATAAAGATGATAATAGAGTCTATCTTCTAGAGTTATTGTGAAGAATAAATATTACATTTTAAAAATTTTATTAGGTTATTCTTTATTATTATACTTATTAAAGCACTTAACATATAGATACTTAATAAATATATGTTTCCCAGTTTCTTTTTCCTTCTTAAATGCAAGCCATCTTTCTCTATTTCTTCTTTTCCTTTTTCTATCTGAATTATCTATCCAAAGTATGAACTGTTCATTCATCTAATGTTAATTTTCCCAATTATTATGAGATTATATAGAGATCAAATTCAGCAATCATTTATTAAACACCTACCATAGAAAATACACTGAGAAAATAGAAAAATGTATATAGTTGACAGCTAATAAATATTTATTATATTCAATGGAGAGATAATTGAAACTGTGGTGCTGTCCTTGAGGAGTTTGCAATCTAGGAAGTAGGAATAAAGCATGACTGTAAATGACCATAATACACAGTGGACTAGTAGCCTCATTTTTACTACAGTTGATCAGAAGGTCTTCTCAACCTACTTCTCAAGTGGACATGGAAAAGAAGTGCTTCTGATTCTAGAAGCTACCTTCCTCTACCCCTTCCCCAGTTACTCCTTCAAGCTATTTTAAGGATCTAACCTACCAATATTCTGGAGATGCTCCTCTGACACTTTCTGATTTCTCACTAAATTATCCTGTGATTTCATTTCAGGTTTAAATAGATTTAATTGTAGGCATTAATAAGTACTTGCACTTATATCTTGAGAGCATGAGTTTGAATTATGGTTATCTTTAGAGTTATTTCTGTAAAGAAATTATGTTGTACTTATTTATGAGGTATATGATCATCTTTTAGCAGTTATTCCTTAAGAGACTTGCTGGATAGGTCAAGAACACTTCTATTCTTTGAAATAGAGGTACTTAATTCTTACAATAAGTTAATTGCCCATATATATTTGACATCCCTGGTTTCATGACATTATCTTTAATTTTTCTTTATTCTTTGCATCCTTAATTTCTCTGCTATAGATGGCTTCAATTTCTTCAAGCTAGGAAGAAATTGGCAAGCGCCTTCCTTATTGCTTTTAAACCTTAGGGAGTTATCATAGTCACATTATGACTTTGAAAAGCTCAAGGCACTTTAATAACTTCCACATTAAGAATACAAAATCTCATATCATCAGAATATCTATGAAACAATTGGGACAGTAATGCCTTCCTTAAGTAGGGCACCCTGAGTCTCATGGACCCCAACCTCTTGGTTTTAGAACTGAAATGACATGTCAGTCTCAGAACTTGAACTTTGTAATCATCAAATATACCACTTTACTCTTTAGAATGGTCCCTGTTTGACCCATTCTCGGGAAATGTGTTATGGTGACTCTTATGATACTAAGTCATGAGAAATAGATGAAATTCAAAATTCAAATGGCTGTTATTATTAGTGTACCTTCAAGAAAACTGCCTCAACAGATTGTCGCTGCTCTCCTCATGCCTCTTTTACCCCTATACTGATCCCCACTTTTCCCAAGCTCATGGAGCTTTCCAGAGTCCTTAAATTAGAAAGAAACTAGAATTAAGGTCCATTTAATCTTAGCTCTTGAACATTCTACTTTCAAAAACCAGTAGTTGCTACCAGAAATGAAGCGTTAAGAATTAGATTAATAGATTAGGTTCATAGAGCTAAAATTTTTTATTTTTATTTCACTTTTAAAAGATTGAATTTACTTATATCACTCAGGCTGAAAATATAAGGATTAGTCATTGGTCTGATTCCAGAAATTATTGACGTGGGTATTTTTACTTGTTCTGTTTTCCACTTGAATTGGTTTGACAACCTTGTGACCACTCTGCTCCCAGGGACTTGCCCAACTGGCACTAGATTTGTAGTGGACACCCAATTAACTAAGTCCACTGCAATTCTGAATTTGTGAGTTTAAGAGATCCAATAGGTGGTATTACCGGTGTGTGCTACCATGTTATTGCTATTTGGTCTTCATTCTTGAAGGGGACTAATTACATCACAAGGGTGTTCTCTTGCTTTGTAAGTGAATTGGATATGAGTGGGGCAGATTTGCTCACTCTCTCCTTCAGCGACATTGAAGTCCACTGGCAAGAAAAAGGTTAAGTTGACTGGTGATGGCCCATGATGCACTGTGTGATGACCTTTCTATGTTAAGGTCTTTCCCAGATCTCAGTTTCTGAGCTGATATAAAATTTTAAAGCAACTTGGAAGTCATTAATGGTAGCTAGGTGACACAGTGGATAAAGAAGACTTGAATTGAATCTTGAATTGAAATCTGACCTCAGACATTTATTAGCTGTGTGATCCTGATCAAGTCATTTCACTCTGTGTGCCTCAGTTTCCTAATCTGTAAAATGCTGATGAAGGAAATGGCAAACCACTCAAGTATCTTTGCTAAATAAAACCTCAAAGGGAGTCATGGAGAGTGAGATGTTACTGAAAAAATGATTGCACAAGAACAAAAACAACAAAAAAGTAATTGAGTTCAATTGTACAGGTGAAGGAATTGAATCTCATATTCAGAATAATAAGAGAATAAGTAACTTAGTCAAATCACACTGTGAAAAAGAGGAAGAATTGGGGTTCAACTTAAAAGTCTGTTTTCTTTTTTCTGTACTGAAACATTTGCCTCCAGTTCCTCACATCCCATGGTTAGACTGCCTGCAAGCCATGCTACTCAATTTTCAGTGTCTAAAGAATTCCCTCCTTCCTTCTGGATAAAACTTACAATTGAATCTCTGCCTTATTCCTTTTCTGTCCTTAGCTTCTAGGGGTTCTTTAATTCAACCATGCTCAGTGACCACATTAAACAACTGTTCTACCTACAAGCTTTAACTAAGATTGCCTCTGGGGTGGGAATTATTTCTCAGCATGGAGTTTCACATGTGAGAGACCTAGTCAGAGGCATATGGTCTGTCGTTAGCCTTCTCTGACTTTCAAGAAGAAACCAATGGTTCAAATAGAGTAGCAGTCTTGTTTTTCTTTGATTTTGTCTGCCCCTTCCCAACGGATGCCCTGTAGTTTTATATTTTATGTTTGCTCAAAGACTGTCTGGTTTTATTGTCTTCTAAATGAAGCAAACAGAACAAATAAACTTCCATGGTGAAGAGAGACAAACAAAGGGATAATGGTGCACTCTATTTCTCTATTTGGCACCAGTGGCCAATTTGCTCTCATGTGAGAGTCAGGGACCTTTCTCGAATAGTCTGAATGGATCATTGACTTAGGACTGGAAGTCATTCCAGGGCTCACCAAGTCCAATCCTTTTGTTTTACATATAAGGAAATAGGGATCAGGGAAATAAAGGGACTTGGTCAGGGTCATACTAGCAGAACATCTCAAAGGCAAGACCTGCATTCAGGTCCCCTGAATTCAGGCAAATGTTTTTTTTCTCTGTACCAAGTTGCCTACCCTTCTAAGAAATCTTTGCAATATCTAGATCCTTTTCATCACGTCTACATCTTTTCCCCTATTAAGAGATTGTTACTAACTAATGGTAAACATAGTTCTGTTGCTGTTTTTGTTGTTTTTTTTACCCAGAGAGCATATCTGGCAGAGCTTCTCTGTACTCATAGCCATAGTCCATGCCATTATCATATGACTTGGAAACTCCTTGTAACGATGCCCTAAGTAAATTTCCAGCTCCCCTTCTTTTCCCATTCCAAACTTTTTTATCTATAGCCCCAAAACAAAAATCTTTTCTAAAACAGAAAGTAGGCCATTCCATCTCTCACCCTCATTCAAGAAACTCTAGTGCTTCCTTACTGAATCTAGAATAACTGTATATTCCTTATGTAGGCATAGAAAACTCTTCATGGTTTGGTTCCAGATTATCACCCAAATAAGTGTTTATAAAGTTCCTACTCTGTGCTAGGTACTTTATTAGGTAGTGAGAATAAAAATGCAGTCAATGAAACATGGCCGATTTGGAAGGAGTTTACCCTCTAACAAGGGAGATAACTAGAACTTGTGTAAGTATTTGTAGAATAAACATAACTAGGTGGTACAGTGGATAGTATTGGGACTGCAGTCAGAAAGACTCATCTTCCCGAGTTCAAATCTAACTTCAGACTCTTACTAGCTATGTGTCCCTGGTCAAGTCACTTAACCTTATTTGCCTCATTTTCCTCAACTAAATAATTAGTTGGATAGGAAATGGTAATTCAGTCCAGTATCTTTGCCGAGAAAACCCTAAATGGAATTGCAAAGAGTGTAGGATAAAACTGAAATGACTTAAAGACTAAACAAAAGGAGAATAAATTCCAGCTCACATTTATATAACTCAAGACTATTAAAAGGTACTTGGCTTGCATTTCTTCACTTCTTCAAAAAATTCTGTAGTCAATATTATTATCTCTATTTTACAGCTAAGAAAATTGAGGTTCAAAAATGCAAAGCAATAAAAGGGTGTTCAGCCCAGTGCTTCCTTACTCAAATCAATCATTTTTGGGTCAAATTCCTTAGAAACAATGATTCTTGTTCTTTCTGATCTGAATCTCTGCCTTTTCTCAAGCATATGTCCTGAACTTGATCTTCTAATTGTAAATTAGCTTTGAACTTTGAGGACTTTGCTTGAAGCTCTGAAGCTTTCTATTGCTTATTGGGTTTGAGAAAGGTGATCCTGTCATGATTCACATAATACTTATAAAAAAATTACTATGAGACCTTGGTATAACATTCCTGGATAGGTAAAACAAAGATGTGTCAAAGAAAAGTGTTCCTTCAAGTTGTCACTGGTGAGTTCTTTATAACTTTGGGTAGAATTGATGGGCATTTTGTAAATGTTTGAGGAATCAATTTTTAACAAGAAGTAATTGGCCATAAACTTTGGGAAACAGCTCCTAACTTTCATCAAAAGGCTATTTGGAAATTCTTAGATTCAACACAGGTTTTTAATCCCTTTGAAACTTTCCCCATAGAAAGTTTCTACAAAGTGCTCAATTGCACAGAAATTGGAAAAATTGAGTTTTATTATAGGAAATCTTTTTTGTCTTAGTTTGGATAAATCTCTTTTGCTCATCAAATTTGCAAATGGTTAAAAACTAAGAAGGATAGCTAACACAGTAGATGGCAGACTAGGACACTGGGCTAAATTTAATAAGATGAATCTAATAAGATTCATTAAAATTGAATGATGGTGTTGATGACGATGATGATGATGTTAGCTATGACTTATATAGTGTCTAGTATGTATCAGGTACTATGCTATTTAATTTGATTTACAATAAATCTGGAAGCTATATGATGTTATTAATTCATTACACAGTTGAAGAAACTAAAGTAAATAAAAGTTAAGTAGTGAAACATAACATTTTATACTCATGTATAAAAAATCAACTTCACAGTTATAGGATAAGGGAAGAATGGATAAAAAGCAGTTGTTCTGAAAAAGAACTAAGTGGTTTTGTAGACTCCATGGTCAATATAAAGCAAAAATGTGATAAAAGATCATGTAATCTTAGACTTCATTAAGAGGAAGGCATAATGACTGAACATGTATTAGCCTATATCAAATTTTTCTCAATGAGGTGGATGGAATAGAAAGAAAAGAGAGAATTTGGAACTAAATTTTGCATGTAACTGGGGAAAATATTGAAGAAAAGAATTATATATACATATACATGTATATATATATATACATATATATGGAAAGACCAGGCATTGGGCATGACATCCAGGTATATGTAGTTTAAAGACACCTCTGTTCTGTCCTTCTCTGGTCTCACCTGGATTACATTGTTCACTTCTGGTTGCCACAGTTGAAAAATAGTTGTGATAAGCTGAAGAATGTCCAGAAGAAGGAGGCTGGATATTGTAAAGGCTTCTGGTTCATGATATACAGATCTGTTTAAAGGTCCTGGACATGAAAAAAAATCAGGATTGAGGAAATGTGAAGGGCATGATGGTTTCTTCTACCTTCCTGAAAAAACTTTCCTGTGGAGAAGGGATTGATTTGCTCTTTTTTGACTCTAATGGGGAGAAACAGAGAAATGGTTGAAGTATCAAAGAAGTAAATTCATTCTAGATATTGGAGAGAAAATCAGAAATGAAAACATCCTATCAATTAGAGTTTGTCCAAATAGTAGAATGACTTCTCTAGGAGGTGGCTTATTATTCCTCTTGGAAGGTCTTCTAGCAGAGCCTGAATGGTCACTGGTTGTACATTCCTTTCATGTATGAGTTGGGGTAGACAATTATTTAATATCCTTCTTAACCTCAAATTCCATGATTCTGTGATCCTTAATTTTCAACGCACTTCATAAGACCCCAATTCTAAAAGTGCCCTCCAAAAAGAAATGTATTTAAGAGTGATAGCTCAAGGAGTAGGCTATAGGAATTGATAGAACATCAGCATTTAGTAAGTATCTACTATGTACAAGAGCAATAAACTAAGTGCCAAGGACATAAGGGAAATAAATGAATTTCCTTCCCTTAAGCTCTATTTAGGGTGGCTAGGTGGCACAGTGGATAGAGCACCGTCCCTGGAGTCAGGAGTACCTGGGTTCAAATCTGACCTCAGACAATTAATAATTACCTAGCCGGTGGCCTTGGGGTCACTTAACCCCATTGCCTTGAAAAATCCAAAAAAAGAAAAAAGAAAAAAGATAAGTTCTATTAAGAGACACAATGCAAAAGCCTACAGGTATGCTTGATATGTACAAGGACGTTGTATTAGTAGCTGGAGAATCAAGAAATATCTAATTTAGGAGGTTGCATTTGAGCTAAGCATTGAAAAAAAAGGCAGCGATTTTTTCTAGAGGTGGAAGTAAGGACAGAGAACATTTAAGGGAAAGAGAATCACTTGTGCCAAGGCACCATGATGGGAATTGGAATGTGTGAATGAAGAACCAGAAGTTCAGCTTGTCTGGATCATAGATTCTATGAAAGGAAGCAATATATCATAATTTGGGAAATTGTTACATTGAAGCCAGAGGATTTTACCTGCCTAACAGAGGAAACCCAGAACCCAACCATTTTAAACCATCAGTTCCTTGGATTTACTACTTTTTATAAAAAAAAAATCATTGAATCATTTTCAGACATGCTGACTTTATGACTCTACTTGGGATTTTCTTGGCAAAGATACTGGAGTGTCATTTCCTTCTCAAGAGCATTTTATAGATAAGGAAACTGAGGCGAACAAAGTAAAGTGACTTGCCCAAGGTCACACAGCTAGTAAATGCTTGAGGCTAGATTCAAACTCATGAAAATGAGTATTCCCAATTCAAAACTCAGTATTTTTTCTACTTAACCACCTAACTGCCTCTGGGTAAAACAGTGAACCCATATTATGTATATATTCCTCCCAACTGCCCCAACTTCTTTCAAGTCTAAGCTAAAAATCTCACATCCTACCAATGGTCATTTTTTTCTACCAAGGGTTATTTGGATAATTATAACAACATTTGTGGGATATTTTTGATTAAACATTTAATGAATTCACCCCTAAAAAGCACCTAAATTTATTGAATTTAGAGTTGCATCTATGGTTGTCTTGGCAATGCCAGACTAATATGATGTGCGGACTGAAGGTTCTACAGGAAGCCTTTCCCAATTCCCCCTTATTCAAGTGCTATCATTCTATTGATTGTTTCATATTTATTCTCTATAATATGTGTGTGTATAAAAATTTGTCTTCCCCATTATAAGGGGAGGTCCTTGAGGATAAGGACAATCTTTAATTTTTCTTTGTATCTTCAGTAATTAGGACTAGTAAATAGTAAGGACTTATTAAAAATTTATGGTTTCACATACATACACACATACACATAGAGTCTAATTGTTTAAAGTGGATCTCATGCAATGAGAGAGCACTGTTGTGAATCAACATTTTTATACATGATTTAAAACAAAACATGTCTGTAATCACAGATGATAAATACTCTCATGAAAGAACAATTGAAAATGAAGGGTGGTGGTGTTGGAAGCAAGCCTTAAGCTAACAATAAGCAGATGCAAGAAAGTTATTAAATTGCATTGACTTTAGGGCAATTTTTTTAAAAATATGAGATGCAAAAGTGACATTTTCATGGTGGGGAAGGGGAAAGAACATTTCTACATTTATAAGGGGCAAATGGTTATCTTATTTATTTAAAATTTTAATTTTCATTATAGTGCTTCAAAACCTTATGGGAATTCCTTGGAGACACTTATGACCCTTTAAAAAGACTCCTTATCTCTGGCCAACGCTTTTCTACATCTAAGGTACTGTATTGTCTTGCTTTTAACATTTGGAATGATAACTTTGAATTCATATAGCAACCTCAGTCATTAAAAATGAAGAATTTATATCCAACATGCTCTGATTCATATGCCAGGAAAGTTAACCATTGAATAATTTTTTCTAAGGAACACTTGAAAAATAATGAAAAATTAAAGAATTTGTTAAGTAGAATCTTAGCAGAGTTTGGTTAATTTGATTCAGTGTTCCACAATCAGTGGTTATATGTGTATTTTAATGTTTAATGTATTATTTATTTTTATTTTTTTGCCTGAGGTGACATTGAAAAGAGTAGGATAAAAAAATTAATTGTAAGATTTTTTAACTATTTTGGAATGGGGATCTTTAAACCTTTGGAAAGAATGTAAGCTCCTTGAGGAAAGGGGCTATTTAATTGCTTTTTTTCTTTGTATCTCAGCAAGTAAAAGGGGCATACATTAGACACTGAATATATTTTTGATGATTGATTGGAGTTTCCAAGAAGTGTATGAAATTTGAAGCTTTGATTATAATATGACAGATATAATCACCTGAGAAATGAAGTATTCTAGAATTTCTCCCCTATTCTTCCTTCTCCCCTTTTCCATGTCCAGTTGGGTATTAAGGTACATGAATTATTTTTATCAGTATCTATTTTCATCATACCAACTTTCAAAAGATGTCTATTAACTATTTTATGTGCAATTATTAATCTTTTTAAAGATCCTGAGGATACAAAGATTTTCAATATAAAAAAATGATCTTCCTATTCATAAGGATCTTAAATTCTATTGAGACTACATGGCAAATCCACAGAAAGGTTTAGTAAATATGAGGAGCTTGGGGAATCCCTAGTAATCCAGTTTGGCTGATATATAGAGTGTGAGAAAGGTAAATAAAACTGGAAAGATAAAGTGTCTTGAATACTAGATAAATGTGTATGTCTTTTAATTTCTCAACAGTTTGAAGTTACTAAAGTTTTTTGAATAGGGTAATGATATGGTCATGCATTAGGCAGGTTATTTTTGGCAGTGGTGTTAAGGATGGCCTTTGAGTCACACAATTCATTCTGTCATTTATTAAGGATTTAAAAAATGACTATTATAAGCTGTGTCCCCATAGAGCTTACTTTCAATTGGGGACAAACAAAATGTACTTAATTGAATATATTCACAGTGATAGGAGCAGAATCTGTGACTTAATGGGTCCATGGAAAGCTTGGATGAAGGAACTCCTTCAGCAATACAGGTGGGGAATATTCTTTGCAATTTATAATGTGAGAGAGTTGGAAGAGGACTGAAAGTCAATAGAAGGAACTGAATTCCAGGTCTTCCTGGCTCCAACACCATTTCTCTATCCACTAAACCAGACTAGCACATTTCAGATATATATTAAATAAATGAGCTGTCATGATGGTGTGAGATAAGAATAAGGGTAATCACAAAAGGCCCTTTTTAGGAAGTGGTTCTTCATTTAAGTTTGAAGAGAGAATAGAGGAAACAGAGTATGAAAGGTATGAGGGACAGCCAGCATTTACAAAAGACAAAAGTATGGGATATTGTGTTTGAAGGCCAGTTTAGCTACATTATAGATTATATGAGGAAGCAAAATGGACTGGAAATATAGGTTACAATCAGATTGAAAAGACTTTTAGCTATCTGAAAGGCGCAATGGTTTGTGTTTGTATTGTAGATGTCAGACAGAGATGTGCCTATGTTGTCATATATATCAGTAAACTGTGAAGAATTATAGTCATGAGTTACCCAAAGGTCAATAGAGGTACACCAGGAAGGCATGAGTAAACTATAACATATTACTTCAAGAAGAATAAGGCAGGTAACTGTGCATGGAGATGCATTTTGGGACAAGGGAATGAGCAAAAAAATGAGGAATGAGAAAAAAAGATATTGTGCATATTCCATTGGAAGCTTTCTCTATGAAGAAATGGAGAAAAAGGACCCAATATGCTTGAAGTGTTTCTTGTTGAAGAGAAGGACAAGGTTTGGGCAGGATGAAAGGGCAAAAAAAAATGGGCAGCAGCTTATGCCTTTGGGTAGAAGATAGAAATCAATGGAATCCCAAATTCATTAAAAGATTAAACTCAAGGTTGTATTAAAAAGGGGACGCATCTTGCCTTGTATAGGTCTATGTGCTCCTTAGCAGCAGTGAAGACTCTAGGGCTCACTATGAAACTACAAAGTGAAGGAGATGAATTGGGAAATAGCGAAGACAGCCTGAAATTGGATGACCAATTGTAAGTGAAGTGATTTGGAAGAAATGAATGGATATGAAAGATTGTGGAGATAGAATCATATGATTAAGGGATCCTAGATCTAGTCTCGGAATAACCTTTAAAAGTTCATCTAATTTAACCTCCTCATTTGGTAGACTAAGATACTGAGGTTCAGATATTCTGTAATTATCCTGTGTAACAGTACTATGTAATTGAAGCAGGATTCAAACTCAGGTCTTTCTGTTCTGATCTCTCCTTTTCATCCACTCTATTGCACTGTTCAACTGATTTGATGTGGCACATGTAAATAAGAGGAAAGAATGAAAACTGACTTCAGTATTTTGGGATAGGGTTACTAGTTGCTTATGACTGAAAAATTAAAGAGGAAATGTTATAAGTGTTATAAGTTAAAAGTGTTATAAGTAAGGAAGTGTTATAAGATCTCAGGTAAGAGATTGGGGATGGAAATGCATTTTTTGAATCATCTGAATATCTGTAATCACAGTTTTCCTGTTGTTCAGTTGTCTGCTATTGTGTCTGATTCCTGGTGAACCCTTTTCTTGGTAAAGACACTGAAGTAATTTGTCATCACTGTCTTCAGCTCATTTTGCTGATAAGGAAACTGAGGCAAATAGGGTTAAGTGTCAGGCCATATTTGAATTTAGAAAGATGACTTCAGGACTGAAACTCTACCTATTCTACCACTTAACTGTCCAACTGTTATCATACAACCTACAAAAAATGAGATACCTGTTGAAGAAGTATAGCAATCACAAAGGTGGTAGCAATGGTGGTGATGATGATGATGATAATAGTGGCAATAACAGCTATTAACATCTTTAGGGTTTACAAGAGACTTTACATACATTATCTCTTATTCTCATAACATTCCTGGAAAGTAGGTAGCATTATCAATTCTATTGTACAGATGTGGAAATGAGACTCAGAATGGTCAATTATCTCACAATTTTTAAGTGTCAGAGGCAAGATTTCAACATTTTTTAACAGTTATTCATTGATTGAACTTGGACTTCATAATAAATTATTGATTATATAGTTGGAATCATTTGAAATCACTTAAATTTTACTTCATATAATATTGAAAAGTCTTGTATTATTATTCTTTGGATGAGTAAATCATGACCCTTCTTAAACTCTTCTTGCCAAGATGAAACATTTTCTCATATTAGAGATAATACCTTTGGGAAAATGGTTTCAGATATTCTAATGACATAAGAAAATTTATGAGTGAAAGAAAATCATGAGTTAAAAAGGATATGCTAGGGTTAGGTCCTCGACCAGAAGATCTGCACTTTTATAATAAAAAGGCTAGAACAGAGTCTGGAGACTACCTATATTCAAAATGTTGAGAGAGATAAAGATCTTGAGAAGTATCCAACGAGAGAGGTAGGACGAGAACTAGAGAAAACATCATAACAGAAACCAAGGGAAGAGTGATTTTTCTAGAGGAGAGAATAGCTGAAAGTCAACAGTATCAAATGCTGCACCAGACAAGGACTATGAAATCTGAGAAAAGACCACTGACCTTGGCAATTCGAAGTCATTACTGAAGTTTTAATTAGTAGTTGGGTTGGAAGTCAAAGTGCAAAATGAGTAAAGGAGTGAGGCTGTGTGATATAGTCAATAAAAGATCTATGTTCAAGTTGTAATCTGACACAATTTAAATGTGTGACCCTAAGCTATAAGTCACAGAGGAGGTATCAATGTTTAGAAGAGGGAATTAGCTCATTGGGAGAGTTATCAGAGGATAGGTTCGAAAAATTGGAATCATTAAAGAGAAAGTGAAGGCAGTGAGTCTAGAATACTCATTTTAGGAATTTAACAATGAAAGGGAAAAGATGGGATCAAAACTTGAGTATATAAATTGAAGAATTGTTTTATTTTTATTTTTTGAACGTGGTGAAGACCTGACCACATCTGTAGGTAATGGGGAAGGGGCTGATATACAGAGAATGAAGATTGGACAGTTGGGTTGGTGTGATCTTTGGCAAGTCACTTCACCCTATTTGCCTCAGTTTCCTCATCTGTAAAAGAGCTGTTGAAGGAAAGGGCAAATCACTATAAAATCTTGAAACAATTGAACAATAGTCACAGTCACCTCATCCCTTAGGACTAGATCAAAGAAAAGATGAACCAAGGCATCAAAGGCAGTGAAGAGGTTTTGAGGTAAGAAGCAGGATAGATGAGTGAGCTTGTAACAGATGGCCTCAGTATTCTCAGTTAAATAGGAACTGGAGACATCTGCTGAGGATGGAGAATATGTGGAGCTGGGAGGAGGCTGTAGGGTTTGAGCCAAGAACATCTATGCCATGTACACAGTAGGCATTTAATGAATGGAATTTTGGAAGACTCAGCCAAAAAACACACACATACACATATAAACACACATGCACATACACACACACATTCAAACACACTCCTCACATTTAACTGTGCTTTGTCATGAAAGCTCTATATTTAGATTTTTAAAAGAAAAGAAAATGAAGCCTATCATATGGAAAACTCTGTTTTTTCCTAATACGATAATCTCTGTGTCAGAATCATATTGTTTCAAAACTACTCTAGCAGCTAAAGGAGGCAATGTAATCAGCTTTGTATAAAAGTATACAGTTACTGTAATGAGGTGAGAAGTCCACCTATATTTCCATGATCATCATGGAAAACCATATTTTTATATCAAAAAATTTGAAACACAAATATCATTTAATCAGAAGTATATGATAATTAAATCTTATGAAAGTTTTTTTCTGATTCTTGGTTAAATCCAAGACTTCCAGACATTCACTACAGCCATAGTCTGTTTATTAGGTGCCTTCAGATTTTCAAAGTTAAACCTATTTCTTTTTTATTGACTTTCGTTTAAAGTCATCTTTGAGATATCAACACATGATCCTCATCTCTACTATTTCTTCAAATCCCTAGATTCCTTAATCTAACACATTAGGTCTTACCTGACTTTTGCCTTTTCCTTCAACTAGAGATGCCCACAGACACAAATTATTTCATATTTTCATAAACATGTTATAAACATATGTGCACACAATACTATACCTACATACACACAATATACATGTACATGCATATAAATATACATACATGAGGAAACACAAGTTGTCTCCTTCAATAAAATTTAAACATATTTAGAGAAGAAATGATCTGATTTTTGTCTTTGCAGTCTCAGCAAAGTGTCTCCTATATGGTAGATTCTTAATAAATTCACACCATTGATTACTGTTTTCTCATCAGAATTATGGGATGCTGTGAAGGAGTGGGGTTTGTTATATCTTATTTTGTTCTTAAACTTGTCTCAAATGTAAGGCCTTGATTTAATTATTAATAGAAAATCTAGGAAGAACAAAGTATATGGGTGTGATGGCAATTCACTTCAAGGAAAACAGACTGTATTTCAAACTCTTTTTGATTTTTTTCTTGATCTTAATTATATTAGCTAATATTTGCTTAATGTTGAAAGGTAACAAAATGCATTTCATATGTGATCTTCTGATTCTTACAATATCTTCTTGAAATAGCTTCTATTATTGTTTTCTTTTTTACAGATTAGGAAAATGAAGCTAATAAAGGTCTTGCTTAAGGTCATACAGCTAGTAAAGTGTAAAAGATAGAATTTGAATTCAGATCTTCCTGTTGCAAGGGCAATCCTGCCTCCATTATGTTATTTAGTTGATCACATAGAAGTATCACATGATTTTTCTTGCAGAGGGAAAAGAGAGTAGTGTAGAAACACACACATTCCTCATGGGGAAAATGGTTTCTTTGGGAAAGTCTTATAATTACATTGATGTGCAGATAGTTGGGAAGGGATGAAAGGCATGGTTTACCTAGACTGGATAGAGGGGTCCTCAAAGCAATTTAATTTTGAAAGGGACCTTAAAGATTATCAATGCTTTCAAATTACAGGTAAACACACTGAGTCCCAGTAAAGCAGAGTGATGTATAAAATCCTCTATAAATTAATTGCACATCTGAAACCTCAGACTCTGAATCTGTTCATTGCACCAAAATGTTGATTCCAATTCTACAAAGAATAGATAGAAAAAAGACAAGAAGTGATAATGTTCACATTGAGGCCCAAATTATTTGGGAGAAAAATAATATATTATTTATATATATATAAATAATATATTACCTTAACTTTTGAAATAGTTTGCAAAATAACAGACAATAGTGTAAAAATATTCATCAGTTGCATTACTTACTGGTTTCTGTAATTGGTGCACTTTACTTAATACTTTAACAACCATATTTCCAGTTTCTCTTTACAAAGCTCCTCATATTGGAATTTATTTTAATTTGCTAGAAACACTGAACTGAAGCATGAATACTATAATTTACCTATTTCCAGGACTTTGATTTTTCTTTTTCTTGAATTGGCTTACATACTTATTGTATGTCTCAATGAGTGGGGCTATCATAATTTTGCTGTTCACTGAATGTCAAATTAAAAATGTATATATGATCGTTAAGGCTCCTATCTCAGCTAATTATTCTTGGGGGAATTTCTGGAAGTCTGTGCTAATGAGCTGAAACATGCTAAAAGCTAAAAGACCAAGTGGTTGAACAGTAACAACTACAGTAAGGTAAAGTATAAACTGGAAAGCCTTGACAATGTATATCTGAAGGAAGAAAGGCTAGAAGAGGGTGAATCTGATGCAATAGTCTACTATTGTAATTCTGTTTAACTCACTGATTTTTCATGTTTGTGGAGCAGATTATAATAATGGTGGCATTTGCTCTCTCTCCCTCCCTCCCTCCTCCCCAGTATGTGTGTGTTTTTTTTTTTTTTTTTGCAAAGCTACCGATTTAAGTCAAGGCAGACTTTTCTGTAGGCATAGAGGCCAGGATGGGATTTGGCATACTATAGTTACTCTATCCTTCAGTTTCTCTCTATCTGATGAACACTAAAAGCCTTAAAAGAAGTAATCACTCCTTCTCTGATTGCTAAACATTGGACTGCTCTGATGGACACCATTTCCCAATGGTCTGCTGCCACACTTCATTGATTGAAATGGTACTTTAGTGTCTCCTTTCAAATGTTTCTTTTGTTTTGTTCCCCATTTCCACCCTGGACAGATCCCTTTATTACTCACCTCATGGACTCTACTTGGGCATCCTGATGCCCGCCTGGCTCTGTCTACAGAAGAAACATCCCTTCAGTACTGACAGTTTGACTGTCATGGTAGCTAGTCATCAGAGAGCCACAAAGCAGGATCTGCTTAATTAGCGGGAGAGAAATAGCAGAAGACTTTTCTATTGCAATGTGATGGCTCCAATTCCTTTAGGGAATTTCTCAAAGAATCGTAATCCAAGGATTTACTTGCTGCTAAATCAGTGAGCCATTCCTTATTACAAAGAATCATTAAACAAAAGAAAGAAAAAAGAAGAGAAAAAAATTACAACTGATAAATACAGCTTAAAAATCTGCCATGATTTGCAGTCACAGTTATGGAACCTCCATCTGTACTAGGTGTATAAGGGAGGTATCTTCTGTTCTTTGAGTCCAAACCTGGTGATTATAATTTTGTAGTATTAAATTGTTTAATGGGCGTTTGGGTGACAGGTTGGATAGACTGCCTAGCCTGGAGGCAGGGTTGTTTATTTTTTAAAAGTTCAAATCCAACTTCAGACACTTAATAGCTATATGTGACACTGGCCAAGAAACAACCCCTTTTGCCTCAATTTCTCATCTATAAAATGAGCTGAAGAAGAAAATAGCAAACCATTTAAGTATCTGTCCAAAGAAAATCCCAAATGGGTTCATAGAGTCTGACACAATTGAGCAACAGCATCAATGACAACAAAAGCATTCATTTTTATTTTATTTTAATTTTTTAGGTTTTTGCAAGGTAAATAGGGTTAAGTGTCTTGCCCAAGGCCACACAGCTAGGTAATTACTAAGTGTCTGAGGCCAGATTTGAACCCAGGCACTCCTGACTCCAGGGCCAGTGCCCTATCCACTGTGCCACCTAGCTGCCCCCATTTTTAATTTTTTCATGGTTATCTTTTTCATTACTTTTTTATATTCTATCACTTTTCATCAGTTTATGTGAGTCTTCTCATACTTTCTACATTCATTATAATTGACATTTCATTACAGTACAGTAACATTCCATTATATTAAGGTGGAACAATTTGCTTAGTCATTTCCCAATTAAGGTACATCTATTTTGCTTCTGGTTCTTTGCTAAAACTAAAAGTGCTGCTATTAATATTTTGGAGCACATGGGACTTTTTTGATCAATGATCTCTTTGAGATACATGTTAGTGGTGAAATCCCTAAGTCAAAGATATGAACATTTTAGCCACTTTATTTGCTTAATTCTAAATGGATTTCTGTCATGATTGTACTAATTTACAGTTACACCAATAATGCATTAATATGTTTGTCTTTTCACAGTCCCTCTAATTTTGACCATTTCTATCTTTTTGTTATATTTTCCAATTTTCTGGATATGAGATGAAAGCTCAAGGTTGTTTTTCTTTGCATTTCGTTTTCAGTTAGTTATTCCAAACATTCTTTATTATGGTTTCTAATCATTAAAAATTCTTAGTCCATATCATTAACCATAACTTATAAGAAAAGGAATTTCATATTTCATATTTGTATTGATTACTTATATATCTCCAATATATCTGGAAAATTGGTTATAACAAAAAAAATAGAGAAGAAAAAAAGTAGTTTAGGAAACCAACATCTCAATCTAATGAAAGGACTAGATTATTCACTCTGACACTACTTTTGTGTCAGAGTAATAAGGCACTGAACCTCTTTAGGCCTCTCAAGTCTTCTCATCTGTGAATGGAGGAAATTGAAGTAGATAATTTCTAAGGTCCTTTCCTGGCTCTCACTTTTTTAAGTTTGCAAATACATCAATCTGACAATACCTGTAATATTTCATACTGATAGAACACCATTTCTGAAAATAATATAGTGGTTTGTAGAAATAGTCTATGCAGTTACCTTACCATTATGGTAAGGTATTACCATAATATCCATTAAGGTAAGAAGTGGCTTTTAGCTTCAAAAGATGAAAATGAGTTTCTAACATTTAGACCTGTCTTCTAATGAAATGACCTGCCTCAGGAGAACAGGGATCTCTAATCATTGAATGTTTTTAGGGAAAGGCTGCATGCTACAAAGAGGATTATGTTCAGGTGTGACCGAGATTAAACGAACACTAAAAAAGTCATCCAAATATTGCTGTTTTCTTGGCTGCCCTAAAGTGTATCAGTGTAAGTAGGGGCTGTTATTACAGTGAGACATCAAACCAGGAGTGCTGCGACCTGGACTAGATTATTCACTCTGACACTACTTTTGTGTCAGAGTAATAAAGCACTGAAACTCTTTAGGTCTCAAGTCTTCTCATCTGTGAATGGAGGAGATTGAAGTAGATAATTCTAAGGTCCTTTCCTGACTCTCACTTTTGTTCCCATGAATGTAAGCATGATACTTTAACCTCTTAAGCCTCAGATATGATAATACCTGTACAACCTCCTTCATATGGCTATTTCTGAGGATGATAATTTCAAATATTATAACATCAGTATTTGGATGATGATGGAACCCATATTTACAACTTTTTCTCACATTGCTCCTTGCCATGGTCCTATGCGTTATTAGATAAAGAGAATGATTCCCTAAAACAGATTTCATATTTATTTTTTTAATAAATGCATAATTATAAAGGATATAGTACTCCTGAGTTAATATCTGGAATCCCTTCCACTTCCTCTAGGGTGCAATTAATTTTGTCTAGAATGTTCTCTATACCATATAAATCTATTGAAATTTTGCTCTTCAGTCTAGGCCCTGGGTCACATTGCACAATGGATGAAGACATATGATTGTGAAGGAACACTACTATGCTAAAGAAATGAGTTCAACGATATTAGAAAAACATGGAAAGATTTTCATGAAATAATGCAGAGCAAAATAGATATACATCAATTGAGAGAACATTGTATATGGCAACAGTAATAATGCTTTAAGAATAACTTTGAGCATATGAGTCATGTTTGACTATTATTAATACTGAAATTAACTATACAGGACATATAAAGAAGATATCATCTTCATCTAGAAAATAATTCATAAATAATGAATAATTTTACAAATAAATCTATATCTTTCTATCTATCTATCTATCTATAGACAGATATCTGTCTATTTGTGGCTAATAGCTTTCTCTAGAGTAGGTGGGAGAGAGAAAAGAAAAAAGAAGGAAAAATAAATTTACATGATAAATATATATATATATATAGGAGTATCAAGTTGTATATTATATATTTGCAATTTCATATGCATTCATCTTTTTATTATACTGTGCTTATCAGAAATGCTTGTTTTAGTCCATAAGTTAAAAATAAATTAATACATATTTTTAAAAGGAAGAAAGTCTAGCCTCCAGGGATACTTAACACCTTTCAGCTGTTTAGTAGCTTATAGAAAATAAACATCACCTATTATTTTCTTCACATAAAAGGGAGGGCAGCAAATTTCCTTATCTCCAGAGATGATTTCTTACAAAGCTTTAGAAAATAAGTGGTAAGACTCACGAATGCAATACAGAGATTCTTTAGTTCTTTTATGATGATATCTGTCCTTCAAGAATAAAGTCAATTTGCCAGTAGTAATATCATTAAAGTTAATTTAATGGAGCACTCACTTGAACTGAGATCTCTGTAGAATACTGAGAAGCCCAAAATTGTATTATGCTAAGTCATGTTACTTTTTAAAAATAAAAATGGAGTCAATATAGAATATTTCTATGAGTGATATATTAAGGAAGGACTCCTATCTTGGAATAGAGACAGGAGGGTGATTAAAATTAATTAGAAGGAGGAAGGGGAAAGTTGGAAACAATGCAAAGTATAAATGTTGGTGCTTTGAAAACTGGTTAATGAAATAGGCTAACCCATATATACTAAGTGTTTATGATTTCTTGGGACTCTGTTGGAGTATGCAATGTGTCCTGAAGAAAATTCTAAGGAATCACTATCTTAGAAGAAGAAAAAAAATAATATGGGAAATGACTAAAATTTAATCTTTCTTGGGATCAAAGACAGGAGAGTTTAAGGGATCTCAAAGACCACCTTGTTCCAGTTCTCTCATTTTATAGATGATGAGACTGAGCGTGCATGTGAAAAGTATTAAGTGACTCGTTCAGGATCATATAGGTAGTTTCAGAGTGAGATTTGAACTCTGGTAATTTGACTTCAGAACTACTTCTCATTTTAATATATCCTCTTACCTTTGAAACCTAGACTTTGGTTTGATTGTACAGTGAAGAGAAGAGAATAATATTTCAGTCAAATCCCTTATGTCTATCTAATCTACTTAATTATCATCTATCATTTATCATTGATCTTACAGTTATATATATATACATATACATTTATATATATAACATACATATATATATATCCATCTTTAGATATGTCTATATTGTCATCTAGGAAAGCAGCACTTAGTGAGAAGGGGTTAGGCATCCCCATCAATTGCCAACCAAATTCTAATCAGAGGGGAGACAAGACAACCTAGCTGAAGCAGCAGTGCATTCTAATGGGGAGACAGAAGGTAGTATGTGTCTCACAAGTCACATTACTATCACCTTGACCACTATATCATCTCTGATCTTGGTGCAGGCATCATAGGACCCCCAGTCCAAGAGCCATGGGAATAGCAATGTCCCCCAAATCTCTATAACTGATTCCAGCCCACCTTCTATAGCCATCCATGATTGGAAAAAAATATTGTAAGGGTAGGACTGTACCTTCCACATTATTACAAGCACTAGAAGCTGACCAACATCTGTAACAGGCAGATAAATCAAGAGCCCTCTGAGTGGTAACAACACCTCTTGGCTCATCAGTCTTCTTTCCTTACCAACCCTCAAAACTATATTCCAGAGTAGCAACCCTTGTGGGGAATGAACCAGGAATCCCCTCTAAATGACAGCCTATAGCCATTCAAAGGTCATGTGGCCCAATCCAGCTAAAACAGTGGGAGGCACCTTGAGAGAGATAAAATATGGGTTAAGAATTGCCACAATCACCACCAATATTGCCACCATTTTCCCTCAGACCTTGATAAAGACAGTTTGGGACTCTGAAACCAAGAGCCTTTGGAACCTTTCTAGCCTGGCACCCTTAATCTGGGAAGCAAAACCTATGGAGCCACTTTCCTTATATGGAAATATATATTCATATGGAAAATCCTGAAAAGAAATGTCTTGTCTCTCAAGTGCTTGGTACTGCCAAAGCATTGGACATTGATATGATTTTTACCAGTAGAAACAACATTAAAGAAGAAGCATTACTATCTGTTCTGCTACTACAACTTAAGGATCTTGGGATTTTTCCATCTGACTCGCAGATGAAACCTTCCATATGTTGTCCTTCCCTTTAAAATATAAGATCCTTGAGAGAAGTTACTGGTTGACTTTTTCCCCATTTTTAACCTCAGAACTTAACAGAGGTCTTCGCACATAAATGTTTTTCTTTATAGATTGATTGTTTCATCCATTCCTATAATGATAAAATCACAAGTTCAGATTTTATTTCTATCCTCCTGACCTCCCATGCCTCCCTTTTCCAATAGATAAAAATATTAAATAATAAGTCCTGTTCTGGGATATACTGTATGCAGAGCTGAAATCAATGCCTTCTTCTTACCCATGCTGACTTTGTGTGGGTCAAGTCATCTTGATGTTCCAGATCAACGCATCTAACTTAAATAGAGACAGGACCACTTAACCATTATTTGAGGATCTCTGCAGTCTCTGCTTAGGAAACCATTTATTAACCCTATGTTTTATTGTAATTTTATTCATTTTAAAAAGTATTTTCTGATTACATTTTAATCTAATTTAGCCATACTGGGGAGTGTTAGGGGCATCCTTGGAACCTGTAGGTTCACCTCTGTTTGATGCAGAGCTATAAATTGCAGAGAGGGTTATGCTCCAAATAAATAAAAGTTTCCTCATCTGTACCAATGAAATCATAGGTTGAGTCTCCATCAGTTTCCCTAGCATTGGAAAGGGCATTCAATAATTACCATTTTAAATAGGAGAAAGGCTCAGCTAATTTCCTGGAATAAACCTTACCCTGGGGTCTCAAAAGCTGTTTTAGCAAAACACAAGGGCTTCTAAAGGAGCAAAGTTCTGTCCCTTTGTTTTAACATGCTGTTAGGGAGAAATTGGATATCTCTCTGTATGACTCAAATTGAATGAATATCTCTCTCTGTCCTCAAGCATATTTTTCACTTGAACCTGGGAATATTCAGAAAAATAAAAACAGGCATAAAACATTTTCTTTGTTTTCCCATATAATATCTGCAACTTATCCTCCCAACTACCTTGCAGCTATGGAAAGTTCATTCAATTTTACTAAGATAAGCTCTCATATTAATCTTCATTAAATCAATTAATCACTCCATTAAGAGACATTGCTAAATGTGCTAGCCTTCAGGGGAGGTTCTGGAGAAAGTTTCTTTTGGCCTTGGCTCTGCCAATAGCTAGCTGGTTGACGTAGATATAGGGGTTTTAACCTGGGGTATGTAAAGCTTTTTCCCCCGTAAATATGTTGATAAATGCATTTCAGCACAATTGATTTCTTTCACAATGATATATATTTTAATTTTTGTATTCAACAACATTCTTCTGAGAAGTTCATAGGCCATACCAGATTGCCAAAGGAGTCTATTATACAAAAAAAAAGGTTACGACCCATGAGTCCTAGAAGAATTTACTTACTCTTCCTCACTTTTTAAACATTTTTCAAAATGAAAAGGTTGGTCCTTTCTAAAGTCTTGTACAGCTTTAACATTTTGATGAGTATTAATTTTCAGGCTGAAAAGAATATGAAAGGAGTCATTTAACTTTTTACTTTTAATTGCTATTTTTGCAATATTAAGATTTTTTTCTTTCCTGACCTTTGCCAATTTCCATTTGTATGACTTCATCATTTTTTTCAAATTTGTTACCATGTCACCACTCTTATATACACAACTATAGGGTAGAGACATGGACAGCACAACAGTATATATTCCAGACATCAAGGAAAGGGCATGTTTTTTATTTAGAGAAAATGCCCACCAAAGCAGAAAGTGGGAGTCTGGTTGGGAATGCCATTATCTTCCAACATAGCATTAAATGAACCCTAGTTACAGTCCATGAGTGTGATGGATGTTGCTTAGGTAGTGCTTTTGCCTTCTGAGTGCTTAAAAGAGTTCCATTCTCTAGTGACTGGATGGCCTTATGCATTGGTTTGATGGAGTTCAATTAAAATTTTGTATCAAATATGCGCTCAATTATTTACTCTATAGTATTAAAATATTATATGCCAGCTATTACTAAAATTTCTCATCCTAAACCTTTCCAATTTTTACTTCTGATGCAGAACCAGGCTTAGGATGATTACATTAATAATACATCACTACCCAAAATTAAAGTGCAGAGCTGAGAACATGCTAATAGGTTTCATTGATTTCAACTTGGAAATGGGTGCAGACAATCAGAAAGCAGGTGCAAGGTTGATTTTAAATGAACTTGCAGTGATAATATCAAACTGGAATAGGTGGCAAGATTCATGGCTGAGGTCTGAAGCAGAAAAAATGTGAAACATAATGAAGTTGGAGAGATTAAAGCTTGGGGAGAAAAATCCGAATGCTTATGTTGTACTTCATGATTTTTTTTTAAAGATTAGCCTTTTGTGATAAAAGTATAAGCCCTGTCTTAAGGATTTTATTGGGTTTTGATGATTTTCCTTGATTTTGAACTTTAGTTTTAATTTAAATTTAATATATTTTTGATTTTCTGAAAATTCCAAGGTTGTAGTGAGACACCTCAAAATTATTCTTACAGGAATCCTACCTTTATCCGACCTTTCTGTGAAATTAATTTGGATTCACTTTTACATCTATTGTGAAATTCATTCTGTAGTAGAGCTTTTAGCTCTTTATAGCCCTACAAAAGAATGAGAGTTTGTAAGAATAACAGATTCTGTACACACGAATGTATTTGTGGAATCATTTGGAATGAAGGTCCTTTGTGAGCCTGAGGGAATAGCAACAGAACAATTACTTGCCTTGCAGTGTCCCCAGGCCCTTAATTTCCTCCTCTTCTATTGCAGTCTCCTATTGCCAAATACTGAATTGCTGAGAACTGTTGAAGGTCTCTAGTTTATTTTCTCTTTCTTATATATGACAATTTCAATCTATCTCACCAAAAGGACCAAATGTATATTGAGAGTTAAGTACAATGTGTATGGACTTGTCTTAAGCTTTTTATAATAAAGCAACAAGAAAAAGGAAGGAAGTATTTATTATGATCTCCATGATACGATTGAAAATACTGAGACAGAGGTCAAGTTACTATTCCAGAGTCACAGAAATAATAAGTGTTTGAGGTCACATTTGAACTCAGATCATTCCAACTTCAGGCTCAGTGTTTCTATGACACCATCTAGCTGAGTTTTTCAGATATCCTGTATTACTACACACAAGGAAATAGCTTGATGCTCAAAAACGAAGAGAATGAATTATTTAAAATATAATTCAAGGGGGTTCCCTTCAGATCTTGGGGAAATTCTAGAATCTTTTTATAAAAGGTATTATTTGTGATTAATTGGGAAGAGAAATGGGGATGAATATGAACTAACATAGTTGCTGACATCATCAATGAGTTATACTTGATATGATGCTGGCTACCTATAATCCCTATCAGGGGGAAAACTGAGGTTGATTGATTATATGAGCTCATAACCTTTGATTTGCTCTGGGCTGTCCTGGCTGTCTGTTTGAAGTTTGGCACCAAAGACATTAGCTCTCAGGAATAGGTGGTAAGGACACTAGATTGCCCAAGAAGAGATAAACCACCAAAGATCAGAAACAGCTGGTCAAAGCTTCTGCATTAATCATTAATGGAATTAGATGATGTGAGTCTGCTACACTTTCCAGTATGGAAATTTCACCTCAAAAATACTCAACAGATTACAAAGTACCAGTAACAAAAAGATCAATCAATCATTTTTGTTTAATTTTGGAAAGGTTTTATTTATTTTGAGTTTTATAATTTTCCCCTAATCTTGCTTCCCTCTCTCCACCCCCCCCCACAGAAGGCAGTTTGTTAGTCTTTACATCATTCCCTTAGTATGCATTGATCTAAGTTGAATGTGATGAGAGAGAAATCATATCCTTAAGGAAGAAACATATAGTATGTGATATAGCAGAATTACATAATAAGATAACATTTAAAAAAATTAAATGTAATAGTCTTTGTTCTTTGTTAAAACTCCACCATTGTTTCTCAGGATACAAATGGCATTCTCCATCACAGATATCCCAAAATTGTGCCTGATTGTTGCCCTGTTGGTATGAGAAAGTCCATTAAGGTTGATCATCACTCCCATGTTGCTGTTAGGGTGTACAATGTTCTTCTGGTTCTGCTCATCTTGCTCAGCATCAGTTCATGCAACTCCTTCCAGGCTTCCCTGAATTCCTGTCCCTCCCGTTTTCTAATAGAACAATAGTGTTCCATCACAGACATATACCACAGTTTGTTAAGCCATTCCCCAATTGAAATGTAGCAAATTGGGAAATAATTTTTATGACTAGTGTTTCTGACAAAGAACTCATCTCTAAAATACACGGAGAACTGAGTCAATTTTATTTTTAAAAAGACAAGCCATTCCCCAGTTGACAAATGGTCAAAGGATATGCAAAGGCAATTTATAGATGAGGAAATCAAAGCAATCCATAGTCATATGAAAAATTACCCAAATCACTAATTATTAGAGAAATACAAATTAAAACATCTCTGAAGTACCACCTCACATCTCTCACACTGGCCAATATGACCAGAAAGGATAATGATCAATGTTGGCAGGGATGTGGGAAATCTGGGACACATACATTGTTGGTGGAGCTGTAAACTCATCCAACCTTTCTGGAGAGCAATTTGGAAGTATGCCCAAAAGGTAACAAAAATGTGCATACCCTTTGATCTAGCAATACCACCACTGGGTTTATACCCTGAAGAGATGATGAAAAAGGATAAAAACATTATCTATACAAAAATGTTCATAGCAGCTCTGTTTGTGGTGACAAAGAAATGGAAACTGAGGGAATGTCAATAATTAATAATGATGATTGTTATCATTCTCAATACCCAATTATTGGTATCAATAACCAATATTGATAATGTCATCCATAATCAATCAGTTATTAGCAAGCATCAATTGCTCACATGCTATTTGCCAGTTACTGTGCTAGATTCTGTAGGCATAATGGTTAAGGGAAAAATTATTTCTGCCTTTCTGGAACTTATAAAAGTATCATAGCCCAAATTATGAAATTATGGAATGTTTTTTGAAAACTGAAAGTGATCTCACTAAACATGCGGTCCAACCTATTATAAGAAAAAGATAGAATCCCCACTATAGTGTCCTTTAGAAGAGGTCATGTAGCCTTTGCTTAAAGACTTCTAAGGAAGAATCATACTCCCTCTTTCCCAAGACATCCAAGTCCATTCTACTTCTAGATAATGCTATTTCTTAGTGTGAAATTTGATTTTTTTTCAGTTATTTCCTGATTTGCATCTTTGCAATTTCTAAACATTGTATAGTTTGGCCTTCTAGGAGTGCTGATCAGTTATTCAGTTGTTTTTAGTTTTGTTTGACTCTTCGTGACCTTACTTTGGGTTTTCTCTGCAAAGATACTGGAAAACTTTGCTGATTCTTTCTCTAGTTCAGGGAAAAGAGGTCAAGTGATTTGACCGGTATCATATAGATGTCTATGTTATGCATAGGAGTGACTTTAGGTCCTCCTTTGTCCAAATCTGGCTCTATCTATTGAATCACATGAAAAGATGTTAATTCCTCTTTAATAGGATTTCCTTGAAGACTGCTATTATATCTCTGCTGAAGCTTCTCTTTAATAGACCAAAAACCCATGATTCCTAACCATTCCTCATATGGCATCTAGTCAAGCCCTTTCACCATCTTTGTTTATCTTCTTTCAGACACTGTTTGAATTGTATACAGAACTAAACAATTGTATGCACTCTATTTGTGTGAATACAGCAATGGTATCACTTCTTTATACTTAAAATGTATATCTCCCAATGCAGCGCATGATTATACTTCCTTTTTCCTTTTATTATAGTCACATCAGTTGCTGACTTCTTATTGAGGTAGCATTCCACTAAACCTCCCTGATCTTTTTCTTACATTTCTATCCCTTAGTTGATTTTGAACACATGTAAGATTTTACATTTATCTCTATTATCTTCTTTTTAGATTTTTAACCCATTAACTTTATGATTCTTAGATAATTTTTCTTTTCTGACCTTTCCCTTTCTTCTCCTTCCTCTTCCTTTTTTCCTTCTCCTGTGGTAGGATTACTCGACTGACAGATAAAGGAAATGCCATTGATATAACATGCCAAAATTTAACATGTCGATCAGAATATTTCCCTAGATAAAAGGAGCAACTATGGGATAGATGATACTTGACTTGGGTGGATTCCAAATTGGTTGAAGAACTGGACCCCACAAAAATAGTGATGAATAAGATGATAACAACCATCAATTGTTTCTACTGAAAGTCCCCCAGAGATTTGTCCTTTGGCTCTATTCTGTTCAACACATTATCAATGACTTGACTAGAGAAAATAACAAGAGTATTTAAAACATTTGTCAGTGGCATGAAAATAGAAGAAAAAGGTAAAATATGGTGTGATAAAGTTCAACTTGTAAAAATATCTGTACATAAAGAATTACAAATATGTATATGTACCATGTATATTTACTTGGATTATGTATTAGATCTATGATTTCATTAATATAGAATAATTCTATGTAAGGAAATATACTCTACTAACAGAAGTTGCCACTTTCTCTGGAAATTAAATTCTTTTTTTTTTTGCAAGAGAGTGACTTGCACACAGTTAAGTGACTTGCCCAAGGTCACACAGTTGGTCATCATTAGGTTTCTGAGTCCATATTTGAACCCAGGACTTACTGGAGACCCCAGGGCCGGTGCTCTGTCCACTGTGTCACCTAACTGTCCCCAAATGAAATTCTTAATGAGCTGTTTAGAGAAGTGAGAGAGTGACTTTGTCAAACATATCAGCATTATGTTTCAGAGGCAGGATTTTAACCCAGGTCTTTATTTGAGGCTAGCTTTCTTTTTTAAAATATTTACATATATATATATATATATATATATATACATATATATATACATATATTTATGTATTTCTTTAGGCACATATATGTGAATTCCTCCAGTTGAGTTAAAACCATATGTAAGATAGATTAGAGTAACTATGTGTGTCTAGTCAAGAGATTTAAAACATTGTATATTTTGCTGACTCCATGGTCAATATGAGTTAAAAATATGACATGGAAGTAAAAAAATTAAAAACCTAAAGAGATCTTAGTCTATCATTGGCAAAGTGTCTAGAATGAGAGATGTGTGAGAGAGTTGTACTATATACTCTTCTCTGAGTGGACTACATCTGAAGTATTGTGTGCTATGCTGGTTCTGAAATTCACGAAAAATATTGAAAATCAAAAACTTGTACAAAGATGGAAATTTGACTAAATAGTAGTCTCAGAACCATGCTTTTCTTTCAAGATGAAATCTTTGTGGCAGAGGTGAGAACAGTAACTTTTAAAGAATTAAAAAAAGTCCTCATGAAGAAGAACAATGAGATTTGTTTCCATTGGTCCCTGTTGAAAGAAATAAAACCAGTAGATGGAAATTATAGAGATGGCAATTTTGACTTGCCTAGAAAAAGTTTCCTGATGGGTTGGCTGCCTAGAAATGTAAGGTGCAACTGTAAATGTAAAGACCTCATCAGAGGTCTTCAAGTGGCAGATTAATTGAATTCTTGTTGGTAATGTTACATGAGAAATCCTTGCTTAAGGGTCATATTAGATGACTGCCCATATTTTTTTAATCTGAATTGAAGAAGGAATTCCCTCTTCAATATTATCAATGAGGAGGGTAATTCAGTCTCCACTAGATGAGTTCCAATGATGGGTGGTTCAATATCTCCCAAGGAAGTCCATTTTACTTTTGGATAGCTATAGGCAGCCAGGTCATATAATTCATTGACATTTTTATATAGTCAAGAAAATTCTGATTCTTTCCTCAATTGCCCATCCTCCATACTAACTTATAGTGCATCTTGTAAGTGATTATTCCCCCATCATATGTATTTCATGCTATTATAAAGAAGCTCATCTTCTGGAGATTCACTGAAAGCAACTTGTTATAGAAAAATTATTCTCATAGTGTTCAGAAGAGATAAAACAGAAATATTTCTGTTTTTAAGTATCTGGTTAGGCAGCTATCCTATTGGAAGTCAGTTAAGTTTAAAATAGATTTTTTTTTGTTTTTCAGGTTATTATATAATTTGATAAAATGACTGTGTTTTTAGTTGAATAAAAGTTTTCAAATATAAATTCATCTTTGGTAGGTCCAGTGAAAACAGTCTTAGTAAAATCCCAGAAGTAGACAGGGTAACAAGAATGCTATGTACATATTCACATACATAATTTTTCAATGAGTCCAATGTGTAGCTTATGATGATTTGGTGTGCTGACATAAATTAAAACATTGTTCTTAAGTTATTGTGAATCAGTATTATGCCAACTAGATAGTGCAGTGGATAGAATGCTGTCTTGGAGACTGAAAGATCTGAGTTCAAATCCAACATTATTATATTTGTTAGCTGTGTGACCCTGGACAAGTCACATAGCTTCTATGTTTGTAAAAATGGAAATGATAGCAATGACTCACTAAGTTGTTGTGATGATATTTGTTGAGATGATATTTGCAAAAAATGCTTTGCACTTAGACCTTTCCTTTCCCTTCCTTCTCCCTGGTCGGAGACTTCCTAATAATCTTCTTTCGGCTTTTTGGTTGAGAATTGTTCAACTTTTTATAGATCATGGACCTTAGAGCTTATTAGTATCATGCAGATTATTGTTAGGATGCATCTCACATCTTTAGGATTCATTTTATAGCTTTTTAAAAGTACAGTCAAGTGTCAAAGGTTTAATTGCTCCAAATATGTTCATCCTATTTAACTTTGATTTCAGTATGTAATTATGTCTCTTGAAATATGTAGTAATAGATTTGTCCTTGATAGCTTTATGTTCAATGTGTCTTACCTGAAGAAGGCCCACATATTTGTAAGTAACTGCTTCATTCTTTGATTAAATTTGATATTCTATCTCTGGCTTGAAGCATTCTATTTCTAACTTTTCATGGCAGAGATTAAGTAGATTTTGCCAGACTTCAAATGTCAATCTTGGGGATAAAGATTGTGTGACATTGGGTAAGTCACTTAATCTCTAAGGGTCTAAGTTTCTGGTCTTTTCTAAAAGTCCCTTAGAGCTCTAAATCTATGATATTTAGGAAGGCTCAGATGAAGCCAGTTGTTTAATGTAGTTTTGGTGGAGTTGTATAGGTTGATTTAATCTCTGTGCACTGAAACATTACATTATTTTTAGGAATAAAATCATAGATTTAATTTGATTCAAATCTATGAATTTCTTATTTCTACCTATTGGTGGTCATTGAGCCTCTCTTCATGAACTATTGCAAAATTCTGAGGCTTCCTAAACCCTATTTTCCTAAAAACGACCTGACAGTAGGTTTGTAAATATTCACGTGTTAATGCTTTTGAAGTATTTTTAAGCAACATGAAATTGATTGAGAATATGGCTATACTGCTTGAATAATTCCACTGTTTTCATAGGGACCATACATCCATATTGGGGAAAGGGCATAACATCTTTATATGATAAAACACAAGAGTAGAAAAACATATGAAGAATAATAAATGAAGTGGAAAAAATGAAGCATTGCTACCAAGTTTCCATAATCTCATGTTCTGGACAACAAACGTCAAGAACTACATAAGTTGAGTACTCTTAATTAAATTGTATTTTTTTTAGCTAGAGCTATTCTATTCAACATGACTCACATGTTTCATGTGTCCTTTTTGCCTACCGTTGCTTGAATAAAATATCAGGAAATGGAATTCTATCTCTTTCTTGTAAAATGCTCATTAAAAAGCTCAAAACCAGAAACTCCCATCATGAATTCATTACAATACAATTATTACTTGGTGAATTCTATTTATGATCCCCACAGTTCTGAACACCATTACTGAATTCTGGAGAAGCCCCATGTTATTATTATTGCTTGATGCATTTAACTGTGATGTTCATTACGGGGTTTGTGAGGTGTAGATTAAAGGTAAAATCTCTAGAGTAATGCTTCCAATGTGCATGCTGTGGGTTTCAATTATAGAGTAATTCTTCAAATTATTCAGCTTAATTCTCCAAAGCAAAGGTCACAAGAATCATTTTTTTTCCTGGTATGAATAAGCACAAGGGAAATGATTCAAGATCAACATATTATCATGGAGAATAGATGTCCATTTTTCCCCACTAGGGCAAAGAATATCAAAAACCTAAACTGGTAAACAGTGGGAAACAGCAGTGCAGTTTTGTTATAGATCTTTGGAGAATGGAAAGTGTGTTTAGTGCTGTCTTGTTTTAATTAGCAATGCCTAAGAGAGAAATTCAACTCCTCGATGAATTATGTATACTCGAGACTTTTAGTGAAATCTATTTTCCTCCCCGTCTGTGTATGCATTGCATTATTTCAGGTACCACTTTTCTAGTCTAAAATTGAAATTTGGAACATTTTCTCATTCTTAGAGAGCAAACTTTTATTGCTAAGCTCCAAATTTCATCAGGGAGTGTTTTTTTTTTTTTCCATTGCCCTGTTTCATTTATGGTTACATTAACTCTTACAAGGATAGTGCTCCCACTGGCCATGGAATTGGATAGGGAAAACGTTGGGACCCATCATCCTTCATTTGTGCATTTTATATGAACATTATTAAACTTGACTTGAAGATCAAGGGAATGGGATAGCTTAGACATGCTTCAATGGATAGGATCCAAATGCATAATAATTAAAAAAAAACAATCCATGGTCACCGACCTCATATAGGTCAAGTGGAAAGCAATGTTTGGAAGGAAAAAAACCTATAAAAATTATGGACACCAAAGTCTGAGGGTGCCAACAAAAGAAGCAAGGTTCTTGTTCAGGAAACCAAGTATTTAATCCTTTGGAACACAACAAAGGTTTAAATTTAACAAAGACATCAATAAGTTGAATGCACAGGGTTCTCTCTGTGTGTACATATTTATTAAAGTTTAGTTATTTCAGAAGCCTTGACTTCCTGTTGCATCATAGTCCATAAATCTAAAACTGAAACAGCTTCAGAGACCAGTCTCGATACAAATAATACTGAGCTCCAGAGAAGTTGGGACTTGTCTGGTTTATTTTCAAAGATAAGATCTGAATTCAGATTCTCTGACTCCAGAGCCAGTACTCTTTCCCCTGGACCATATGGATGACTACCACCAATGTTTTCTATAACAATAACATCTCTGAGGGGCATTGGATGAATATACCTTTTGAATCAAAATGTACATTGCTATTATCATGGCTAAATAAGAACCTGGTGATGTCAATCTGACTTACGAATATTTATCAAATTAGTGGCTCAAAGGTGAAATGTTTGGACCAGTCCTAACCTATAAGCTCTGAATACTCTTAAAAAATTCTCTTATACTTTCTATGATGCTGAATTATCTTTTAGTTTGATGAATATCTGTCTTTCTTGTCTATTACAGACCCAAACCACTTTGAGGATTATTTATTCATAAAAAGAATAGTTTTCTATATATAAATATATTATATATATTTATGTGTATAAAATATAAGAAAATTAGAAAACTACAGTCAGTGTGTTTGACCTAAAATTAGTTAATTCTAAGATAAAATCTCCCTGCCTTTAATAAATGACTTAGCTTCCATAAATTATATTTTTAAAAAAAAATATTCATTTTTTTCATCCAAATGCACATCTATGAGTTATTTCAACTATAACTTTTTTTTGTCAACATCCTGGAATTGTCCTGTTGGCCCTTGGGTTTACCCAACCTGTATGGATGTCCTTATCTTAGAATATTTTATTTAGACCATTTTTTCACCCATTTATTAGTTCTCAAAGATTAAACCACTGATATGACAACAATTACCATTTTACTCCATAACCAACCAGTAAGATATCCCAGACTCAGGATACTCTACCCACACATACCTGGGATCAGTGAAGAACTGTCATATCTACAAGGTATTAGTTATTCTTCATGGCCCCAAGGGGCAAAACCAGGAAGAGTTAATTAACAGAATTGGCAAATAAATAAATAGAATTTGACTGTTATGAAAAAAAATTGATAATTTAAACTTCCTCTCAGTGGAATGGATCGTTTCCCAAGGAAATTAATTTTCCATTATTAGAGTTCAAATAAATTGACTATTTCAACCTTACTTCAGTAGATATTAACTATTTTCTTTGTACAGAAAAGTATGTTAGGGTTTTGTGGGAGCAACACCTCTCCTCTCTCTCTTTCTCTCTCTCTCTCTCTCTCTCTCCCCCTCCTCTGTCTTTATTTCTTCTCTCTCTCTCCTCTCTTCTCTTTTCTCTCTCTGTATCTGTACATACATTTATATGTATATGTATGTATATATATATATATGTTTATATATGTTTATATATATATATATATATATATATATATATATATATATGGGGGGGAGGGAGCGAGCAAGCGGTAATTTCAGAAAGATGGCACTAGAATGTGTTGGGGAGAAGGAACAGTCTTGAGAGACCACTTGTAGAAGGTAGAATTTGGAATGAGACTTGAAGAGAGCCAGGAAATGTAAATGAAGAGGGAAAGAATTCTATACATGAGGGACAGTAAGTGAACAAACACAGACTCGGAAAAAGAAGTATTGTATGGGATTGGAAGAATAGTAAAGAATCTTATGTTAATGAGTCATGAAGAGGGAAGGATAGTAAAGATTTCCAGTTGGGAATTATTTGAGAGATATTATTGAAGTAGGATTTATGAGATTGACAATTTTGTGGGTGCAATGGATAAGAATGAATGTTACAAATGTTATCTCATTTGATCTGACAACCCTGAGAGGTAATTATTCCTATTTTACAGATGACAACGTGGAGATCACACATTTAGTAAGTGCTGGAAATTAGAGTTGAACTAAGGTTTTCCTGATTGCAGGTTCACCACTGGACCACCTAGCTACCTTTAATCAAACACACAAATGTTGGTATTCTCCACATCATCTTGCTTAGGTGAAACTTCATTTCACCAGACTATGTGTCACCACCATGAATTTTCCTTTTTCATAAATAAAAATACTCAAATGCTTTTTGTAAATGGTTTCATGAATGTTGTGGCCAACAAACTTTGCCAACTGTGTTGACCAACCTTCTCTGACCATTTCTAGGTGAGGCTGGGTTGGTCATCAGATAATGGCTAATTACTAAGGCTGTCACCTTGGGTAGCATGTGTTAGAGAAAAAGCCACTGTCGATGCATTGAAGAACCGAGAGAACCTGAGAATAGAAGCACAGGATACAGTTAAATTCCTTGATAAATTCTTTTTATGTTTTCCTTGCGATATATTCTTAATAGAGATTCACAGGACTAGATGATTCCAAGTGTCAAAGCTAAGCCCCATTGCCCAACACAAACAAAAACCTCCCTAACTCCTTCCTAGCTTCTTTATTTTTCTAACCTTTTTTCTCTTTATATAATGCCTTTCTGCTTTCACAGTTTTTTTCCTTTCCTTTTAACCAGTTCACCTTCATTCATCTCTCTTTTTTCCTAGCTTTTCCTAGCCACCCTTGTTCCCCTCCCTCCTTACTGTGCTTCTTTCCTTCCTTTTCTCTTTCTGTCCTCATTCTCTTTCTTCTGACCTTTTTTAATAAGCAAGCTACTTTTTCAAATAAAAAGGCACATACATTTTTCAAATTGCTTTTTCAAAAAATAATCTCCATGAATAGCTCATTATTGAAGTGTGGTGGTGATGGTGATTGTGTGTTTATGTGTGTGTGTATTTTCAAAAACTATGCCTGTCTATCATTATTATCCAGGTCACAACTCTCTCTTCTCTTTGTTACAAACAAATAGATCAACTTTTAAGTCCAAGGTGGGTGGAAATCAGAGTTTACAGGCAAAACTACTGGGACCTCATGCTGTGAATGCTTAAACACATGTTACTGAGAATACAGAATTAAATCTCTACAAGATGTGGCCCCAAATGAGTTAAATTAGGAGAATCTACAGTATTGTATTCATTATGAAAATGATATAACAAGTAATTGTTTAATTTTGTGCTTTTAAAATGAGATATTTATATAATTTGCAAATGACATGCTAATTAACACTGTTCATCTTAGGCTCCACTTAATAGATCTTTAATGACCTATTTCTTGCAATATTTTACCTGAAAAGTGTGATGACAATATTGACAATCTTACCTTAAATTGGATGAAGTAAGAAAGACCCAACCTTTCTGAGAAAACCCTCCAACTATATCCTGTAGAAATTCATGTCATTTCTGACTTGAGAAATGAATGTTTTGTGTTTTGTTTCTTTATAAAGGGCAGAATTGCAATGACAGTGTCATATTGGTGTGTTTATGTGTCTTATGGGAATAAAAATTGATGTTTTTTCTTTTATTTATGCAGCAGAAGAGTAGGCAGACAGCGGAAATTTGTTGTTCCCCTCTCCAAATCTCCCTTCAAATATGTGCATTAAAATAATAGTTTTTGAATAATTATTCTTCTTTATTTTATGATCCCTAATTGGTTTCCTTTATATTACACAAAGCAAGTGGTGTTCTGGTTAGAAGCCAGTGTAATAAATCTTAGTATTAATATAAATTAATCAAGGCAAACGTATGCAGTGTTTGAAGAAGTGAAAATTAGATTAAAGGTGACATTTCCTAGACAATGCAAAAAAAGAATCAAACAAGGATTTTCAAGAAAAATGGAAACTGATAATCTCATGCATAGGGGAAAGATGAGAAGAAAAGAAGAAAGAAGCAGTAATAGGAGTGTGGAGAATGGGTTGAATTGGTAGCAGGAAGGTCCGGGGTTTGTGCATGGCTGAAAAGGAGATTAGAGGATGGTGAAAAGCCAGTTAGTGGATCAAAGGGTGAGAAGTCACATTCAATACAAAGGTCTAGCAGTTTGGAGAGGATTAGAATATAGGAGAAATACATGTGAATGGGGAAGAAAGGATAATTACACTGAATAGAAGAGAATTTCAAGACACAAATACTAAGAACAAAGGACTGGGAAAACCTGGATCTCATGAAATTGAAATAAAAATCTGTCAGCTAATCCGGAAGGTCCCTTTCTAAAATGGCATATGTCTCAAAATCATCCCTGGCGGACAGGAGCAGAGGTCACGGTTGTGATGGCAAGAAATGGATTTGGAGTACTTAATTTTTTCCCACCTTCTCCAGCTCAGCTTGGAGGGGTAAACTTTTAAAAATCACATTGAGGAGACACAGGCAAACACAAAAGCTGTGATTTTCTGGGATTTTAATGGATTTGAAAATGTGTATTGCCTATATGGTATTCTTATTCCTGACTTTGACAGATGTCTCCCCAGTGCTTTAGATGGACACAGCAGGCTGTTTTTGCCAACAAATGCAGAGAAAATCTTTCATATATTAATAGCAATGTACATTTAAGATGGCTGGAGTTGGGCACTAAAAGATGAGGATTTTGCATGTTTCTTAGAGTCTCTTTCTAAGGACTGTCCCTAAATCAATAGTTTCCTAGATGAAATCACTCAGCATTCAGAAAGAAGGCAGATTAGTCTGTTCACTTGCCAGGTTGGGCTAGTTAGGTATATGTGAAGCTTTCTCTATTGTAGGGAAATTATTTATAGAAAGGTTTAGAAAAAGGTTAAGGGGGGGCAGTTTCATAGGACCAATAAAGACTTGGTAGCATTTCTAACTTTTCAAATTTGAGATGGGTAGAAAGAGAGGCTATGCAACAGGTCAACCTGTGCTTTGCTTTTCCAAATTATAGTATGATGTTAGCTAGCCCTGGATTCTGGAAGACCTGAGTTCAAATTTGACCTCAGACATTTACTAGCTGTATGAACTTGAGTTAGTCACTTAACCCTGACTGCCTCACATCTAGGGCCATCTCCAGTCATCCTGATTCAAATATGGCTTCTGGACCCAGATGATTTTCAAGGAGAAAGTGAGTCTGATGACTTATTGCAACACCCCCTCGCTCAACATAATTAATAGACATGTCATGGCATCACCTACCTGATGTCATAGTCTTCTTTGAAAATAAAGGACAAACAACAAACATGATGTTAGAAGCAATGTAGTATGGGACATATATTCTAGACTTGGAATCAAGAGAGAGAGAGTTGGGTTTAGATTCTTCCCTTGATATTTTCTACTTACATGGCTGGTTGCTTATCCCCTATAAACCTGAGTTTCCTCATTTGTAAAATGGAATTTTGTAAAAAAAACAAATGAGATGATGAATATACAACAATTTTTAAACTTCTAATCTCTTTTTAGATATCATTTGTTATTCTCTTCATACTAAAACCTGGAACTAACATTAGAACAAGAATTCTTAACTCTAGAATCAGTGAACTTAAACAAAATAAAAACTTTGGCAATCATGTGAAGGATGGAGTAGAGACAGAAAACTTGACCTTGAAATATTTCCTTTCATCATTTGTCAGCTTGCAGAAGAGATTTCTAAGAACTTCCACATATGGTTCTCTGCTCCTTTCCTCCTCCCCCTTTTAAGTTTCTTATTTCTTAAGCTACCCTTTAGAATAATTGGTTAATTTGGGATTCAATAATTGAGACTAACGAACATCTTGAAGGTTTAAAGAACCATGGTATTTCCTTACAAGCTCGGTCACTTTTAAAATCATGTTCTCTAAGGGAAAATGCCACCCCTGTTAGGGTATATATGGTAATTAACCCTTTTGCATTTATCATCTGTAAAACTATGACCTTTCTCCACTGTTTATCTTTCGACCACGACATATCAAGCACTAAAAATCAAATACTATGATGATATATTTGTTGCTATACTGGATAGGGTGTTATTCTTGGAGGCAGAAAGATCTATGTTGAAATCATGCCTTAAATTTTTTTTAAAAAATTATTTATTTATTTTCAATGATATGCACATGCATATTTTTAAGTTACAAAATTTCCTTCCACCCCCGCCCCCATCAGCAAACAGGTTAGCATTATACATACATTGGTAGCATTTCTAACTTTTTCAAATTTTGAGATGGGTAGAAAGAGAGGCTATGCAACAGGTCAGCCTATGCTTTGCTTTTCCAGATTATAATATGATGTTAGCTAGCCCTGGATTCTGGAAGACCTGAGTTCAAATCTGATCAAAATCTGACCACATGTTTTTAGAATAGTAATTTTTGGTAGGAAGAATTAGGATTAAGGGAAAGAGATACATAAGAGATAATTTTTATAAAGTGTTCATCAGATTCAGAAGAGTGAGTATTTGTGTGTTTTGTTTTGTTTTGTTTTTCTTCCTTTGGATAGGAAAAATATAGTCCATAGCCAGTCTAATACAGTTGTCCTAGCTATTCTTACCTAATGTGTGATACTGGGCAAGTTCCTTAAGTTTTGTCTGTCTCAGTTTCCTTATCTGTAAAATGGAAATAGCAGTAGCACCTACCTACTAAAGCTGTTGTGAGGATTAAAAATAAAACATATTGCAAACCTCAAAGTTAAAGAATTGATAGCTAGAAGTAAGGATAAAATGATTTTATTTGTGTGTGTGTGTATATATATATATACATATATGTGTATATATATAGTGTGTGTGTGTCGGTAGCCATCTCTAGGACGGACAGGGAAAAAAGAAGTTAAATATAATTAAAAGAAATAACCAGTTGTACCTAATAGATTTGCAGTTTCATGTTCATTGTTTTATTATATTATGCTATGGAAATGCTTGAGTTATTTCATAAATTAAAAATATAATAAATAAATAAAAATTTTAGTGATATATAAATACAATTGGCCACCAAGATACTGAAGTTGTTTTCTTTCCAAAAAAATTACATTATAATGTCATCTAGTCCAACAATTAAAGCATTATTTTTCATTCGAACTATTTCATACCAATATATTCTAACTCCAGTTCTCTATCTATGTGATAGAGTAATACCTGCTTAGACAAGGTCAGATTGAACTCTAATCCATCACCAAGAAAATCAAAATATAAAAAAATAGTGAAACCAACAATAATTTCTGGGGATATTACTCCACTTGTAATCAAATATGGTTATTCAGTCCTTATTTTTAGGCAGAATGCTGCTCTAAGAAATTAGAGAACCAATCAGTTAGTGCATGTTTATCAAGAACTTTCTATGTCTACTATGCCAAGTTGTAAGGATACAAAGAAATGGAAAGATCTACCACCACCACTAGCCAGTAAAAAAAAAAAAATTCCACTTTCAAGTAGTTAACAATCTAATGGGGGTGATGGCAGAACGGAGACAACATATAAATATGTACAAATAAGATATTTATATATACATATATGTAGAAAGCTACATACATATAGGACAAATGGGGGTTCATCTCAGAGGAAAGTTAAGGAAGACAGACAGTTTCTTACAAAAAGAAGGTCATTAACTAAAACTTGAAATTAGCCAGGAAAACCAGGAGACAGAAATGATGAAGGAGAATATTCTAGAAATGAGACATAGCAAGAGAAAATTCCTAGTGGTGGGAGGTACAGTGTCTTGTTTGAGAAATATCAAGGAGCTCAGTGGCAAAGGATTGCGGGGAAGGATAAGGAATAAGAAGACTGGAAAGGTCAGAAGGAGTCAGGTTATTATTGGCTTTAAAAGTCTACCAGATAATTTTATATTTGATCATGAGGTAATTGGGAGCCATTAGGGTTTATTGAAGAGGGGTTTGAGGTGGAGAATGATATGGTCATATCTGCATTTAATAAACCAATTCATCTTCTGAGATGTGAATGTGGACCTGCTGGTTCTATCTATGGTTGTTCTTACTACTCTAATTTACTCATCTTCCTTTGTAAGGGTCTAACTTGATTGTTCCTTCCACCAACTATTTTCCTTTTGTTCCTACTCCCCAACACTAATCAAGGAAGACAAGAAATTTGTAACCTGAACTTTTATCCATTCCTATCAGCAATCACAGCTGAATCCAGTATCTTGAAGGGTAGAGGGTCATCTTGGAAGGCTTAACTTAGAAACACAATTCACACTTAAATACTATCAAACTCATAGTTGCCTTCCTCTACTGTGATTCCACCAAGACTTTTCTTCTTGGGACTTCCTTAAGAGGATATCAGAATCAAAAAAAGTTATCTGAGCTTAGTTGGATTTACCACTATAAATATATGGAAGGAAGAATAGGAAACCAAGAGCTATGGGCTGCTTAAAACTTAACAAAAGATAAGATTTTCAGTCTTGATGGCTCCTGATTGTTTTCTGTTTTGGACTTATGCTTACAATATCTCTTCTCTGCTTACTCCTGAGTTACTAACCCAGACTCTTCAGTCTGTTATCTAAATTATCTCTTTCCTCCTCTTTTCCCTTCAAGACTCATTCAGAGTCCACTTTATCTCCATCCCATATCAGCTTATGCTAATCAGCCTTGTGGTTATTTATGGATAACCTACAAGTTTAAGGAATTTTTCCAACAAGACCCTAAATTTCTATTGATAAGGATGATGATGATAGTTAGCACTTTGTATAAGTGACTCAATGGATGGCTTTATCCAAGCAGCTAAGCTAAGCTTACTGGTCTGAGAATAAGGAAGACTTATCTTTATGAGTTTTAAATCATTCTCAGATACTTCCTAGTTAAGTGACTTCCTGTTTGTTTTACTTTCTTCATCTATAAAAGGATCTGGAGAAGGAAATGGCAAACCTCTCCAATATCTTTTCCACAAAAACTCCAAATGGAATCATGAAGATTTGGACCTGAACTAAAATGACCCAACAGCAACAAATAATTTAAGGTTGGCAATATGTTTAATATGTTACCTTCCTTGACTAGATTTCAGTGACTACAAGCTAAGGAGAGATCCCCAGTTCTGGAATTAGGAAGACTGGAGAATATAAATCCATCCTCAGATACTTACTAGCTATGTGATCCTGAACAAGTCATTTAATTTCTGTCTGCTTCAGTTCCCTCTTTTGTAATATGTGGACGATAATAGCAACTACCTCCCAGAGTCAATCAAAGGAAATCATATTTACAAAGAGCTTAGCAAACTGCCTGACCCATAGTAGGTACTGTATAAATATTATTTTTATTATTATTAATTTCTATTCTTTTTAACTATCCCACCTATAAACTTTGCCTCCCTAAAATCAGTTCCCCTTAAGATATTATCAAATCATACTCAGAATGTTGAGGTATATGTGTGTGTGTGTGGGGGGGTATTTTTTGATTATTTATTTTAAATTTGCATTTTTCCCATTGCTGTATTTTATCTTTAGGACAATAGAATTTATTTTTGTAAAATTCAGAATTAAGATATTTTTAATTAGAGAAGGAAAAGGAAAAGAATGACCCTTTATATAATAGCTTCAATTTTATAGTTAATATACAAAGGGTTTTTTAGAAATATCATTACATTTGATCACAACAAGCCTGAACAATAGAAACTATTATTTTCCCCATTTTACAGGTGAAGAATCTAAAGGAAACAAAGGTTATGTGACTTGTCCAGGATAAGTGTATGAGAACAGATTTGAAGTCAGTTCTCCTGGACTCCAAGCCAGTTCACTGAGCCACCAGCTGCCTCAATATTATGCCTAATTGCATGATAATTATATGAACTGGGTTAATTATACTGCCTAATATTATCTATTTACACATTCAAAGATGTGTATGAGAACTCTAATTCCTTTAAGGTCCCTCTAATATTTTGGTTATAACATAATGCTGCACACTTGAGCCTCCTTCACTGTAGGAGAAAGTTTATTTCTGCCCTGATGAGGAGGCATATGCACTACTGCTGGATCTCTGTGTGTTTGTGTGTGTGTGTGTGTGTGTGTGTGTGTGTGTGTGTGAGAGAGAGAGAGAGAGAGAGACAGAGAGAGAGACACAGAGAGAGAGAGAGAGAGAGAGAGAGAGAGAGAGAGAGAGATAACACCTTATGAACTATACTTTGCCAGCTTCAAACACCCCCATGCAAGTTTTTTCTACCCATAGGGCTGATTAACCACATACACTAATGGTCACTCCTTTTGCAACTCAGTTGATAAATTATAGACCAGAGTATAATATTGAATAATCTTAATAACTGAAATTGGGAAAATGTGGAAATCAATGGACTTTACCCGAGATAATAAAACATACCAATAGAAAAAATTTTTCTTTCTGGTAATTCTATGAGAGTAATATTTATCCATAATCTTCCCATGCATGGGGTTGTGCTATGGGAAAAGATTTTCTGCTCAATACTGGAATGGATTACATATTCTCCCCTCAGCATGTGGTGGATTTCAAGAGAATATTGGTTTTGTTATTTTTTAAATTTGTGTGTCACTAACCAATATAATGTTTCCAACTTGAGCCAAAATATTTGCATTTGGCAAACCTCTGTGATCTTTCTGTTTGTAGTTCCTAATATCTCCCAGTCTGCGACTCATTAGCTCAGAGGATTTGAGAATAATGAAATGGGGGGCCAGGCCTTTGGGTTGTGTTCCCTCAAGCTGGTTTACTTTGCTTTTGTCTGTTTTGACAAAAGACCTCCCCCTCCTTTTTTGCTGTCTATTAGTGTACATGTTGAAAGGGATGTCCAAATGCTAAAGAAAATGATTAATCCACAAAGATTTGGAAAGAGCAGTAGCTCTGGTTAACACCTGGTCAATGACCATGCCAACTATGAACTTGATAACACCATTTTCCTCACATTGAAAAAGAAAAATTGCTATGGAAACATCCTAAACCTTGGGGGAATATGTATCATTGCCTGACAAATCTGGAAGATGACACCAAGTTCCATTATTTGGAAAGCATGTTATTTAATAATCCACAAAGAATTAAAAAGTAGATTCAAGAATGCATCATTTTCTGGCAAATGGGAATTGGTGTTAATATAGCACTGAGGTCCAAAACAAAGGAAATTTCTATATACAAAGGAGTGTCCAATCTTCGATAATTCAATTCGACAAATATGTATGAAGCACCTATATTCAAGGCACTGTGCTAAACTCTAGGGATGCAGAGACAAAATCAATCATTTTGATTGCCTACACATTATCCAAAAGTCCAGATGCCTCCTCACCAGCACAGAAATAATCTTTTTGGTGCACTGGAGAAGGCTTGAGTATTTAGGAAGGTTTGAAAGAGCTGAAAATTAGTGGAGCATTAAAAAGACTAAAAGTTTTCTTTAGTGCTTACTGTATGAGAGAACCTATGGAATTCAAAGAAAAAATGTAAAGACCTTTTACATTATTTTAGAGTGTTTAAGAGAAAATAGACAGAGAATGTGACCACTTAAGGATTCTCGTTGAATGATTCCTTCATGGTAGCCTAGGAGCTTTACCAAGTATCAACTATTTGGTCAAGATTATCATCAGGAGCATTATATCATTCTACCTGAATGTTCTGGCTAGATACTTGCAGGAAGTATGTTAGAAACAATTCTGTGCTACAGCATTCTGAAGTTAGAGACCAGAGAAATTTTGTGCATGGTTTGTTCAGTTGTTTAAGTTGTGTCCAACTTTTTTGTGAATTCCCTTTGGGCTTGGTTTTTTTTTGACAGATACTGAAATAGTTTCCAATTTCCTTCTCCAGCTCATTTTTCAGATGAAGAAACCAAGGTAAACAGCATTAAGTGACTTGCCCAGGGTCACACAACTAGTAAGTGTTTAAGGTCACATTTGAACTCAGATTTTCCTGGTTCCAATCCTGCCACATTATCTATTATACCACCTAGCTACCCATCAGAGAAATAAAGAGAAGAAAAGCAGGGTGGTAATAAACAGGACTAACGTTTTCCTAGGATGCTGTGTTGGGAGTGTGGAGATGACCTTTAATTGTAGAAGAGCCCAATTCCAGGGAGATTTTTACCAGCTTTGAAAGGCTTTGTGTGCATGTGAGGAGAAATATTAAGGGATGGGCAAGGATAGATTTTAATTTCTCTAGGTCTCACTCTAGTCTAGGTAACATTGGATAGAATTCTCTTCATATTGATTTTGGCATGATGGATTATTTTGGCCACCTCAGATTTTTTTTATTCATTTGAGTCAGTAAGAAGTTTCACTGATTATCTTCTTTAAAACAAAAACTCTTGTCATTTCTGGTGATATTCTCCTGCTCTCACATAATAGACCCCCTGTAACAATGGAACAACAATCAGGTAAAAACAACTGGAGCAGTGATTCTTTCCATCTGCATATGTTGAAATTTGTAGCTCCTACCTTGCTACTTAAATGAAGGTGGTGGGTTCCTCCATCTATTCTTCAGGGTCAAAATGGTCATCATACTCACTCAGGGTTGGCTCTCATGTTAGTGTTCTTTTTGCTTGCATTATTATAGTTGTTGTGGAAACTAATCATCTCAAGTTTCCTTCAAGGAATCCAATTCAATCACCATTTTCTTACTGGAGAGTTCTTAACTGCATTTTGGGTCATGGAGTTCTTTGGTAATCCGGTGAAACCTATGGACCCCTTTTGAAAATGTTGTTATTAAATGCATAAAATAAAATGAAAAAGCTTATAAGAAACCACTTTTGTTGAAATATAATTATCAAAAATAAAGAAAAACCCCAAGACAATAGAATTCATGAGTCTCTTTTCACCATGAGGCCTTTCCATTTCCCTTTCTTTCCCATTTCCTAGTAACTAGCACCTTCCCCAACCTCACTACTATGTACTAGGTATTTTGTATTTGCTTATTATACATGCTGTCTCCCATGTATATAAAGTCAACTATTCAAGGGCAAAAATCATCTCAATTTTGACTTTGCATCCCCAGAAATTAGCATAGTGCCTTATATGGGTGATGCTTCAGAAATGCATATTGATTGGTTATGTAGTTTTACCATTTTCCTTCTTTGGATTATTTCACTCTGTGGGAGTTTATATAAATATTACCATATTTTTCTGAGTTCTTCCTTTTTTATGACCTGTTTAAGGCAGTTTAAATAGTATTCCATTCTGTTTATGCACTCCTCCCAGGCCATAACACCTATTGACTGGGCTGCTTCAGGAAAGCAGAGCATCCTGTCATTTACAAGCATGCTTCACTGTACCTTGGGATACATTGCCAGGTGTTTCTCTTGATTCGCCTGAGTATAGCAGATGTTCTTGGACGGCAACACTAAACTGTTTTCTTCATGCTTCTGTACTCCCTGGGTCAAAACTGTATGGCAGATTGAGAAGTTGAAGGTGGTCTTGAATTTGCTTTGTCTCATATTCAATTTTATTATCACCTTCCTTCACTATTAGAAATCATCTATACTCAGCCTGAACTCGGTTTCCAATGATCGACATTTTCCTTTGCTCCTTATTGTCCCTACCCCAATCATACTGAACTCTCTATTTCTCAACAACAAAGTTCACTCCTCTAACCTTAGCTGTCTGCTTCTTAATTTCCATCTACCTCGACCCTATTCACTTCTCATGTCTCATTCCTTCTCTTCCACTGGGTCCTCTGAAATTCCTGTTACATAATTAATAATCTTTCTTCGTTTTATACTTTCCTCCTTATGTATACTATATTCTGGTTTTCACTGAAACTTACTTCCCTCCAGATAATCCTGCATCTATGATTACCCTTTGTGGCATTTTTTTCTTATATTTCCACTTTTCTTAATAGAAGGGTTGAAATCTTTTTTTTTAGGTTTTTTGCAAGGCAAATGGGGTTAAGTGGCTTGCCCAAGGCCACACATCTCGGTAATTATTAAGTGTCTGAGACCGGATTTGAACCCAGGTATTCCTGACTCCAGGGCCGGTGCTTTATCCACTATGCCACCTAGCCGCCTGGGTTGAAATCTTTCTTAACCCCTTTTAATTTTTCCAGACTATGACTCTGCCCACATCATTCAGCAAAATTGTTTTTCTTTGCCACTCATACAAACCAAATTCATCATCCAATACAATTCTTGTAACTTCTATGCACTGACTCCAACCTCCCATACCCAAGATCCTTGTCAAGAAGTTCAAATGGTTGATTCACAGTCTCCTTCTCCAGCACCAACTATTTTACCTTCATTCTAAGAGACTTCAACATACACATTGATGGTCTCTCAAATGCTCCAGCTTTATAATTTCTTAATTTCTTCAAATCCCATGACATTCACCTTCATTGTATCTCAAGTAAGGCATACACATAATCTTGCCTTTGTCCAGAAGTATTACATTTCCAAATTCAAGGATTTTGAAATATGATAAATAACTCATCAAACTAAGCTTACAATTTAGTGATACTCTAATAAAAAAACAAACTAAAGATCATCTATTATTTTTCTCCCTCTTCCTATGACTCATTCTTCCTGAATCTACTCTTTACTTTTACCATAAGCTTTAATCCTTTTATCTCTCATTGTTCTACAGTTGTGACTGGGATGTCACATTGGTAAATCCAAGGAAATTTCACCAAGCAAGATCAAGCTTGAGACTTGCAAGAGAGGAAAAAATATAAACTTTCAAGGGAGTTCAGATCAGATGGGATAAATGTAGAAAGAAGATTCTAATGAAAGAAAGCAGAACTATATATATATATATATATATATATATATATATATATATATATATATACTGAATTATCTTGATATAGTTAATCAGTCCCAAAGTTCTAGTTGGAATGTTGTGCTTTATATAAAGAACCTTCAAAAAATTGTCTTCTCAGGTGGTGGGCTGTAGCTGCAAAAAGATTCAGCAGTTTCTGGTGATAAGTAACAGGTTGTGTAAGCAGGTTTTGGAAAGATCTTGCCAGTTCCTTTTTTTTGTTTGTTTTGCAAGGCAATGGAGTTAAATACCTTGCCCAAGGTCACCCAGCTAAGTAAGTGCAGTCTAAGACAGGCCCTTCTTCCTCCAAGGTCAGTGCTCTGCTCACTGTGTCACCTAGCTGCCCCTTCTGCCACCTTTTTTCTTGCATTACCCAAATGTTTCTAGACTTTGTCTTGGATGTACTCCTATTTGACATAATCCCTTTGAAAATGAACATAGTAGTCCAGTATGATTTTGCATGATGCAAGAGTTAGAAAATTGGCATTGGAGCCTGAAGAGCTGAGTTTAGCTTCTTTTCTTACACTTTACACTATACTTTAGGCAAATAGCAACTTTGTGATTTAGACAACTCTATAAGACTATAATTGCAGATAATGTGCCCCTTCTTTTTGTAGATTAATTTACCAGTGAAATCATCAGTCCAATCCTAACTTATAGAATTTATTTTTGCATTAATAAATATAAATTTTTAATTAATTTCATCAATAACCCTGTACCAATGTTGTATAACATTAAGATTTTTATCTGATAAGATAGAAATATGTTTTGTATCTTCACATATATTACTGACATCATATGACTTTTCAAGACATGAGGAAGGGTCAAAAGGGAGAAAGAACTCAAAATTTTTAAAAAAGAAATGTTAAAAATAAACAAATAAATAATTTTTCAAAAGCTAGTAGCAGCCCAAACATCCAAGACCTTTGTTATAGGAAAACCCTTTAAGCTACATTACCCATCCTGTGCTTATGCCATTAAATTTTAGAACTTAAATATAATTTTTTTCTGTGTTAACTTGAGAAACCATGGCATAGTGGATAATACCAGTCATTATACTCAAATCTCTGACTCCAATATCATCTGAGACCCTTATTAGCTGTATGATTGAAAAGATCAGTTAAGCTTTTTAAATCTTCAATTTTACTCAGTTGTAAAATAAGGATGATTATATTTGCAGTACCATAGGATTATTTTGAGAATCAAATGAAACAACTTGTATAATACTTTGCAAACTCTGAATGCCAGAACTCCTAGTGAAGAAGTAGGCAAGGGCTCTTAAATGTACTAGGGCTGTCTGTGGCAATAAAAATTGAATGACTTACCCAAGCTCACACACATATCATTATAAAGCTCAATCTTCTTGTAATTTCATTATTTTTTCTAGCCAAAATATTTTTGAATATTATTATTCAAAGTTAGACAGTGTATCATCTGTAATACCTTTCAACTTTGTGTTATCTGCAACTTGTGAATTATGTATCTTCATTCAAGAAGTAGGAAAAATATTGTTGGAGAACAGAACCAACTACCTAGTCCCTTGGTTCATCACTAAGGCTACCCTCCATACTGTAACTGTGGACTGTATTTGTTCATCGACTGTGCATCTACCTAATTACATCATCTTTAAACTGCTTTTTACTAATTTGATGCACAGATATCATGAATGAGTTTTAGTTAAATACCTTGACAATAAAGTCACATATTTTGTCTGAAATATTTCCACGATATGACTTTAGGAATTTTACTGCAATATTATTCAATTAACCTGCATTTTAGTGAACCCACATTGACTCCTAGTGATCACTGATTTCTTTTCTCAATGCTTAAAAAATTTCAGCTTAATGATCTATTCAGTAATTCTTCCAGAAATTAATGTCAAACTTAGAAATGTTTCCTAATTTATAAAATGTCTGCAGTGTTCACATAGGTATCGCAGTACCTGTCCTGTTACTTCATAGTATTATTGTGGAAATAAAAATGAGATATGAGATAGGAAAACACATTAAAAATGACAAAAATCTTATTATCTGAGTCCACTCTGGAGTAAGATTAATCCAATGTGACTAAACCTAAGATGCTATTGAATGAATCTAGTATTTACAGGGCCTTTTGTATCAAGGGTGATAGGGTTAGATTGGGATTACATGAGCTTCTCTCGGTTTGAATCCTTAGTGCATAGAACTTAGTAGAACGATTGGTAAAATTTGATAATATGAGGAAAAATATAGAAAAATAGAAAGGAAAGGGAAGTGACTATATATATACATATATATGTATATATATGTGTATATATATATATATATATATATATATATATATATATATATATATATCTCAGTTTGAAGTGCTTTACTCAATTCTATCTCACTTACCAGTGGGAAGGTAGATATTTGTTTGGCAAGAGATACGAAACTGAGGGCAGGATTTTTGAGCAAAGTCTTGTATATTTTGTACTTCTGTAATACACAGCTAGAAACCAATTTCAGAGTCGTTAGCTTGTCAGATAAAAACAAACGAGGTTAGTAAACTCTGCCAAGAAATGCAAGAATAAATTAGAAGTGACAACATGACTAGAAGGTCTTCTAGGAAGAGTGGAAAATATAGAAACAGAAAAGCAATTTAAACATCTCTCTTTTATCGCCTCTCTTCAATTTGTTTTTCCTCTTCTCTTCCTATAGCATTACTTCTAGGTCTTTCCTTCTCTCTCTAGATTTCGTTGTCTGTCTTTGCCTTTCTGTCTTTTTTGTCTCTTTCTAGTTCTCTCTCTCTGTCTCTGTCTCTTTGTCTCTGTCTCCGTGTGTGTCTCTTTCTCTTGATGTTTACCTGTATCATTCTTTCTCCTTCTCTGGGTCTCGCTCTATCTCTTTTTTTCTCTCTCTCTGCTTCTTCTGCACTCTTCTCTCTTTTCTTCCATCTCTTTCTTTCAATCTCTTTGTCCTTCTATTTATCTCTCTGTTTCTTTCCTTTTGATTGGATCTCCCATCTACAATTCTTTTTTGCCATTTCTTCCCTGGGCAATAGAGTAATGATCACTAATTATCTTGAAGCTCTCCTTACTGTCTTTCAAAGTTGAGACTTGAGAGCAGAAATTAAACCACTTCTTGAGAAGTCCATTAGCTTTGTTGGCTGAATGTTATTAAAATGACCATGATTGTTTAGGAAACATTTTCTAATTACAATATCTAACAGAATTGCATATGCCTTGGGAAATAGATTAGTTGTTTACCAAAATACTTTTATATTAGAGAAGTGAGACTTTTGGTAAATTAGTTTCCTCAAGCATTGACTAATATTTCTGGGAAGCCAAAGACAAAACTTAACATTCCCTGCCTTCATGGAACTTAGATTCTGCTAGTAGGAGTTATATGTATATAAAGTAATTTCAAAATATTAATAGACCTTTGTTTTCATCAGAAAATGGAATCCCACCCCATGAGGAATTTCCTTTGACTATGCAGAGCAGTATCTTCTCTGCAACTTATAGCTTAGAGATTTATGTAGAACAATGAGAAGTTAAGTAACTTTCACAGTCACAGTCAGAGTGTATTAGAGGCATGGTTTGAGTCCATGGTTTTCCAGCTTTGATATTTTTTCTTCACTTTGCAAAAACACTATATATATATATATATATATATATATGTATATGTATATGTATATATATATATATATATGTACATACATATATATTATTTCATATGAGATTGAAAAAGACCCTGAAGGGCAAATAGCATATTTGCTTTGTTTTACAGACTACATAGATAACTGAAACTTGAAGATGATGCATCTTGAGGGTATTCATGTTCACATAGTTTGTGTCCAAAATTGGGTTTGACTCACCATGATTATCTTTCCTATGCCATGAATGTTGGAAGAGAGCAGAATTCAAGGATTCTGTGACTTTGACTCATTTCTCAAAGAATCATTTCTCATTTTCAACAATGTGGACATTATCCCCAGTGAGACAGATTCCAGTCTATCATTGCTTAGCCATCCTGTTCCATGTATTACCAACATTTAGTATTGTTTCTAGTACATAGTAAACATTTAATGAATGTTAACTAGCAGACTGACTGTAGTTCTTTAGTATAATGTATTTGACTAGTCACCAGTATCATGTACTTCTCCATTTGTAATTCTTTACAGACTCAGTAGTTTTTTGATTCATGAAGTTAAAAACCTTTGTATATTTTAGAAATTACAAGGATAGCAGGCATGTGGAAGAAAAACAGAGAGCCATCAAAGGTAGAGAAATAAAGGTTATAACAAATTTATATATATATATATATATATATATATTTTTTACCATATACATGATTCATCTATATATGTGATATATATATATATATATACATATATATATATATTAGGATTCTTTTATTGTTCAATCATTCACCTGTGTCTAACTCTTTGTGACCCCATGGACCATATCTAACCCTCAATGGGGTTTCCTTGGCAAAGATAATAAATGGTTTGTCATATCATTCTCTTGTGAATCACTTTTTGTCAGAACACTATGCTTTGTTTATCCTGAGTAACACTGCACAGCAAATATAATAATTTCACTGAACCATTCAAACCCCTCCTCCTTGCCAAGGCAGTGAGTTGTAGACATTTAGCTATAGATTTTGTGTGTGTGTACATACACACACAGAGAAATAAATATATATATTTTAGTAGGTAGAATACTGCATGGCATGACATGGCATGATCAGTGTGGAAATATTTTTGGCCATTATACTTCTAGTTATAGGGAATACTAACTAATGCATATTCATAACCTTAAATTTTTGACTGGACACAAAGTTGTTTGGCCATATGTCCAAATATATGGTTCACAAAACAAGCTAAATGTATATAGTGCTAACCAAAAATGAATGTGTACTTTATTTTAAACTAATGTACAGTTGTCTTGTCCATTAGAATGTAAGTTCATTGCATTGAACTTGTATTTCTACCATTTATGAAAGAGCTTGGTACAGTGTAGCTGCATAGTAAACTTGTTGGTAGGCTGATTGATTGATATGTAAAAGTATCGTGAGTTCCAATTTGGAATTTCAGTAACATTCCTACCCTAATGCCATCCCACTTCATATACACTTTGGGAAAAGGAAAGATTCATTTATATAACTAACAATAGCTCCCATACTCACTTGGAATAGAAGGGTAATAAACAGCAGTTTGTTCTACAGTTATTTTATTTCAGAGAGGATACAGGTCAAGTGCTTTTTTTTTTTTTTTTGGAAGGAGCAATGAAGACATTAGCACATGGGGGTTAAGCTTACCAATTCCCATATTTTCCTTTCCTTGAATGTTATGTTAATTGGTTGTTCATTGATGTGTGGGAATTGCCTCTATACAGCAAATATCTGTATCTCTAGAATGTTAGGATGATGAAACATTCTTCGAAATGAATAATTTTAACTACATCATCATAGTTGTAATAAGTATGTGGTGTTTTAAAACTTGCAAAATGCTTTAACTATATTAATTACCTAATGTAATCTAAACTATAATCCTGGATATAGGTGGTATTATTATTCTCATTTTTGACATTTGTAGAATTTGAGGCCAACAAGTTAAGTGACTTGTTTGGTGTTACACAGCTGATTAAATGACTTGGTTCTTCCTGATTTCAAATTCAATGTTCTATCTACAGAGAAGGCACTTCTGGATTTTAAGTTCCCCCATTTTCATAGTTAGATAGGTAGGTTATGCATATTATTGAATTCTAACATTTTGAATTTACTGGTTGTTTGATTTGAGATAAATTTGCTAAATGTTTTTAATCTCTAGTCACTCTGCTTTAACAAGAAATAGATTATATCATATAAAAATAATAGTTAATATGACAGTTGTCGACTGTTTTGTGCTCATTAGTTCACCTGAAAACAAAGGCAGTAGGATCTGAGAGTTGGAAGGACTGAAGAAGCTAAAGAGTATGAACTATTCATTTTAAAGCTGAGGAAACTGAGGTACAGTGCTGGCAAATGATTTGCTCAAGGTCATTCACATAAGAAGTAAAAACAGAGATTCAAATCCAAGTTGTCCAGATCCAAAGGTAGAATTTGTTCCACTCTGCCATGCTGCCTCTCCAAGTTGTACAGTGAAGGTGATGGGATCGAACTTCCTTCTGGAGTACTGCCAAGAAAAATGGTAGAGCCATTTCCAGAAGCAGATGGTATGGGATCACATAAAAGGGATTTAATTTAAAAGCATATTAAAATGCTGTCATCTGTAGCTAACAGAACTCATTTTCAGGGAATGCAGAGGCTTATCACCTAGTAGGTATAATAGTCATATCACAGCTCTCTGCCTTTTTCCTTTGCTTTTTAGCATTTGCATTATTTGCCATTCTTGCCTACTTGATGCCAATTGGTAGTAATGGAATGATGACACGCCTGACTTGGCCTTATCTCTTTGGAGCTGTCAACTCCATGCTCTGTGATGATGATGAAGTGGCTGTCATTCTCTCCCTTCAAATTTATAGTCAACTTGATTTATGTTTCTTCCTTTCTTGTCTGCAATGAAGGATATGGCTTAAGATTTGCATTTCTCAAACGTGGAGGAGAATATATTGATCAGACACAGTAGATAGATGCTTTCCTAAAATAGATATTGTGCTTCAAATGATGCATAAAAAACAAGTCACTTGTTGACTTGAAAAACAGAGAAACAAACAAACAAATAAACTCTGGCTTTGGAGTTATGATACCTATGCGGTCTTGGGCAAGTCACATTGTCTCTTGGCTTCCATTCCAATATAATCTAAGGTCCTTGAGGGCAGGGGCTCTTTCATTTTTTGTCTTTATATTATCAGCACCTATCATGGTGCCTTGTAGATATGGTATACATACTCAACCGATAAATGCTTATTGAATGAATAAATAAAAATAAAAATGAATAAATGACGTCATCTATTAAAAAGGCTCATCCTAGACCATGATCTCTTCTTAATTACTATGATTACTTTTTATCACTGTAAGTGACAAGTAAAATCATCCTGCAATTAATGAATTAACATGGATTTATTGAGTAATTGTACCACATATTAATAATATGGGCCAGGTACTCTATGTTGTTCACTCCAGATATACAGAGTATATAGTCCTTGTCTTCAGGAATTTTTACATTTCAGTGGGGGATTGATATGTCTCAAAACAAATACAAGATTCACATCATAATTGAGTTGAATTCATTCATTGAATAAATGAATGAATGATATGTGTTATTTTAATGAAAGGAAAGTCTTCTTTTCTTTAACTGTGACAGCAGACTCATCTATTTCCTTCTACCTCCACTCTTGTTCTTTGTGCTGCTGAAGAAAGGTGGAATCTATACAGATTACCTAGTCATTTTTTAATGTGGATAATAACTCAAGGTCATTACATGCATAGCTTTGGGGGCCTTGTCATTGTCTGAATGATTGCATGCCTCTGGCTGAGGAAAATTCAGAAACTTCAATTATAGATTTGAAGACTAAGATCTTTTCCCATGAATAGTTTTGCACAATTAGCCACTTTATGATATCAATGCAAAAGAGCAGAAAGGATTGGGCAAGAATGGTAGAATTTGCTTAAATTGTGATTCTTGGTAAAATCAGTCACTTGAGGCAACAAAATTCTGTCCTTTCACTTTTACCCCCCAAAATGATGGACAGAAAATAAAGTTACTCTCATGGCCTCATAAGTTAGAGAGAAATGTCCCTACCATATTGAAATAATAGACAGAGGGGCAACTAGGTGGCACAGTGGATAGAGCACCAGCCCTGGAGTCAGGAGTACCTGAGTTCAAATCTGGCCTCAGACACTTAATAATTACCTAGCTGTGTGGCCTTGGGCAAGCTACTTACACCACTGCCTTGCAAAAAAACCCTTAAAAAATTATTATGAAAAAAATAGACAGAGGCTCTTAACTCTGCTGCACATTTCAGTTACGAAAGTTTTGACAAGGGAGTTCAAGAAAAATAGGGAAATTTCTTTATAGCTTATCTGCAAGTGGTAACTATTTATACTCAGGTCTTGTTTTCAGAATTAATTGGTACTCTTGAAAGATGACAGGGACTAAGTAGTCCTTGGGTCAGCATACAATACTATTTTTTTGCAGTTTAGACCGGCCAGAAAATAAGGCTATTTGGGTATCTTATTGACTTATAAAAACCAACAACTTCCCAGTATATTACATGTAGTATATCTTCAGCTCTACCTCTTGCCTGGAGAGTTATAACAGACTCATTGCTTATTCTACCTTCCCATTCAGTCCATCCTTCATAAGCTGCCAACATGATTTTCTTATATAAAGTTCTGATTATCTCATTCCATAATCCTGATTTCTCCCAATTACCTAAAGACTAAAGTACGAATTCATCTTTTGGCATTTAAAAACTTCATAGCTTGGCTTCATACTAAGTCTTAGTCATAATATAGCCTGGCTTTGCTAGGTATCTTTTGTGATTCAGGCAAACTGATCTTCATACTATCCTATCCCTGCCCATGGAAAACTCCATCTCCCAACACATAGAGTAGGACTGTCTTGCTCTCTACCTCCACCTCCACCTCCACCTCCACCTCCTCAATCTCCATTTCTCTGCCTCCAGGAATCCCCAATTTCCTTCAAGGCTTAACTAAGCATGGCTTTCCGCATAGATGCTCCCTGGGCTTGACGCTATTTTATGCATATTATATGTATTAGAATCTATGCTCCCTGAAGGCAGGAACTGCTTCATTCATTTTTTCCCCTATGTGCCAATCATAGTGACTGACATAGAGCAACTACTTCATGAATGTGTATTAATTTATTTTTCAGAGGATGTTATCAATGCTTCACAAAATGATAATTGACCAATATAGTGTAGAAAATTAGAAATAATAAACATCACAGGAAGATGTCACAGGCAAAGCTGTGGACCTGTGCAGACAATGTCATAGGCTTATTTTCCATTCCAGAGGAATAGCTGTAACCATGGGAACTTCATGACAGATTTAAAACAAGGGAGGAACTGAGGTAGTCTGTGGAAGAGATATTTATAGTAAAGGAAGAGAAGTTCAGATTTAGATATGGAAAGGACCTTTATGGTTATCAAGTTCAGTTTTCCCTCAAATTTTATAGAAGAAGAAATTGAGTTTCCAAAGAGATGAAGTGGTTAAAATACAGTAAATATTTGAGGTTGGATTTGAACACAGAGCTTCTTGACTCCAGTGTAACAGCTTCAAATCAGTTATGAATTGTTAGCAGGATTGATGGAAATTGAAGGGTTGGAAGAGGTAAAAGTCTGCAATTCATGTTTTGTAACAATGGAGAGCTGTCCATAGTTATTACCCCCCCCACAATAACATGCAATCATTATCCTAAAAGGCAATAAGTAGCAAAATGATAGATTTATCAATATTTTAGTAAAGCATGTGCCAAATCATTAATATCAAGTAAATTTCTCTTTTCCAATAATCTACTTCATAATAGAAAGATATCTTTTTGTCATAAATAAAAGAGAATATATAATAGGAGAGAGTATTAAATGAAATATAGATTTTTTTGGTTGGAAAATAGTGAATTATAAGATTGCCTTGAGAGGATGGGGTTGGATAATGGAGGATCTTGAATGTGGGGGAAAAATAGTAAAAACAAGATCTCTTGGGCTTTAGAGAGCTACAGTAGCCATTTGAGCAAAGCCGCTAAAAGTGGTCTTTTTTGAATGATTAATCTGATTAGAAGGTGGAGATATTGAGAATTGGAAAAAAACCAATTTAGAGGATGTCAAAATACTTCAAAATGTGAAGTAATGAGATTCTGGTCTACTATAATGACAGAGAAAAATGGAACAAATTTTGTTCAGTCATTCTTCAATCATGTCCGCTTTTCCATGATCTTTTTTGGGGTTTCTGTAGCAAAGATATTGGAATGGTTTTCCAGTTCATTTTACAGATGAGGAATCTAAGGCAAACAGGGTTAAGTGACTTGCTCAGGGTCACACAACTGGAGAGTGTCTGAAACCAGATTTGAACTCAGGAAGATAACTATTAATGATTCCAGGTCTGACAGTCTTATCTATTGTTTCATGTAACTATCTTTAAGGAACAATTTCTTCCCCCCACTCCCCCCAAAAGAATTAATTAGAATTTGGTAGATTTTATTGGAAGATGAGTTAGATGAAATTGAAGTCATCAAAACTTATTTCAAGAAACTTGTAGGGGTTGTAATATGAATAAAAATGAGAGCCAGAGAGGGAAATCAAAGGGTTGAGTTAAAGGAGTGAGTATTGGGGGAGATAATACAACAGAAAAAAGTCTGAAGTTAGAAGACCTTCCCTCTCATAGTTAGTCCCATTTGGACTTTGAACATCTTTCCTCAGTTTAATAAATGAATTACATGAACTTTCAGTTCTTTTCAAGCTCTAGGTCTATGGTAATATGATCCTTTGTCTGCTTGAGATGGGTGGAAATAATGATTTCACTTGGGGATATGCTAAATTTGAGATAAAAGCAAAACATGTAAGTGGGGATTCTCCGTAGACTATAGAATTATGTGATCAGAAAGTCATAAGAAAAAATGTTAGTATTTTCTTCAAATTTTGTCTTTCAGTGAATTTGTTTTTTATAGTAACAGAGGAGAGCTTTGCAAATCACCCTCACATAGATAGAAAGTTTCTTTTTCTTTTTTCTTTTTCTTTCTTTCCTTCCTTCCTTCCCTTACTTTCTTCTTTTCCTCCCTCCTTTCCTTCCTCATCACTTCCTTCCTTCCTTCTTTCCTTCCTTCCTTCCTTCCTTCCTTCCTTCCTTCCTTCCTTCCTTCCTTCCTTCCTTCCTTCCTTCTTTTCTTCCTTTCTTCCTTCCTTCCTTTTTTCCCTTCCTCCCTTCTTCCGTTCTTTTCTTTCTCTCCTTACTTTGTACAAAATGACTAATATAGAAATATATTACATGACTGCATATGTATGATCCATATCAACTTATCACCTCAGGGAGGGGGAAGGGATAGAATTTGGAACTCAACACTTAAAAACAAATGTTAAAAGATTAACATGTAATTGTAGAAAAAATAAAATCTATTAAAAATTTAAAAATATATCACCCCTCTGATGCCATTTGTCTTCTCTGAAAATGAAGTCTCAATATCAATGACTACAAGAACAACTATTGCATGATCACTCACTGGGAATATTGTAGAAAGGATTTCAGGTTATGTTGAATTAGCTGACCCTTGAGACCTCTTCAAGCCCTGGGATTCCTTGAGTCTAGATCTTTACTACTTAGCAGATAAAGAAATATAAATGGACATGAAATCTCCCACTTGGACTCTCCTATGTTAGACATGGCTCTCATCACTGGTAGGCTCATGGCCCAGCAGGAATTTAGAGAATTCCATTTGTGTTTGAGTGGGTTGTACTTTATCTAATCCATTATGTATGTTGCTTAAATGGAACAGGAATTAGCAATTTCATTTTAGTCACACTCAAGGATATAGTCATACTCAAGGATGCCTGAAATGGGGTTTAAACTGTTGAAATAGTATAGTAGAAAGCATGGATTCCAGGAAGTAAACAGGGATCAGGCAGCATGTGGGGATACATGTATATGAAAGAATGTCCCCTGTGATATTTTTATAGCCCTGCAGTCATAATTTAATTGGACTCAATTTCCTCATTTGTAAAAAATATCTTCTATCTCCCAGAGCTGTCAGGAGGATAAAATGAGATATTTGTGAAATGTGTTCCAAACCTTAAAACACAATATAAATGTTAGCTTTTCCAGAATAATTGTTTCTCCATTTTAGAGAAACAAAAGTTGTGACTATTTAAGGAAATTCAATTTAATTCACATACTCACTATGTTCCAAACTTTATGTTAAGCAATGAAGACACAAAGAAAAACCAAAACTGTCCTTGCTCTCAAGGAGCCTATATTCTATTGAGAAAAGACATGTATGCATATAAATAAATAATACCTAGATATGTATATGTGCATACATACATACATACATCATAGATATATGCAAACATGTATATACATACAAACTAATTTCTGAGGAGGTAAAAAGGTGTACGTGTGTGTGTGTGTTTGTGTATGTGCATTAAAACAGGGTAAAAGTTTAAGAGAGCACAATGGATGGGCAGGCTAGAGTAGAATGAGAATGTACACTAGGTCATTGGGTTGACATAGAATTTTATGAAGGGGCAGAGCACTGGTGGGCATGGAAGAGACCCACAAGTGCATGGGGTCTACAATTTAGAAAACTAGGGATTCTAAGAAGGACCACCAAACAGAAGATAGTCATTACCTTCATGATATCAAAGATAATATTGATATTTTCATAAATTGCTCAGAAAGAGGTAGAATTTGGGGGAAGGGAGAATTCAGAAACAATGACAGATTAAAAGTAATGAAGGCCAAATTTCAAATATCAATGATCAAGGGAAAAGCACATGTAGTAGGGAGAATTCTGATACTTGTAAAAAAACCACTCCTTTATATGTATGTGTCCTCAAAGGCTTAGTGTACTTTTAATCTTAGACTATTGTATTATTATTATTATTATTATTATTATTATTGAGAATACTTTGTATTATATAAAAAGTTAAGGAGCTTAGTATTTCTGGAGCAAGATAAAGTAGTATAGATGACCGTTTGCTTCTATTTTTTTTTTTGTTTCCCTTTCTATTGAGTTGTACCCAGAGTGACTGAGTGACTGCCATCTACATTTTCTATTTATTATAGGTAAATATGAGAGAGAGAGAGAGAGAGAGAGAGAGAGAGAGAGAGAGAGAGAGAGAGAGAGAGAGAGAGAGAGAGAGAGAGAGAGAGAGAGAGAGAGAGAGAGAGAGAGAGAGACCAAGAGAGAGACACAGACAGGGAAAGAGAAACAGCAATAGCGATATGAGTAAGATTTAAAAAGCTGTGTTTGTTAGTATCTTTTTTTAGGATTCTTTTATGCCATGGTAGTTCTAGGTATTTCTCCCTAAAAGCAGAGGTCAGTGCTGAAAAGACATCTGTAATGAAGTGATATTTCAGATTCAGCTTTGGTTGTTAATTAGAGTCAAATTAGAGTCAACTCTACCCTATCCCTCAAGAAAAATGTTTTAAAAAATCCCAAGATAAAACCCTCAATTTGGAAGTCATTTTTTTGGGGGGAGAGGAGAATAGAGTTTTATTTTTAAAAGATGATTAACAGCATAAGTGTAATACACTGAAAGCAATATTGGGATCAAGTCTTTAAGCTAATTAGTTGATGGACACTAGTGAGGTTACTTATATCTACTGGGCTTCAGATTCTTTCTTTATAAACTGAGAGTTTGTGATGAGATGAACTATAAGATCCCATTCTGTTACTGAATTATACCATTTTATAATCATTCAAATGTTTTAAGTCACTATAAATTAATTAACACTACTAAACATATCCTTTAAAAGTCCCTTTGAGCAAATTGACCATATGTTTTTAGTCTGAGTTGCTTCCTCCTTAGAAAAACTGATATCTTTATTTAGTAGAAAAAACCATTAACTATCTTTAGGTAAATTTAGGTAAAGAGTTCATATTGATAAAGAGGATTTCATTATACTGTCTCTAAATTTCAAATGAGATAAAGGAAAAATGTAATGAAATGCTCTTTATCAAAATGAACTCTTTAATATGAAACTGTAACTATTAACTTAAATGTACTTTTATATTGTAAAAGTTATATAACAAAAGTAATATGGAAATTTAACTTTGAAAGACCATCTCATGGGAAGCAAAGATATAAAAGAATATAAAAATTCAGTCCAAAGTGGTTCTTGATTCATCAAATACTATACTTATGATGATTTTTCCCTGTTGTTTTTTTCCTAGGGAAATTCTGAGTTTTAACCAGTTCAAACTCACAATTCAGTAAATGGAATGAAAATATCAGATTATTTCCAGAACAAGAAACCATACATTGCTAAAATTGACTACTGGAATTCAAATGGGAATTTTTGAACCCTTATCTTTCTTGACTGGTCACACAATTTGAGTAAAGCAAGTAACTCTTCACATTATAGTGAGAATAATTTCTACCTTGTGGTCTTTATTCTTATGTTCAGAATTTCTGGCAGAGACTCAAGAATGAACATGAAAATTATCCAAGATACCTGTCGTGTGACAATTTTTCCCTCTGATCAGGAGATATCCTGACACAATAGGAAATAATTTGAGAAAAATCCCAAAGAAGGTTCCATTCACGTTTAGCTCTTCTATGACTATTTCTGTCCAAGTAGATTAAATGTATAAGAACATTCAGCTCTTTCTAAACATGGTTTCCTCTATGTAACTGAAGTGTTTATCATTTCTGGGTCTGCAAAATTGCTATGTTTGCCTGAATTTTCTCTCATGTCTGTAGTTTAAAACAGAAATTTTAAATCTGATGCCACAGAGCGGTCTAAGGACAAATTTCAAAGCATCTATGAATCTGATGTAGTAAAAAAAATCTTTATTTTCTTAATCTTTAAATAAAGTTTAGCATTTTCTAAAATTCTTTTAAAAACATTATTCTGAGAAAAGGCCTCTAGATTTCATGAGACTACATAATATACAAAACAGTCAAGAACTCCTGACTTATATGATGTATAAAATAATTCCTTAGAATATAGACAATTTTAGTTTAGTTCATCTTATCTTGTATTTATCACTTTAAAAAAATTAACCAGAATTATTCCATTGGCACAAGCAATTCCTCATAAGCCAATCCTCTTTCTGAAAACAACTAACTAATCATTCAACAAGTTAAAGGTCTACCATGTATTAGGTTAGATACTGGGAATATAAGGACCGAGAATGAAGCAATGTCTAATTCAATGGAGTTTGCATTTGCATTCTAATATTATACTAGTACATTTAGTCGATTAGCTGTATCTCATCTTTATGAACCCATTTGAAATTTTCTTGACAAGGTTACTTTTTTCTCTAGATATGAAAGTACATAAAATTTAATCATGTAGTAGCTAAATACAAATATCTATAGAGTTGTTAAATATAAGGTAGCTTTGGAAATAATTCTACTAGTAATTAGGAGCACCAGGTTCATGTAGAATATAGGCTTGAAGAGAGGCACTGGATGAAAGGAGGCAAGAGAAGTTGTTATTTACTGTGTGTTTTGGGGAGTCAAATATCTATCCATTTATACACACACACACATATATATTTCTGTCTCTATCTCCCTTCCTCCCCCTCCCCCCTCCCTCTTCCCTTGCTCCCTCCCCTCCTCCCTTCCCCCTTGTTCCCTCCCCCTCTCTCCCTCCCTCACCTCCTTGCCTCCCTCCTTCCCTTCTTTCCTTCCTTCCTTTCTTTCTTCCATCTTTTCTTCTTCCTTCCTTCCTTCCTTCCCTTCTTTTCTCTTTCTTTATTTCTTTCTTTCAACCATTTGCGAGCTCTTAAGTCAAATAAAACCAATTTTAAAAATTGAGACCACAGTATGATTTTCTCCAGACTCCAAGACCATTTTCCTAGAAATTTTTTAATCTTGTGCATTTGACCTTTTAAGCAAAAAACAATTATTTTCAGTTCTTTTGGATCAAACACATTAGTGGAATTGTCTGGAAGAGAAAGAACCATAAAAGGACTCAATTATAAAAATAACATCTTTCATCTCAAAATATAGCCCAGTCAAAAATATTTATTAATTGCTCATTACATACCACTCACTATGCTAAGACCAAATTTAAGTATGTGCTTTTTTGGTGGAATGAATTGTCATCCCATCAGCTGAGAGAAAGAAGCAAGAGGCTGAGTATAAAATACGTTGGGTTAGGAATTGTTAAGGTGTGTACTATGGGCTTTAGGAAATAAACATTTCATGTTATGAAGGCTGAATGGAAAGAACCTTCCAATCTTCTGGACATAAGTAATACTGAAATATGGATTATTCATCAAATATACATTTTACTGGACTTTGCTGAAATAAAACTGGAACAAAGGGAATACAAGAGTTTTTCATTGGGAAGTATATATATATATATACAAAGGTGATAGAGAATGATTTGTAGTGATGTACTGAAAATCACATTAGTGGTGGAGCTAAGCCTTAAGGTATCCCAGGGGGAGTTCTGAGCACATGATATAGATAAGTAGAATGCATTGATTGGTTACAAACTGCATCTTTTCACAGGAATTTAACCCTAAGACCTTTGTAAAGAGAGTCAGGTCTGACAGGGAGCTTATGGTCTCAAAGGGGATGAGTTCATTCTTTTTTTGTGTTTATTACATAAAATAATTTATATGTAATAAACATATATGTACAGATGTGTTTAATAAACACTTATGTTCATTATATATGTGTTTAATCAAACTTTACCAGGTCCTCATTATTGTAAAGTGTTAAACAAAGTTCCTCCTGGTCTTAGAGCATAAGAATGGAACTGGCTAAGAGCAAACAGTGTCAGAGTCTCCAAGTGATGCTATTACAGTGCATGTATCAAAAACCTTTAGTTCATGCTTTGAACATGATAGGCATTCAATAAAGGCATTTTGCTTGGATTTTTAAAAATATATAATTGCAAAAATGTTTAACTTACTGAGATTTGGAAAATATAATTTTAAAATGAAATGAGTAGTAATTACCTTCTATGAATCCCCAAGATCCTTATTACTATATAAGGTTCTTGAGGGCAAGAATTGCATCTTATTTTGCTTCTAAATTCATAGTACCTGACACATTATCTTGTACACAACAGGTTTTAATACCTACTGAATTGAATTGATAAGAGTTGTTTTGAATTTTTAATAGGATGATGTTTCAGAATGCCAAATTTGTGACTTATATGGAAATAAGAAAAACAAATAAAACCCAATCTAGATAATATATTAAGAAGACTGGGAAGGGACTAAAAAGAAATCTTATTCAGTCAAGAGGATCAAGCCATTATTGATTTAGATTCGAAGGAAACTTAGAGATCTTAGGATCCAATTTTATTTCCCAGGTGAGAAAACTGAGGTCCCCAGAGATTGAATCAGTTATTCAAGGTCACCCAGGTATTAGTGTGAAAAGCTTGGATCTGAACCCAATTTTCCATTGTTCTATATTGCCTCTTCACCATGCATTCAGTTTCATTGTGTCTTGGTTAAAAGAATGGAAAAGTCAAGATAATTCTAACATATGCTGCAAAATAATTCTGTACCAGATAGGCAGAGACTGTCTTCAATTAGATATGCTAAACATAAGACCAGGAATTAAAAATAAGTGAAAATACAAGTCTCTTTTTTTCCATTGTGCATCACTCTCCTCTCAAAATCCCAGCTCATGGGATGTATCAGCTGTGAACTGGAGTTGAGGGGTAAGAAGATAACTCACTCCTACTGTCTAACAGGACAGTTGAATGTGAGAAGTGATGATCCTTCAATGGGGAAATGGTCTCTTGGCAGGATTGGACTTGAAAGAACTCATTAGAATAGAGATCACATTGAGTCTGCATAGCTTGGGGGAGGTCAAAGTCACATTCAGGCATTGATGAAGTGTTGGAGTAGGACTTTAATTAATATTATGGGCCATGAAAATAATACCCATTATCTAGCTATTTTCATCTTATCAGTTATTTAGCCTATACTTTAAAAAAATTATTAAATCTTTATATATGCTTGATTTTTATATATCTATATCTATAATAACATTTATATCTATTTATTGTATTGTTCTAATGATTGTATATATTATAGTTATATTTATGACATAGAAATATAATTATATTAAATTATTATAAATATTAGCTATTTAGCATCTATATATTGTTTATTTTATATATATATATATATATATATATATGTATATATGAGTATATTATGCTTTCCTGTTCATTACCTGGGTAAAGACCAAAAATGAATCTCTTTTTTAATAATTGATATTTTATTTCATCTTTCCAATTACTTGTTATGAAAATTTTTCAACATTCATCCACCTGCATAAACACATTTAAAAGTTAATTTCCTTCCACCTCCCTTCCCACCCCCCCAATGGCACACAATTGGATGAACATTGTACACATACATTTATGTTTAACATGTTTACAGATTACTATAGCCATTTACTACTGTTTCTTTTGAATATCCTGATCCTCTGATACCTTATTCTATTTTTTAACTAATACCAGGCATTTTAGATGACTGTCATATATTGATATAGTTTTAAATCTAGTAGAAAAAAGGGAACCTTCCTTTACATTTTTTCATCAGTTCCCTGGATATTTTTGACCTTTTGTTGCTCTATATGAATTTTGTTGCTATTTTTTAGTTGTGAAATAGTTATTTGGTAGTTTGATTGGTATGGCACTGAATAAGTAATTTAATTTGGGTAGAACTGTCATTTTTATTGTATTGGCTTGGCCCAACCATGAGCAATTGATGTTTTCCCAGTTGTTTAGATCTGACTTTAGTTGTATAAGAAGTGCTTTCTAATTGTGTTCATACAATTTCTGGGTTTGCCTTGGGACATAGATTCCCAAGGCTTTAATGTTGTTTGCAATTACTTTAAATAAAATTTCTCTTTCTATCTCTTGCTCTTGAGCTTAGTTGTTCATATATAGAAAAGCTTGGTGATTTATGTGGATTTATTTTGTATCCTGCTACTTTACTGAATTTGTTAGTTGTTTCATGTAGTTTTCTGGGATTCTCATCATATCATCTCCAATGAGTGAAAGTTTTGTTCCTTAATGTCAGTTCTAAGTGTTGCAATTTCTTTTTCTCTTATTGCTAAAGCTAACATTTCTAATACTATATTGAAGAGTAATGCTGATAATGGGCACATTGATCTTATAGGAAATAATCCAAGTTTATCCCCATTACATATACTATTTCTTGGTGGTTCTAGAAAAATACTGTTTACTATTTTAAGGAAAACTCCATTTATTCTTATACTTTCTAGAGTTTTAATAGGAATGGACATTGTATTTTGTCAAAGGCTTTTTCAGAAAAAAAAAGAATCCTTCAGAAAAAATAGCTAATAAGTAAAAAAGAAGCTAAAGAATCAGTAAAGGAGAGGAATAAAGAACAGGTTGAGACACAAGAAGACTCAAGCAAAGTAAGGAATTTTCCCATGGTCACATATCTCATGGAAGGTATGAGCCCATGTCTTGCTAATCCAAAGCCTGTTCTCTGTTTGTCCTTGGAGTTATAGTTCGTTTATCTATGCTACTCCCTAAAACTATTAAGATTCATGGATAGCAGTGTGAAATATAGCAGGAAGTACAAGGGTCAAGTATTAATAATTGTTATTGTTCAGCCTTTTCAGTTATGTCTGACTCTCCATGATCCCATTTGGGGTTTTCTTGACACATTCGGTTTGACCCACAAGTCATGAAATCAGCCTTGTGATGATATTGATCCTCTTTGAGAATGTAGGATTAACAATAACGAGATGCCCTGACCATTCTACCTACCACCAGGTCCACACTTCCAACAACTTACAAATCACTTGATATGGTTTGCCATTTCATCTCCAGTTTACAGGTGAGGAAACTGAGGCAAAGAGGATTAAGTGTTTTCCCCAGGATCACATAGCTACTAAGTGTCTGAGGCTGAATTTGAACTCATAAAGAGGAATCTACTCATTCCAGGACCAGCTCTTTATGAACTGTGCTACCTTGCTGTCCTTGTGTAACTATTAAGTAACATCTAATTTTGAAGAGTTACCCAGAACCCTGATTAAATGGCATTTAACTCAAGATCACACAACCAGAATATGTTGAGAGACAGGACTGCTCTTTCTGTCTCTGAGGCATATCTGCTATGCATAGATAGCAATCGATAGATAACTGTCTTTAGAATTATATATTTGAAAATTCAAAGGAAGAACAGAGGAAAAAGCCCAAAACTTACACTGGTATTGAAGCAAGATACAGCCTTTGCAAGATTACAATAATTCTGGCATATTGCTTATGATCCTCTCAAATTCCAAAACACTGTAATTTTGCTCAGCTTTGTATAAAACTTGGCCCATCAGAATATATTCAATCAATAAAAAAGATTAAATGTTTTTCAGAAAGAAGCCCCAAAACAAAATCCAATAAAATGACAGAAATAGCTAAAAGAACAGAAGGGAAGCAACTATAAACAGAATATTTTCTTCAATGTAGGCAGATCTCATATTGCTAATTCTGATGCAGGACTTATGTAACCACACTTTAAAATTAACCACTTTATTTACATGATCCTATCTTTGCAGTAATTTGATGTGATATAGAAATAGCTACTAGACTTTGTGGAATTTCATTTTTATGTGGTAACCATGATTTTATTATGCACAATTGAAATTGGAAACTCTTGACTTTCTGGGATGGGAAAGTCCTTTCAAGTGTAATCAAAACTTATTGATCTACTAATGACAATTAATTATTTCTTAGTGAGACATGAAGTTCTTCAACTTACCTTGGAAATTCCTTATATTATGATTGATACTGATTGTGTTGGGGCAGCTAGTTGGTGAAATGGAAAGAGGGCCAGACCTAGAGTCAGGAATAGTGATGAAGTAAGGTAGTATCCTTGAATGCAGATACTAATCCACTTTTGTATTTTGTAGTCCTCAGATCCTACCACAGTTTTTAGAATATTGAAGGCATTTGATAGATAATTATTGATTGTTGATTACTTTTTTAACTTAAGACATTGGAAGGAGGGTGGCAGTGGAAAGCACACTAGTTCAGGTGTCAAATCTCAACTTGGAAGCCTTATTATTTGATTGATATTGGACTTACCATTTACCATAAAAAAGAACACTTCCATCCCTAGATTTCAGTTTCCTTATCTGTAGAAGTGGAGGATTGGACTAGATGCTCTTTGGAGTTCCTCCTCCATCTAGTTCTATGACCCTGATTCTATAAATAGAGGACTAGGCCAGTTGAAATACATATTCATGATGTTTGGTACATCCCATGATGTACCAAATCCGTAACCATAGTTACTAATATTTACAAAGTGCTTCAATATAGTATTAGAAATGTTAGCTTTAGCAATAAGAGAAAAAAAAATTGCAACACTTAGAACTGACATTAAGGAACAAAACTTTCACTTGTTGGAGATGATATGATGAGAACCCCAGAAAACTACATGAAACAACTAACAAATTCAGTAAAGTAGCTGATTATGTAAGTGTATCTAGACCAAAATTGTTCTTTACCATTGGTGTCATATGGCAATGGATTTCATGATTTTGCTATTCCATTTATGAAGTCCTGCTGATACTTGGGAGTCATTGGGTTGCTTTGGAACAATGAAGAGACATCTAGGAATCATTAATATTTGAATATGCTGTTACTCTGGTGTAGTGCGATATACTTCCTGTGTGAGCTTGGCCAAGAGACAGAGACAGTGAAGTGATTTAATAATTGAGATTGAGAATTTAAGTTTAGCAAGATTTGGGTTTGAATAAGCTTGTGTGATCCTTAGAAAGTCACTTAAATTTCTTTGAGCCTCAAGATTTTCATCTGTAATATTAAGATATTAATAGTAGCACTGACCTCAAAAGGTTATTGTGGGGATTAGAAAAGATATTTTGTGTAAAAGCACTTTGTAAATATTAGTATACCATATAAATATTAACTATATTATCATCATTAAGTCACTCTCAGAGACTCAACCTCCTTATCTATTCAAGGAGAAAGAGTTGGACTGGATTATATAAAAGGTGCCTATCAACTCTATATGGGTGATCTATATTTCTATGAACCTGGTATGAAGGATCATGATGGAATATGTTCCAGAGTCTTCTGGTATTCTTTTCTGATTATTGTTGTGGGAGAAGAACAATTGCTTGAGTTTGATAAGGAGAAGGAAATCATGTAGCTGACTTGGAGGGATTTGAAGGAAACCAAGAGATAAATTGAGAGAGGCGAAATTTGAAAATGTAGAAGCAAATCAGAAAAAAAGATTGGAAAGAAAGCTAATTGCAGATTTTGTTTTGGAATTGAAATAGATACATACTGAAGGACAAATAAAGAACATATAAGATTGTTAAGAACGAATGAGGAGGTTAATATAAATATTCAATTTAAAGAGATAAATTCAAGAAGTTCGGGAAAGCAGTTGACAAGATAAGGAAAGGTAAATTAGAAGAGAAGCTAAAAATTTTGAGGGTAAAGGGAATTGGTTGAGTAGATATGGGTTGGAAAAATTGGTGAATCTGATGAGTTTGGCACAAAACTTAAAGGTTATTAACCCAACAGTGGATAGAGTGTGGGGCTAATACTCGGGAAGATTCATCTTCATGAGTTCTAATCTGGCCTCAGAAGTTTAATAGTTCTGTGAACCTAGGCAAATCACTTAACCCTGTTTGCTTCAGTTTCCTCATCTGTTGAATGAAATAGAGAAGAAAATGATAGACCACTCTAGTATCTTTGCCAAGAAAACCCCAAATAGGATCACAAAGAATCAGATGAAACTGAAAAGACTGAACAAGTCTGAAGGGGAGGTCGATTTAGAGAAATTGTGGAGACTAAGGAGAATGAATTGAACACCTTTATAAAGTTGTTGAGGTGATAATTGTCTGTCGCTGTTTTATCCAGTTGGTGAGATGAGGATTACATTTAAGCACAGAGAGTTTTTTTTTAATGCTGATGCTCTAGGCCATCATTAATAATAGGAGAAATTATGGGAGCATGTAACAAATGTGCCTGTTTGTATTTCTGCCATAACCCAGTGATTGTTATTTGTGTATCCAATATAGACATAGGTCAAAAGACTCATAGAATGGCCTGCTGCAAGCCAGCTTGTTAGAGAGAATGATTTTTTCCTAATGAAAATATAATCAAGACTTTAATAGGAGAATAAAAAAAGGATCTGACATTGAGTGGGAGACAATATAATAATAATAGTTAAAATTTATATAATGACTTAAGTCTTGCAGAGTGCTTTAATCCTCACAAAATTCATGTGAAGTAAGTGCTGTGATTGTATTCATTGTTACAAATGAGACACAAAGAAGATATCACTTAATTGTGATCACTCAGCTAGTAAGCACTTGAGACAGGATTAGGACTCAGGTTTTCTTATTTCCAATAAAGGCTCTTTGTCTTACTCCTGTGGATTATGACAGTCAGCAAAGCCAAAATGATCTTCAATTGAAAGAAGACAGAATTTCCTAGGATTGGGTGGTAATAAGACCTATGGCATTATCAGATCTTATTAATTGTACTTTGTTCTTTTCTGGATATGAAATTTAAGGGCACTGATATACTTGAGAGTATCCAGAAAAGACCAGTCAGGAAGATGAAAGTTAAGTCCATGTTATATGAGGAAACTTTGAATGAAATCTGTGTGGTTGGCTACTAGAAAAGATATGATATTATATGATATGATATGACACTACATGATATGATATGATATGATATCTATCTTCAAGGGATATGACAAGTATTTTAAAAGCTTTAATGTAGAAGAGGGATTAGAAAGTGCAGAAACCCAGTTTTCTCTTTTGTTCTGATTCTTCTTTTTCAACATAATTAATATCTAAATATGTTTAATATGATCGTATGATATATAATCTATGTTATATTGTTTGCTATCTTGGGGAGCAAGGAGGGAAGGGACAGAGGGAGGAAAATTTTACTAAAATAAATGTTGAAAGGCATTTTTTCATGCAATTGGAAAAATATTACTAAGATTAAAAAAAGAATCAGGAACCATGGGTGAAAGTTAAAAAAGGATAAATTTTGACTTCATGTCAATAAAAAAATTTAATAATTTGAGTTATCCTAAAGTAGAATGATGGTCTACAAAGACATTTTCCCCAATCTTTTTGGGGGGTTCTTTAAGCAGAGACTGCACGATTACCCATAAGGTTACAGTGAGAATTACTTTCATATATGGACTAGACTTTTTGACTGCTATAGGCTCTTCCAACTTGCAAATTTTGAGTTTTTGTGATTTTGAGGATAAATAAAAACATACCTATATATGTACATGTAGGTCCATAATATATATATATATATATATATATATATATATATATATATATATATACACACATATATTTTATTTATGGATGTCATGTTGTAATCTCTTTCAAAGACATTAGTCTTAAATTTGAAAATAGGTGAGTTGAAGACATTGTACTTTTCAGTGATAAAATATCAAATTTTAATTCAAGACCAAGGTTCAAGTCCTGGACTCTACCATTACATGGCTGTCAACATTGGAAAAATTATTTCACTTTATTGGACCTTGGTTTTCTTGTCTGTAAAAAGAGGTTGCATTAGGTGATCCCTAAGGTCCCTTGTAGTTCTGAATCTTTTGCTTCTTGGCAAAATTCCTGAAATTTTTCAGATAAATATATTTAACATGTTTTTGCAAGCATTCACACGCACATATATCTTGACTCAGGTCTATCCCACCTTGACTGTGTATTTATAATGAAGAACAATTATTACTTATTTGAGCATTTGCCAAATTTACAGTGTTAGATTATAATTATTTCTCTCCTGGAGAAGTCAAAACCCGAGTTCTTTTACTTCTTTATAATCCAAGCTCTAAGCACCGTTTTGAATGGAAAATGTATTTAAGAAATGTTAGTTGCATCCATTTGAATTGGATTTCCATTTCTCTAATATCCTTACTTCTGCTGAACCTTATCATGACTTCCAGCCCCCTGAAATCTTCCTGATTCTTCCAGTTCATTACCTATGTAATGGTTTCCTTTGCCTCTACCCAGACTCCAGTCACCCATTTTGATAAGTCACTTACTTCTGACCTTGATATCCTTGCCCCCATTCATCAACCTTTCCTGCCCTATTAAACTCCAACCCCAGAAAGCCAAGATCATCTATCTTCTTTGCTCTTGTATCCTGGCTGATGAGCACTACAAGAAAATATCTTTGTTTTCCACTTCAAATCATTTTATCTAAGGAGGAACAACATTTATTAAGTGAATCCAAAAAACCCATTTCTATTAGACAAACTAAATATAAAAATTCATGTTATGAAAAAAGAAGCAAGGAAATTGCATTATGCTTTAGAAATCCATGGACAATATACAGTGCCTGACTCAAAATAAATATTTATTAAGTGTTTATTGTTTGACAGCAAACAATTCCAATATTTATGGCATGGTATCTAATTTCATAAAGAGAAAGACAGCTGAAATGCAGAAAGATTCCCAAAAAATCCTTTATATTCCTCTTTCAGAGCTGAACAGATATTACAGAAATAGACAAAGAGGAAATATAGAACTGAAAAACTATTTGAAAATTTAAAACTCAAAGATTTTTACTGTTTCTAAATGGGAACAATAAAGAACATGCGTATTTCTCATCACTATATGGCACCAATTTTAACATAAACCATTTGCCAGTATACAAAGAAATTATAAATATTAAAGAAAAGAAATACTCTACACAATCTTAACAGACTATTATACAATAAGAATAGAAATAAATACAACTAGAACAAGCATAATGGAAAGTTAATAATTAAATCTTAAACACTGAATAAAACAATGAACAAATTATAGAAACAATAAATATAAGAGATAATAATAAAGATAATACAGCATGCTATTTTGGGATGCTGGTAAAGTTAGCAAGGCAAACTGTCGTAAAAATGAGAAAACTAAGAAACCCAAAAGAAGTACAAAAATAGGAAAAAAATCTTTAAAAAGATTTTAGAAGAAAAAAAAGATTTTTTAAAAAATTGGAAAAATATTAAACCAAAAGGACTACATGTCACTAGCTGCTTATTTGAAAAAAAATTGGTAAACTTTTAGCCAAATTGATTAAAAAAAAATCCCATTGATGACATAAAAGGTAAAGATGAAATCACACCAGATGATAGAGAATATATTCCAACAAAGCAGAAATGAAAAAACATTATTTATAATGATATAAAATTCCATAATCAGCAGAGCATTAATTATAATGTATAATTATACATATACATAGGTATACATATATAGTCACATTTCAGAAAAAAGGTAGTTGACATAATTTTAAAGGAATTTTGACAATATCCTTGAAAAAATGAATTTGTAGAAGAATTCTTCCAAATTTTTAAAGGCCACCAGCAATACCAAATAAATTAATAACAAAAATGGTGAAGAAAAACATTTTACCAAATTTCTTTGGGAAGATTAACTTTAAAAAAAGAGAACTATAGACCAATATCTATAATTAATATAATTTGAAATTTAAAAAATCTTGGCAAAAAAGACCATGATAATTTATTTTGAAAATTCACTTTATCAAATTGAATTTATATCAGGAATAAGAAAATAGTTCAAAATTAGGAAAACAACATAAATCATCAAAACAAATATAAAGGATTCTAATTCGCATGATTATATTCATTGATATGGGGAGGATTTTTAAACAAAGGGCAGAATGCATTTTGGCTAAAACTATGATAAAAAATATTTACTTAAAATTGAAAACTAGAATAGTGTACTTTGGTGAAGCAAAAGTAACTTTCTCAACCCTCCCATAGTAGAACTGTAAAGTAAGGTTAACCCCTTTTAGTGTTGCTATTTTACATAACTCTAGAAATATTGGCAATAATTACAACACAGGGGAAAGAAAAGAAGATGCAAAAAGACCACAAAAAATTAAACTACCTCTGTTTACTGATTATCAGTAGTTTACTTTGGAACTCCTACAGAATCACCAAAGACACTCATCAACAGAACTATTCTAGGTTGGTAGTGGTTTACAAATGAATCTGCAAATATCAACAGAATTTCTGTAACCAAAAATTTCAAAAGAGAATTAAAAGGAATTCCCACCCCCAAAACTTTGATATACACCTATAAAAATACCAAAGGATATATTGTTACAGCATGTTCTTTAAAGAAACAAAATATAACTCAAATATTTCAAAGAATATCCAGTGTCTATGTCTTGGCCAGGCCAGTGTAATAGAATTGATATTGTGAAGCTTATTTGTAGATTGAGTATTTCACTAATCTAGTACTGTACTGTCATTATATGCCCTTTTCAAAAAAGCTAGAGAACATAACACAATGCATTTGGAGGGACAAAGAATGCAATCCATCAAGAAGAATAATCAAAAGTAAAAGAAGTAGGAATGAAGAAGAAATAGCTTTTCCAGGCTTAAATTATAATATAGTAATGACAGAAATCATCAAAAAAATATTTGGTGCTGATTAAAAAAATAGAAAAATGTAGATGGGACAGACTAGACAAGAAAGAATCAGAAATATTTGAACTCAGTAACACTTAAATATGTCAAAAAATTATTCATAAATGGATTTATTATAAATGGAGTTCTGGGAAAACTGGAAAGCAGTTTAATAGAAATATTTAAACCAACCTATTTTATCACAGTCTACAACAAATTCCAAGGAAATGCATGACTGAAAAATATTAAAGCATATAGATAAAATAAAATTATTACAGAATAATATTAACTAGCTTTCTCAGTTATGACTAGAGATTAGATTAATGCTTAACCAAAGGAGAGAGGAAATTATAAAATCTATAATTAATTTTGACTGAACAAGATTGAAAAAACTACTGCATGAGTCAAGGGAACATTGTATATAGTAGCAGGAATACTGTTTTTAAAATGACTTTGAATGAATAAGTTATTTTTTTTAGGTTTTTGCAAGGCATATGGGGTTAGGTGGCTTGCCCAAGACCACACAGCTGGGTAATTATTAAATGTCTGAGGTCAGATTTGAACTCAAGTACTCCTGATTCCAGGGCTGGTGCTCTATCCACTGTGCCACCTAGCTGCCACGAATGAGTAAGTTATAATCACTATTATAAATGATCCAATTTATTATAAAGACTGATGAACAAAGATATTATCTGCATCTACATAAAAAACTGATAAATAGAAATATGTATCAAAAGTTTTGCATACATATTCACACACACACACACACACACACACACACACACACACACACACACACCTATTTGTACCTAATGGGAACCATCTTTAAGGTGGGTTGGGGGAGGATAGGAGAAAAAAGGAGAAAAAAGGAATTTACTTAATGATTTTATTGTCTATTTTGAAAGGAATAGCTAGTTGTGCATGGTAGATTTTCAGTTTTATTTGCAATCATTTTTTTGTACTATGATATAGAAATACTTGTTTTATTCCATAAATATGTATTAATGTAATACAAAAAGAAAAAATATTGCATGAAAAAGATTAATGCTATTAGAATTAGAAGATAAATAGTTGACAGGTAAATTGTTACACTAAATATATATTAAAAGTTCCTGATATGGAAAATATAAAAAAATGAACAGAAATTTGTGGAATCAAAAGTTATTTTCCAAATAAGTAGTAGAAAGTTATGAGCAAATCCTTCTCCAAAGAACTTCAAACTATTAATAGCCATATAAAAGAAAACTCTAAATCACTAATGTAAATAGAAATTCAAATCAAACCTTTGGGATTTATGTCATAACCAGCAAACTGGCGAAATGATCAATGACGAGAAGTCAGTTTTAGAAGGGTTGTAGGATAGGCACACAGATGAAATACTGTAGGAGCTATGCAATGATTCAACTATTCTGGAAAGCTACCTGGAATTATATGAAAAAAATGATGAAAATGTCTCTACTCTTTGAGAGATTCTTCTGCTGGAAATATGTCACGAGTGTCAGTAACAAGAAGAAAGACTTAAATACAGCAAAATATTAATAGCAGATTTTTTGACTGAAAATGAAGATGCCCCCTTACTGGGGGATGGTTAGTCAACTTTTGATACATGAATATAATGAAATATTACTGTGTTGTTAGAAATGATGAATACAAAAAATCTTGAAAAGATGAATATAAAAGTAAAATTGAGGCAGAACCAGGAAAACAGAACAATGTAATAATGTAAATGAAAAAGAATACAACAAAACAAACTAAATTGATTCTTGTAAATTTGAGGGACCAGGAGATGCTATAGAGAAGAGCTGTGAAAAAGTATCTTCCTTTGTTTTTTACGAAACTTGGGAATAATGGATGTGAAATACTACACATAATAACAATTTTGGTATATTGGTAATAATCACTCTTTCTGTAATATTCCCCCACCTTGTACTTGCATGTCAGGGACCCAAATACTGTCTCCCTGTTGGTTTTTAGAGACAAATTTGTAGGTAGCTACTTCTATTTCTGTATCTCATGAGCTCCTAACTATGTGATTCTAACAGTCATCAGACAATTCACTTAAATGATGGAGTTAAGATGGTACAATAAGAGCAGTTGGTTCAGATCATTTCCCCAAATCCCAGGGTGCACTCTCTCAGAAACACCCATGGTATCTTTAGGAAGAACCAATTCAAATTATAACAAAAGTGATGATGATAATGATATTTGTCCTTCAGTTTTGAAGACCATGATATCAGGGAGATGATGCTATGGCAAATATGTGAATTGGATAATGATACATATGTATGAAAAAGGAATTCACTTTTGTAATTTTGTGAAATTGTCAAATAACTCCCCTTGTGTAAATTTGCTTTATAATCTGCTCAACCAAACTTGCAGGTTCTGTTCTTTTTTTTAATGGGTCTACAGTCAACTTTTTTTTTTTTCTAGTTTTAGGGGTGATCTTCCTTGAAATTGTTTTGTTCTTCAGGTGACTGTCTCTTTTCTGTATCACACCTTAAGGTTTGAAGTAAGACTGCTTATCTTGATGTTCCTGGATGAGTGAATGCCTTTTATTGATTCAGAAGATCCAAAGACATGACAAACTTTCGGGGGTGGGAAGAAAACCTTAATTTCCCCCCACCTTTGACCCTGCAAGGTTATACTTTTGTCTGGCCTAGATAAAGGAATCTGCCTCCTTAAATCACTCCTTACCCATTCCTTTTCTATTGTCAAATACATTTATACAAATGTATTTGACAATGGAAAATATACACATATACATATATATATATCATATGTTGTTCTCAAGAAATTACATTATTCCCTTCTTGACCTAATTAGACAGAAATTTGCACTTTATAAAGGGATTGGACCATAGATAAATCATGTTTATACATTAAAATCTTATCATGTGTGACTATATTGATGTGGAACAACAGGAAAATTCTTTAATGCTTACTTCATACTTTATTATTGCATTTGGAATCTTTGATGATTGCATTATCTTTACTGGGGAGGGGCAATGAAGTCTACATCCCCCAAATTAATTATCTACTTCTTAATTGTTAATGGCACAAGGATAGGGGCTCTGAGTCAAAGTAGTAGAAAAGTCACACAAGGTTTTCCCATAATTTATCCACTCAGTCAAAAATATTTCATTGTAAATGTATATTCAGAGAATATAAGCTACACAAATTGTGTATAACCAACAGTGATTTGTTGATATTAGATGTGTGGTTTGCATTATCAGCAACTTCAGAGTGTATTGGCAGTATAATACTTTTTTCCTCTTTGGATAACATTTTACTTGACCACATTTTCCCCCCATGAAACTGATAATCACTTTATCAACCATTTATGTCATTCATTCAACTTTTTGGTGAATCAAATGTAGATTACTGAGGTTACAGGTTTTATCAGGTTATGGTTTTTCAATTGCCTGTTTACTTTAAATTTGTAATGGAAAACTGTTTCACTGGGTATTTGATCATTTCTCAATATTCTCTTAATTTTTTTAAATTTATAATTATATATATCTTCTTTATATTGAAAATAATAAATTTAGTAAAGTGAATATTTTTATGAAATTTATACCAATTATTAATCTCAGAATCCTTTATTCCCTGGATTTTAAAAATTAGATGAAACTGAATATTTTGAAAAATTCTTGGAAGATTTGACTACCAGAGATAAGCCATCAAGAAGTTTCTCAATCCTGATTTACTCACTCATGAAACCAATTCCAAGATGGGTATTATTTATTTTCCCTCTCCGATTAATGCAAAGCACCATCCTAAATGTTTAGCCTAACATCAAATGTTACCTAATGTAAGGTTAAACATTAAGTTTTGAAGAACATTCTTGCTCAGTTACAGGCTACCTACAAATCAATAGCAAATAACAATAGTGAAATGCCAATAACTAATTCAATAATTTAAGAGCTGTCAGAAAAACTTGAAATTAAATCCTATCAAGCATGAAAAATGACTATCTTAATAAATCATCCCATATTTTAAGTTACTAGATGTTCATAGACTGTTTATTAATAAGTGTAATCTCCCTGCTTTTCTATTCCTATCTTTAACCAGAGATGATGGGGTCACAGCCCTTCTCACCTTTTATTCCCACTGTCTCCCTTATGCTATTGCTATTAATCAGTAGGCAAATATCCAGAGAAGACACTGAAAGATGAGAGGAGACATAAACTACTTGAAGCCAGAATAATCTGTGTTAGGTTCACTAAAAATCGGAGTGAATTAAGATAAATGGATAATAAAGTGATTATCAGTTTCATAGAATAAAAAAGAATGCAGCTGAAGAAAAATACTATTGAACACTTCTCACTGATAAATTCTCTTAGTCACAAGCCTTTGAATGATTTATATTCCTTAGAATCCTTTTCTGCATGATGCACAGCCATAGAAATGTCTGGTGCTAACTAGACATATTGACTGTTACTATTTATTTGTTAGAGTTATAATTCAGTAACAACATCTAAAAGTCATTAGACAACTAGCTGATGATGTAATATTTTAGTTTCTGGCTCAAGAGATGCTGATGCTGTTAGTAATGGTGATTTTACATACATTTTCTCCTGAAGAGATTTTTCTAAGAGCTCTGAAATTCAACTGATTATCATCATTTACATACCAAATGCATGAATTCTTCCTGGTGTTGATTTATATAACGGCCTAGAGACTTTCTGTTGTATATTCCTAATTTATATACTAGTCATTATTGTCTGTAATCATTTGCTGATTCTTTTTTGAGGTAGTTTGAAGATAAACCTGTTATCTATTTCCAAAAGCTCATGTCGAGAATATTTAATATAGAACCTTCAGCTTCAGCTTGCTAATGATTTTTTGATTAGGGTATTTTACTTAGAGTCTAGTATCATTGTTTGTGAAATCACTGATATTTCACCATTATTGTTTCTCTAAATCTTTATATAGATATGACTGAAAGATATCATTTTGAGATTAGGTGAAGGGTTTTAATCTTTTATTATCTATAACATTGGTACCAATATTATCCTTGATCACCAACTTGTTAGATGTTATTTATTTAACTCACTTTATTCATTTGTTTGTTTGCTTGTTTAATTCTGGACTTGTAGTTTTTATTGGTATAGGAAAGTCCTTGGTAAGACAATTCTCTGCCAGTGCAGTGGTTAGAGCAATAGCCCTGGAGTTAGGAGATACGAATTCAAATTTGACCTCAGACACTTGACACTGGGTGTGGGACCTTGGGTAAGCACTTAACCCTTATTGCCTTTCATCCAGGGCCATCTCCAGTCATCCTGATTCCTATCTTCCCATTAGACCCAGTTGCTTCCAGAGGAGAAAGTGAGGATGGTGACTTATCACAACCCCCTCCACTCAAATCAATTCCCTTGCTTGTCATGGTATCACCTCCCTGATGTCAAGGTTCTCTGAGAACAAAGAATTAGTATTATCTCTCTACCTATTCAGATCTGCATGTTTGGCAGCTTAGAAGATTATCTGAAACATTTTTGAGTTAAATGACTTGCTCAGAGTCACATAAACATTATGGATCAGAAGAACGATTTAGTATATTCTGTTTCTGAGTCTGCCTGTTCTATTTGTTTTTTCTTCTTTCACATGATAGCTAAATGCTGCTAAATAAGAAGAAAGATAGAATAATAGGAGAATAATAATGTGGGACTTGTAAATTAAAAGACACAATCTATTCATCTGCTTCCTATTTTACTGGAACCGGGAATTACAAAGTCAGGTATTTATGCTGAGATGCTTCATGGGTTTTATAGGGAACTAGAATAGCATAAAGAGAATTACAAAATCTCTTGGTTGGGATTTCAAAATCTTTCTTGTGCATGTTGTAGCTGAATAAGTATCCCTTCTATCTACAATATTGCAGTCTTTGTTTAAGACCCTGTACTTTCCAATCCCAAAATCTCTTCCTGAAAACTTTGATCCCTTCTCCTAGTTCTTAAGACAAAAAAGTTACTGCTCTAACTACCCATGTAATATTACCACCATCTTATTATTTGATACAGCTATCATGTCTTCTCCTCTCCAGACTAAGCATTCGTTGTTATGTTCATCAAAACTCAAATTGCAGGAACTCAGTATCCGCTACCATCTTTCGTGACCTTAAGAATCAAAACTATTTACTGGTAATGAGATATTCTTTTGAACAAGACCATGCATTCATAAATCTGCTTCCTGGGATTAGGTCATATAATTTTGGTCATAAAACTGAAGCAATAGCTAGTTAACTTGGACAAAGATTGAGCCTTTATCTTATATCTTATTTGAATCATGTTACACTCAAACAAAATGAATTAGAATCATAATAGTGGTTATTTGCATGATTCTTTAAGCTATATTGTTGTTGAATAATTTAGTTACCTCTTACTCTTCCTAACTCCATTTGTGGAGTTTTCTTGGCAAAGATGCTAGAGTGGTTTTCAAATTCCTTCTCCAGTCCATTTTACAGATGAGGAAAGTGAAGCAAACAGAGGTTAAGTGACTTGCCCAGAATCACACAGTTAGAAAGCATCTGAGATTGTATTGGAGCTTAGATCTAACTGACTTCAGATCTAGCACTCTATAGCACTGCCTACTAACTAGGCTGCTCCTTTCTTTAAGGTGTACAAAGTATATTCAGCCTGTTGTATAGGTGGTCAAACTGAGCCTTAGAGACATTCAATAAATTTCCCTTGATTACATGGCTAGTAAGAATAAGAAATGGCATTTGAGCTCAGGTTTCTCTTGAAACCAAATTTAGCATGCTTCCTAGTATGCTTCTGCTGCTTCTCAGTTAGGGCTTGTGGGACTGTTTCTTAACTCAGGTTGTGGATAATAAAAATGATAATAATTAGCATTAGCACAATGCTTTAAGGTTTCAGAGGCACATTACCTATGCCATTTTCATTTGATGTTCACAACACCCTCTTGAGGTAGGTGCAATTATAATTCCCATTTAATAGATAAGAAAACCAAGGCCAACAATTAAGTGACCTGGTTACTATCACAGTTCATATTTGATCTTAATTTCAAATCCAGACATCGTCCCAAATCATTGCCTGAGGGTCAAATTGATAGATGCAGTTTCCATTTCTCATGGCATTGATTTTTTTTTTTAACACATCAAGAAAATGCTCCAAAATTCTCCCTAGCAAGTCAGGGGTGGCAGAATTTGAGATTAGATCTTAAAATCTGCTGTCAACCCAAACAAACAGTGTTTTTATTCCCCTGAATTAAGGGAAACTCCAATAATATTTATTTTTAGTCAATGGACAAATTTAAATTTACCTCTCCAAGGAGGGAAGTGATGCTGTGATATGGCATGATTTGGGTAACAGCATGGGGTGGGTTGTTAAAGAATTTAAAATACTTGACTCTGAAGATTTTCATTGATTTCCCATATGCTGCATAACTACAGAGCTATGTGGTCTTGGTATCTTTTCTTCTCTAAGAAGCATCCTCTCAAAGGATATTGTTGTCCTGTTGGGAATTTGTATGTATTGAATTTTAAAGGTGAAAACAGAGAGCATTGATTCGTTTTTTTTTCATCCTTTTCTCCACACTGTGAATTCAAAATACACATGCACTGATGTTTTATTTACAAATGTAGCTCCTTATTATTGAAATGAGTCTTTGAGTACCTACTCTAAAAATCTTGAAGAAAATATTCAGACTTGGGATGAATTAACCAATTTATGGCTATGTGAATAGCATAACATCTCATTTTATTTTCAAAGGAATCCAAATACTTGAAATCAATTCACATTAAGAAGCATTTATTAGGTATCTATTATGGAAAAATAAAACAAAACACTGCACTAAGTACTGGTGATGGAAAGAGAAAAATGAATATTATTCTTGCCCTCAACAAGCTTTTTCCTTTTCTCTTTGTCCTGACTGCTGGAAGGTTATTCATGCATACAAGGTTGCAAAAGCAAATAATGTCAGTTGTGGAGCATATAATAATAATGATAATAATAATTATTATTATTAATTATTATTATGTTGTTGTTGCTGCTGCTGCTCTCCCCTGATCCCTCTCCCTTCCCGTCTCCTTCTCCCTCCCCTTCTCCCTCTCTCCCTCCTCTCCTCCTCTCTCCCTCCTCCCCTTCCTCCCTCCTTCCTCATTCCTTCCTCCTCCTTCCCCCTTTCCTCCTCTTGCCTCCCCTACCTCCTCACTGCCTTCCCCCTCCTCTCCCTTTCCTCCCTCCTCTTCTTCCCCTTTCCCCCCTTCTTCGTTCCCTCTTTTCCCTTCCCCCTTCCTCCTTCTTTCTTCTCATTCAAATCCCAAATCACATCACTATATTGGGGTCAAGGTTTGTTGTTTCCAGCTGTAGATGATCGGCCCAATCGGAGCCTGTGCCCACAGGTTGGGCACAAATAGCTCCTTTGCATACTTAGAACAGAAATGTCTCTAAATTTGCACATGTCACATTTCTTTGGAGCTCCCGAAATTCTGCTTAGCTTATAATGCACGGTCCCTTCTTTGATGTAGGTAAGCTATGGTGGGCAGTCCTATGCCATTGTTTTCCCTGTCTCACAATCAATTCCAAAATTCTTCAGAGACCTTGAAAGTGTTCTAGATAGTGTTGTATAGAAACAATAATATACGGCTATAAAAACAATGAAACCGTAAAGACAGATTACTTGAATCAAAGTAATGACTCATGGAGGACAGGTAATAAAGCATGCTACCCATTTCCTGACAAGAGGTCTTGGACTCAAGGTGCAGAATTAAAGATAAATTTTCAGACATGTCCTGAGTAGAAATGTATTTTGCTTAACTTTGTGTGTATTTACTCTACCCCGAGTGTTTTCATGAGCTATGTGTGCCTGATCTGTGGTGGAGCATTTCAAGCTCATATTGTTCTGATCAGCCACAGTTGGACGCACTCTAACTACAGCAACATAGTTTTGTCATTTTGGTCCTCTTTGAAAATGGAAGACAACAACCAAAATGTGTATGTGTGTGTATATGTGTGTGTGTCTGTGTGTGTGTGTGTGTGGGTGTGTGTGTGTGTATTCCACCTCAAATGTTCATATGGACTATCTCTGCCCTGTGGTACAGTATTCTGAGTTCATCCTGGTGTGATCAGCCACAGTTGGACACACTTGAAACTTAGCCACACCATAGTGATGTCATTTTGACCCCATTTAAGAACAAAGAAAACAACCAATATAAAGTATATTTATATACATAAGAACTATTCTTCTGCATCTCCTTTTCTGGATTGTTATACATGATCCTCTGTTACTTAAATGTAACCCAGGGTTCTCCTTGAATCTCCTTTTCTCTATATATGTGTTTCATTTTCTCATCTACTCCCATGACTTCATTTGCTATCACCATTAGATAATTTTACACATTCTTCCCTGTTCCAATTCTAGAAATGAACTTTGTTTATTGCATTTTTAAGAACATTACGGTACCTAAGAATTCAAAATAAACCCTTCAGAATTGGGTTAATTGATATTAAAAATGTTAATTCTAAGCATCATCATGGTGAGTATAATGATTCTTATCAGTTTACCAGAGATGAAAATTAGCTGATTTTGTGCTTACATTCCTTGATAATAATCCACATTTTATATCAATTATCATCATGATTTTTGTTGTTTTTATTATTTTTCTTAAGCCATGATTGAACAAAATAGCTGATATGTAAAATGAAATGGTTGGATTTGGTAACCTAAGCCTTTCATCCTGGCTTCAGATTTTTGATAAAGATGAGGAAGAGACTTCTTATCACATAAGTGACATCAACCCATTTCAGAACATGTCTCATCTCTATCTCATTTCTCAGCTCTTAAGACCTCCAAGACTTTGGGGAAGACTAGAAGGTAATAGATGAATATAAACATATAATTACTTGGGGCGGCTAGGTGGCGTAGTGGATAAAGCACCATTCTTGGAGTCAGGAGTACCTGGGTTCAAATCTTGTCTCAGACACTTAATAATTACCCAGCTGTGTGGCCTTGGGCAAGCCACTTAACCCCATTTGCCTTGCAAAAAAACAAAACCTAAAAAAAAAGAAATAATTACTCTATGCAGTCACCTGTGACACTGTGGATAAAGTGCTGGGACTAGAGTCAGGCAGAGGAGATCAAATGTGGTCTCAGATTGAGTGACAGACAAGTAACAAACCTCTTTTGGCCTCAGTTTTCTCAACTATAAGAAGGATATAATAAAATGGACAAAATGGAATTTAAATGAATATACATATAATAAAACACAGAATTGTGGCTATAATTAATAAGATTGTAGAATTTAAAATAATAGAACCTACCTCTCAAAGTTATTGTGATGATCAAATGACATGGTACAATGCCTGGCATATAATAGGTTCTATTTGAATGTTGATTCATCTCCCCAACCCCCTGCCTCCTTCTATAAAATATTTGGTGAAATGTGAGAAGATTTGTATGAACTAATACAGAATGGAGTAAACAGAATAAGGAAAAGAATGTGCAGAACTATGATGCAAATAGAAAATAGCAACAAATAAATGAAAAAATTCTTTACTTAGAATTTACAAAGAACTTTGCAAAATTCAGTTCCTTCCTTTTTTAAAGATGTGGGGGGGGGGGGCTGTGATTTATATGCCACCAGCCTCTATTAATGATTTGCATAGGTTTCTGAAAATTTTTTCTTGTTTTTTTTTTTATTCTCAATTGCAAGGGCATGCTCTGGGGAGGGAGATATTTAGAAAAAAAGAGATGTAAAAAAAGAATAATTATAATTTTTATTAATAAATTATGAGGAGGGTAAAGTCCTTGATTATCTATAAGAGATTCTGTGAAGTTCAGTTTGTGGGCGGCTAGGTGGCGTAGTGGATAGAGCACCGCTCTTGGAGTCAGGAGTACCTGGGTTCAAATCTCGTCTCAGACCCTTAATAATTACCTAGCTGTGTGGCCTTGGGCAAGCCACTTAACCCCATTTGCCTTGCAAAAACCTAAAAAAATAATAATAATAATAATTACTCAAGGGCGGCTAGGTGGCGCAGTGGATAAAGCACCGGCCCTGGAGTCAGGAGTACCTGGGTTCAAATCCAGTCTCAGACACTTAATAATTACCTAGCTGTGTGGCCTTGGGCAATATGCAGGGACTGGTAACAGTTACTTCCAAAACATGCAACATCTTTTTCCTGACTTTAAATTTTCTAGTTTATTATTCTTATTAGTTCTGAAATCAGCAAAACTTGTGACTGGCTAACATATATAGTAGTGCAAAATAAGTGAGCATTTCCATGTCATGTTCTATATGTTTTCTTACTAGTAATTACTAACCCTTAATTTGTATTTTGTTGAAACTGAATTAAATTGTATTTAAAAAGTTATGTTAAGGATGACAAGGTGGCACAGTGGATGGAGCACCGGCCCTGGGGTCAGGAGTACCTGAGTTCAAATGTGGCCTCAGACACTTAATAATTACCTAGCTGTGTGGCCTTGGGCAAGCCACTTTAGCCCCATTTGCCTTGCAAAAACCTAAAAAAAAGTTATGCTAAAGTTTCAGTTGATAGGTCTTAAAATACTTTAAAGATATATGGGTTTAGGAATTGGGAAAGAATATTTTGTATTTTACTTGGGGGAAATTACCATGGTTATATATTGTAATTGCATTCAGTTGAAAGTAGAAAAATCTATTTTTTAAAAAATAAAAACTACTGCTTTTCTCTATTGGAGACTCCACTGGAGTCAAGCAATATCTATATTTTCTCCTTTTGAAGAAGCTATGTGTCCTACTTTAAACAGAAGTGTAAGGAATGAGCTATGGGTAGATTAGTTAGATTTGTAGCCTCTAAATAAAGTACAGTTGTCAAATAAGCTCGTTAGAGCAAGTAGCATAAGTGAGTGCCATGACAACCTAGGAAGGTCAGGTGAAGATAAACTTAAACAGGTTTGGGGAGGCTATTCTAGTCATTTTTCATGTCTTTTTAAACCTTTCAGTTGTGGCTTATCTGAGTCACTGTTCCCATTTCAAGAAGTTTGTCTTGTACTACTCACATACAGTGAAATGACTATAGATTTAAACACTAATTTTCCTTCTAAGAGAATTACATGTGATACTTTTCTGAAATCCCAATTTGATAAGGGAAACCTGTTTTAATTTTGTATATGATGTTATTCTCTAGAAGCCGAGTGGAGAATTCTTCACTTTTTACTTCTAATCTTCTTTCTCTAGTTACCAGAATCTTTGTCATTAATTACCTTGGCATCTTTTAGAGTCTTAAAAAGCAAATTTTCTTCATTAAAATTGCAATTTGCTCTCTTTTTACTATTACAGCATTAACTCATCCTTGTGAAACTGAATCTAGAGTAGTCTATATAGAAGAGACCGGAGGAACAAGTGATATTATGACCCTGATTGGAGAGGACTTGAATTGTAGGAAGGCAATCCCTCTTTATCCCTATTGGATTGATCTTTCTCCAAGGTTCTTACTGTTCCCTCTCCCTTAGTTGAAGACTTGTTTCATAGTTCATGAAAAAAAAGTCTACTCACCACAAAATCCCTCTTTTACCTTTCCATTATCCCTTATTCCCATGAATTCATTCATCACTATATTATTATCATCTCCTTCATTCTAATATATGATTGAGACAATCCTTTTGATGTGGCTAATACCTCTAATTTTACATTCAATTACCTGTGATTTCATAGTTTCTCGATCTTTCCTCTCTCTGAGCCTCTTTTCCTCCCTCTCCCTCCTGCTTTTTCTCCTCTTCTATAATTATTTTCTTCCTTCTTTTTTTTTCCTTCTTGTAAGTCTTCTCCTAATTCAAGTTTCTCTTTTTCTCTTCTTCTTCTTCTTCTCTCTCTCTCACTCTCACTCTCTCTCCCCTCCTCCTTTACTGGCTCTTTTTTTTAACTTTTTTTGAAAGGCAGTGGAGTTCAATGACTTGCCCAAGGCCACACAAGTAATTATTAGGTGTCTGAGGGTGCATTTGAACTCAGGTACTCCTGACTCCAGGGCTGGTGCTCTATCCACTGTGCCACCTAGCTGCCCCCACTGCCTCTTTCTGTTTCTTTCTTTCTTTCTTTCTTTCTTTCTTTCTTTCTTTCTTTCTTTCTTTCTTTCTTTCTTTCTTTCTTTCTTTCTTTCTTTCTTGCTTTCTTGCTTTCTTGCTTTCTTGCTTTCTTGCTTTCTTGCTTTCTTGCTTTCTTGCTTTCTTGCTTTCTATCTTATTTCTTCTGGAATAAGGTAGCCAGGTGGTGCTGCACATAGAATACCAGACCTGGAGTTAAAAAACTCATCTTCCTGAGTTCAAATCCTGCCTCAGACATTTATTAGCCATGTCACCCTGGGCAAGTCACTTCAACATGTTCATTTCAGTTTCCTTCTCTGTAAAATAAACTGGAAAAGGAAATGGAAAATCACTCCAGTGCCTTTGCTAAGAAGCCCAAAAGGAACCAACAAAAAGAGTCGATTCAAGTGACTGAACAATATAAATAGCTAAGGTTCACACAAAAGTATGAAAAATGCCAGACAATTATCTATAACTTGGATTCCTCCAGTGTGAACCTTTAAAATTATATTTAGTTTTAAGGAATCTTTTAGGTAAATATCAGTCTTAAAATACAGCTCATATGCCTTCATTTACTCCTACTTTTTAATCAAAAAGATGTTATATTTAATCAAAGTAAAGGCATTAAAAAACCATAATAGAACTGTAAATAAAGAACCCCCCCCTTACTTATTCACAGCTCTTTTACATTCTTGATCCATCAGTCTGAGGGGGAACAAACATAGACCAGACGACTAATGTTTCTAGGATTATGTCTTAACTTTAACACTTTTCCACCCCATGCTGCTTCCCTTCAGAGTTAAGTATCTTATCTACTGGGCGGCTTTCTCTGCCGAACTGGGATCATCTGTTTCTCCCCTCTGTGCTATTAAGTATGCACTGGAGAGTCAAAATATCTACCTAGGGGTTATATATGGTTTTACTACAAATCTAGTTTCTTGTCTGTTTATAAGAAATTTAGGAGTAAAACAGTCTTTACTTTGGCAACAGTTATTAGACAAAATCAGTTAACTGTAGCAAATATGTGTTCAAACCAAATTATTAAAGTAAAAAAAATAGAAACTATCTGTTAAAATAAGACTTTCAAGCTTTAAAATATGTCATTTTACCTCCATTCTGCTAACTAGAAGTGGGTTATTATAAGAAAATTGAGACAAAGAATTAGTCCCTTTACTGTACCAATGGAAGAACCAAAAATAGAACTTGATGCAGTGTCCCAATTTTATTCTTTGACTGTGTATTATGGTCTATACAATGCATAACCTCTGGATAAAAGTGGAAAGTTCATCAGGATGTTTGAATGTTCCCCTGAATTTTTCTATTTGACACCATTTAGACAAAATGTGATTTTACCAGGATATGGCCGTTGTGCATATTATGGATTCTTGGAGCTATGTGTGAAAGTTAGATGAAATGTGGAGACAAAAGGTGGATGAGTGACTCATCAAAGTCCTCCCCCAAGATGTGCTAGTCATCCCTGAATAGCCCATGTACCACAATGGACCAAACCAGGTTACGGGTAACCAATAGACCTCCAATCCATTGGTGAATTACAGGGATATCTGCCACCAAGTTTGCAAAAACTTCCCCTGGAGAAATGGGTAGGTGAGAACAATCTGTTCAAAGTCCATTAAAACACCTGAAACAGGTGCTATGGGATATATGGAACTGGTCAGATGTCAAAGACACAGAGCTTGTCAGTTATCTTGACTTTTGTCTCACCAGTGGACTTCAATGACCCTGGAAGAGAGAGTGAGGCTCTTTCAATGAAATATGATTAGAACAAAGGTCAAAAACTTTTTTCTAGGAAGGAATTTATGCTACAAGTTACTCTTAAAAGTATCATTCCTCAACTGAATGAAGTTTGCAATTATATGTGTTATATGGTTATGAGACAGTTTTCAGGAAAATAAATCAAAGTTATCTATAGTTATATAAAAATGTTCTAAATCACTATTGATTAGAGAAATGCAAATTAAAACAACTCAGAGTTCCCACCTTGCACCTATAAGATTGACTAATATAACAAAAAAAGAAAATGACAAATTAAAAGGATTGGAGGGAATGTAGAAATGTAATGCATTGTTGTTTGAGTTATAAACTGATGCAACCATTCTGGAGAGCTATAAAACTGTACTCTTTGACCCAGTAATATTATTACCAGATCTGTATCACAAAGAGATTTTATAAAAAAGGATAAAAAAGATCTATTTGTACAAAACTATTTATAGCAGCTCTTTTTTATGCTGGTGAACAATTGAAAATTGAGGAGCTACCTATCAACTGGGGAAAGGCTGACCAAGTAATTTTGATGGAATATTATAGTCCTCTAAGAAATAACAAACAAGGTGCTTTCATAAAAATGTAGGAAGACTTGGGCAGCTAGGTGGCACAGTGGATAGAGCACTGGAGTCAGGCGGACCTGTGTTCAAATCCAGCCTCAGACACTTTATAATTACCTAGCTGTGTGGCCTTGGGCAAGCCACTTAACCCCATTGCCCTGCAAAAAAAAAAAAAATATAGGAAGACTTAACATGAATTGTTGGAAAGTGAAATGAACAGACCAAGGACAACATTATACACAGTAAGTGATACTATAAGATGATAAAATGTGAATGATTTAGCTGTTATCAGAAATACAATGACCCAAGACAATTTCAAAAGACTAATGATGTAAAATTATATCCTTCTTTGGGAAAAAAACCCAAATGGAATCTTAATGCAGATTGAAGCATACATTTTATTTTAAAGCTTTCTTTATTTTCCTTTTCTTTTTTTTTGGCTGAGTTTTCTTTTGTACCAGGGCTAATATGTAAATTTTGCATGTATATATGTATATATATATATATATATGTCTAAATTCTATCAAATAGCTTGTCTTCCCAAAGAAGGAGGAGAGGAGGGAGGGAGGGAGATAATTGGGAACTAAAAATTCTTTTAAAAGAATGTTAATTTTTTACATGTAATTGAGACAAAAATCAAAAACATATTTGAGGAAAAAATTTTGTCAAAAAATCTTTAGATTAATGATATTTGTTCCTTCTGTATTTTGATCATCATTTAAAAACATTTATAAAGTATCTTCTTAGCTCAGAAAAAAAATGTACTAGGTACCCCAAGAGATACAAAATGTAAATAGGCCAGAATTTGCTTTCATGAAGTTTATAATACTTTATTTAAAAAAAATACATATGTAGATAATACCCAACTCCTGAGATAGTGTTTAGCATAAGAAAAGTTTCTCAAAGAGGTTATTTTAAAGGCCAAGATAGTACTGGAGAAAGGCAACATAGTTACATTTCCTAAACTACAAATTCTCTAACGAGCAATAGCAAACTGCCATCATTCAGAAATATGGAGTTCAAAAATGTAGAGACTCATCAAAATTTTAATGAGCTCATTTCCACAGATTATCTCACTGTTAACTCATTCTCCTTATTCTGTATGATGAGGAGAAACTTTGGAGTATATAATTCAACAAATAGGAAAAAATTCTTTATTTCAAATGACAATTTTTAACAAGTCTCTGTCTCTCTGTCTCTTTCTCTGTCTCTGTCCATCTCTCTTTCTGTCTGTCTCTGTCTGTCATTTATTCAGACTATTGATGACACAGTTACAAGATTTGAAAGTGACTTCTATTGAATTCCCAAAGTATTGTCAAGACAGAGACCCTCAAAAATTCAGTTAAGAGACTTAAGTCATGAATATGGGACTGCAAGGCAAATCTAACAGTCTGGTCATTTAGCATAAATGACTGCAAGTCTGGTCACAAAAATAAATGGTACAATTCAAAGTACAAAATTTCAATAAATTTATTCACTCATCACATCAGTACTCCTTTTCCCAAATTATAGACTATGCATATGTTCTTATGGTTATATGGTTCTTAATCATATTTTACATTGAATCCATAATAAAACGTTGTAATTTCTTTGTAACTTAAAAAGGTACTGGTTTTCTGTACATGAAATGGCATTTATTTTCTCGAAATATGCTTTGGAAACATTTGAGGTTGACTTGATCATAGATTAATATGGAATTAAATTTCATACTTTTAAACTATGTGCAAGGGTGAACAGCTCATGATGCTAATATGCCTCAGTGGTAATTATTCCAAGCATTCTACTTTCTTCCTTATGAACCTCCTTTTCCCACTTATCATTTTTCTTTTTTCCTTTTTCCTTTTCTTTCTTTCCTCTACTTTCTGTTCAGTCACTCCACTCATACATAGTTTTGGTATGTTTTATGTATAAGATCTTGTTCTTGGATTGTAGATACTAAATCACACATAAAAAATACAAACTGTCAAAAAAACTGAGATACTTGGTCCTCCTATCTATGCCTTTTCCCAGCATCCAGAAATGAATTTGAATCATACCTTTGTCCCAAACCTGGGTCTTATTCAAGAGTGTAGTGGAAAGAATGATGACTTTGGAGTCAGAGTAACTGGTTCTACTTTAAATTTATTACAGTTAAATTGCATCTTAATAGAGTTGAGACCACTTTCCCATCCTGCCAAGATATTTTTAGTTCATCATCCAGCCTGATAACTATCTTTTCCAGGTTAATGTCATCTACAAAATTTGATAAGCATACCAACTATGTCTTCATCCAAGTGATTTTAAAAAAAATGTTGAATAGAACGGGGAAGAGTACAGAGCCATGTGGCACTCTGCTAGAGATTTTCCTTCAGGCTGACATTGATTCCTTAATCAACACTCTGAGTCTGGATGTTCAGCCAGTTCTAAACTCACCTAATTGTACTATCATCTAGTCTGCATCTCCCCATCTTGCCCACAGGATATCATGAGTGACTTTGTCAGATGCATTGCTGAAATTCTGGCAACCTGAGTCCATGGTCGTCCCCTAATTTAACCCTATCACAAAAAGGAAATGAGGTTAGCCTGGCATGACTTGTTATTAATGAACTCATATTGGCTCAGAGACAAAATTATTTCCCTTTCTATGTGCTTATAAACCATTCCTTTAGTAATGCCTACTAGAAATTTGCCACAAATTGACTTGAAGCTCACTGATTTATATTTTCAAGATTTACATCCTTCTCTTTCCCTACATTTTTTGCTTGGGATGTTTCTAGAAAGAACTTTACCCTTCTTTCTTTAATTAATAGGCTTTTAAAAATATCCTTTGACTTGGATCTTCCTCCCTCCCTTTTCCCCGCTCTCTGGGCTTGTGATTCCATTAGTGTAGTGAACTCCTAGTAAGGAAAATCCCTCTACCAATGCATTTGTTCCACAATTTATGATCTTAGAAAGCTTCCTGAAGCATACAGTCAAATTGTAGCAGAGGTGGACTTTAAAATGAGGTCTTACTAAGAATTATCATTATTATATTAATATTATATTATAATTCTTATAAAATTAATATGCTATTCTATTGACATTATATTAATATTGTGAATAAATATACCTATGGATGACTTCAAGATTCTCTCTGAAACAGAAGTCCATCTTTGTATCAGTAGTATTCTTTTGGTAATTTTGTATAACTATAAATCATAAAATAATAATGTTAAAATTAATTAATATTAATTACTCTCAAGGTCAGCAGACAGGCATATGTTGGACTTCAGTGGACCCATATATAAGCAGAAATTCTATCAGAGGGTGGTGGAAAGCATTTCATCACAGAAATTCACAATTAAAATTAAGATGGCCTACTTGTGCACTAAGTGGGGAAAGCGTACTCGTAGAGACTCCATATAACCTATTGGCATCCTCTGTAGTAGCGACGAAACTCTATGCTTGCGTCTTGAGCTGCTCTTTGGTTAACTTATTGGAAGGACATGGACAAGAGCTAATCAGATTAAGAAAAAACATGACTATAATGTATTCCTTTGAAGAAAATTGCCTATAACAATGAAATCACAACTCCACTATTTATATATGTATTTATGCACACATACACACATTTTGGGGTAGTATGTTATATGTATTTATTGCAAGATAAATGAACATGCAAATGGAACCCTATGCAAGTAGAAAGAATACATAGTACAAACAAGCTCGCATATTTATGACCATACAGCAATGCAAGGAGAAGGAAACAGAAATCTCCTCCTAAATGGGAGTGGTATGGGAGGAGGAAAGGACTAAATCTTTCCCAAGGAGAAGAGCATGGTGACAGCAAAACCAACATTCTTTTCCATTAGAAACTGTTAGACCAGGAAGATAGGATGGTCTGCTTCTCTATAATGATCCTAATTTCATAAACAATTTTCCAGGCTAATGTAGACTGACTGGAACTTGTCTTGACTCTTAAAGGCTGTTAGAGAGTCCAACTTGGGGTGCAAAAACAAATTATGCTAATTTGGGAATGAGAATTCATTCTTGGCATATTCAGGGTGTCTTGCATTTCCTGGATCTAGTGTTTCTGGAAGACAAGGCAACTCAAAAAGACAAGGTCAGGAGACCCTTCAGTAACATAGAGAGAGAAGAGAGAAGTGAATTGCCTGACCTTGGTACTATGAAACTTGGATTTAAGTACTGCCTTTGACTAATGGTTTGACCTTAGGCACATAGTAGATGTTTAATAACTATTTACTGCATTGAATTGAATATACACGCACATGCAGCTTGGTGGTCCTGTGGATGGATTGCTGACCCTGGAGTCAGAAAGATTCATCTTCTGAGTTCAAATATGGCCTCAGACACTACCTAGATGTGAAACCTTGGGTAAGTCACTTGCCTCTACCCCAGTTTCTTCATCCATGAAATGAACTGAAGAAGGCAATAACAAAGTATTCTTTATCCCCCAAAAAACTCCAAATGGAGTCACAAAGAGTCAGACACAACTGAAGTAGCTAACAACAATATATATTTAGTCAGGCATACATATATTATATATTCATATAGATGTACATATGTGGACATGCATGCATATAAATATATACACATATATCATAGTAACCAGCATTTACAGAATGCTGTACATTTACAGGTTTGCAAAGTGATTCAGCACATATTTTATTTCTCAACAACCTAGTGAGGTAGATTCTATCCCCATTTAACTAAAGAAGAAACTTAGGCAAGCAGTAAAAATATTATAAGGAACTGAGGCAAACAGATAATAAGTAAGGCAGGAATTCATTTCATATATTCCTAATTCCAAATCCATCATTTTATCTACTGTCATTAAAGGGATAAGGAATAAATCAGGATTAAATTGGGAGAGAAATTTTCCAAATGAGAAAATTTCTTACACTAGCATATCACTGTCTGTGAAATTAAAAGTAGTATACAGTTGTCCAGAGCCCTCAGAGACTAATGAAGTTACTCTGAGTCACTCACAATTCATATCAGAAGAAATACTTGATCCCATGTCTTCATATCACCAAGGCTAAATCTCTATATGTTGTACCAAGATATTTCTATGACCCTTTCTCTGTCTCTCTCATATATGTGTGTGTGTGTGTGTGTGTGTGTGTGTGTGTGTGTAAGGCAACACGAAAGAGAAGAAAGAACACTAAATGGAAATATGTCAACAGATCTGTTGTACTGAAATCCAGTAAGACCAGATTAATTATATCATCAATCATTTAGGAAGATCACTTAGTTATATCATCAGAAATCACAGTTGGTCAGTACCATCAACCTCTGGGTGGACATAAACATGTATATTTATACATGCAGTCTAATTGCACAATGCATAAGCAATATGTGGGTTAATCTGTAATAAAAACATCTAATAATTGGGTTCTTTTGTCTTTTAGTTTGCATGCAGTGGAAATAACTTTCAGTCTTACCATATCATTTTAAAGATGTGGTAAGGAAGTTGCAATTTTAAAGGTCCTTATGTATGAACAGCATGCACAGGATCAATAAATGAATAAACTATTTGTTGATGAATGGAATGCACAATAATTATTTTCTCATTACTTATGTAGCTGATACTTTTCAACAACAAAACCAAATCAAGGCCACAGGAGCCAATCAGTGTATTTCTATTACTGAAGTTGCTGGTCATCATGAATTTCCTTCCCAGCTGCAAAATGATTTGATTGCAATACCAAAGATATGCTAAGAAAGAAAATTTTATGTATTCCTTTTTATTTTTTCTCCACTTTTCTTTGTTGAATGTAAATGTTGACAGAGTTGACATCTGTAGGCACATACATGTAAAAACCATTTATTATTTCAATTTAGAAAAGAAGTATATATCTTAAATGAGGGGAAAATGTGAATCTGAGAAAATTCTTTTTTTAAAATGATTTTTAGTTACTATTTTATTTAATAACCTAGAAACTCACAAAAGTTTTCCAGTCTTTATAGTCCTAAGTATTTTTATCTGAAAAGAAGTATTTTAATGAAATACTTATTCTCCCAACTTTTAAAATATTTATGATTTAGTATATATGCTATAATTTATGGAGAAAGATCTGGTCAGGGTTTTGGATTCATGGTTTTAGGACTACTCCCAACTACCTCAGTATCTACTTGACTATGAAGCATTCTCAGAACTTTTACAAATAAATCATCATAGTTAGAGTCCAATTCTGAACACTATTTTGATGCAAATAATGTTGTACAATTGGGAGTTTATGCATAAAATTTGGCATCTCTCACATGTAAGAATGTCTGTCTCAAAATGGATGCTAACTGATACTAATAATACTCAAGTTTGAGTAATCATATCAAGTCTTTCAAAATCAAGTGATATAGCAAAATACTTTGCAAGGTGATAATCATGTTAATATTAATGTGAAATTTTTTTTCAAGGATGCTTTCAATGAACCTACATAGTATGAACTTATAGCCTAATAATTGAATAATTTAACTTCACAAGTTGGTATTTTCTAGCACCTTTGCAACAATATATATAACATCAAATATGAAAGAATAAATATAAGGCTAGCAACTTAGAATCATATACCCAGATCTCATTAGAAATAAATAAAATGGAATGATGGTGATGATGATAATAATAATAATAATGATAATAGTAATGTTAGTAACTTTTATTTTGTAACCTTTTATAATTCATAATACACAGATTTGACTCAAAAATCTCATTAGTCAAATAGAGCAGGGATATACAATTCCACATAATATTATATATTATCCTTACTGAGGATGATAGATTATATGACTTCTCTGAGTTTACCTAGATAATATGTGTTAATGATGGGATTCAGTGTCCCCCTTAAGTGGGCCAAAAGACCGGCTATCTCACAAAGTTTGGAGGAGCCCCCTGTCAGTTAGAGGGGACCCAGAGGCTGATGGTACTGACCACCCATGATTTCTGATGATATAACTAAAGTGATCTTCCTAAATGATTGATGACATAATTAATCTGGTCTTACTGGATTTCAGTACAACAGATCTATTGATATATTTCAATTTAGTGTTCTTTCTCCTCTTTCTTGTTGCCTTACATACAATAAGTACTCAATAGTTGTTGATTGATAGATTGATTGGAAGAGCTCTTGTGAGTATGTCAAGCTGACTCAATAGAAAGTGAAAATGAATCCATTAAAACATTCTTTGAGATAGGAAGGCTTGGGTGGAGCCAAGATGGCAGTGTGAGGACAGGTTTTCCCAGGAGCTCTCTTCCAAAATATTCCAAAAATCTTAAAGTTATGACTCTAACTAAAATTTCAAGAGACAGACCTCATAGAAAGATCCAGTGAGGTGATTCTCCAGAGCAAGATAACCTGGAAGTTTGTGGAAAGGCTCTGCTTCATGGAGTTGGAGTCAGGAATGAAGGAGCTCTAGCCTTCCGGGAACAACCTGTGGGGTGCCTGGGTCCCTGGGAGTGCCAGTTCATGGCAGAAGAAGCAATTTCCTGACCTGCCAACCCAGGGGACACAAACACAAGTTGCAAGATCAGTGGGAAAACCTTGCACAGCCCAGAGATAGGCAGGTTTCAGGAATATCATAAAAGATTAGACTTGAGCCATCGAAAAATTGTAGATTAAAAACTTAGAAGGGGTCTTAGATATCATCTTAATTTAACTCTGTCTTTTTACAAAGGAAAAATGTGGAGTAATAGATCGTAGGCAACTTATATCACACAAGTTGTATAGTTTCGGAGATTTCACTGTAAGGGTTTTTTTTTTAATTCCAAATCTTGTGCTTTTCCCACTCTCCTTGTATAACTCCTAACCATGCATCCTCTGTATCATCACCAAGGAGTGGTCATCTAATTTCCCCTTTGAGATGAATAATGACAGAGAGACCTTGGAAATAGGGGGGAAAAGTTAAGTTGTTATCAGGGTCAGAGTTATGATGAAGTCCAGGAGGGAAAGGAAAAGCTGTCTGGCCTTCGATCTTAGAAAGTTGGGAGGAGCCCTCTTTCCTCCAATTAGAGGAAAGTAATGGACCCAAGGGCTAATGCTTTTGACCAGCATAATTTCCAGGACTGAAGTGATCTTCCTGAATGAATAATGACATAATTAATCTAGTCTCACTGAATCAGAAGACAGCAGATCTGTTGTCTCCATGATTCAAGTATAATATAGATTTTCTTATGCTGTGTTCTATGCTTGAAATGTGCATATTATTAACTATAGATTTGAAAAATATATATATATATATATATATATATATAGTTAGAATAAGATTTAAGGAAAAGAAATCTACTCTTTATGTTTAATTTGGGTACTTTTATCACTGTGCTTAATTAGTTATTCTAACATTGTTTTTACATGTTTAATCATTTCTTCTGGATGTGTGATTTCATTAGATTTGAGAGGGAGACTCGTTTTATGGAAATTTCCTCCAGCAATGAAGATTAGTAACTTGTCTGTAAATTATAGTCAGAGAAGGGTTCTTCAATCATTAGATTTTTGTGACTTGGCCATGGTCACAGAAATAGTATATGCCAGAAGTAAAGCTTAAACTCAGATCTTTCTGACTTTCTGGTTAACTGTCTGTCCACTAGACCATGTTACTGGTTACAGCAATAAAATCAAACTTAAATACTTTGCAATGGAACATATGGGATATTCAGCTACTAACTTTCACTCTTGCTACTTTATTGACTCATCTTCTTTTCTTGTTTATAATTTAATTTTAGGTTTTTTGGGAAGGCAATAGGGTTAAGTGGCTTGCAGCTAGGCAATTATTAAGCGTCTGAGGCTGGATTTGAACTCAGGTCCTCCTGACTCCAAGGCCCTTGCTCTATCCACTGTGCCACCTAGCCGCCCTTCATCTTCTTTTCTTAAGAAACAATACTTTGGTGATCTTTTTCATTCCTATTTTCCTTTGAAGGACTTTGCCAGGTAGATGCTGCAGTCTTCTCTTACCTACCATAGACCTCTTTGTTGCCCTTTTGGGGATATTCATTTTTTTAAGTCTTCAGAGATTGTCATAATCTATGTTTCTCTTTGATGATATAGCTATTTATTCTTGTCTTCTTTAGATAAAGTAAAAAATTATTAAAATAAACAGCCTTCTGAGTCTGGTCAGAGGCAAAATATATATTTTTTCCATCTGATCTATCATACTTATAAGGATATATTTTAGAAAAAATTCTTTTAAAACAGACTTTAGTAATTAAAAACTGGTTTAGATATATATGAAGTGATTTCATCACAGTTGCTTAGGTTACTGTGTAGAGTATAACTTTAGAATTGTTCTATGTAAAATATAAATGTCGCTAGGTAACATATATATATATAAATGTATATTTGTATATATATTTATGTACTTGAATTTTTTCCAGAGTATTAAGGGGAAAATGCTAGTACCTTTGATTTAAAGTTGGAAAAGACCTCAGAGGTCATCTCATCTCTAAATCACAAATGCCATGACTGAAGTTGACCACACAGTTTTGGATGAAATGAGTGTCTGATGGAGCCTTATTTCATATACATAGCTCTCTTTCTGGGATTGGTTTTGGGGAGGGAGGAGCTGTCACAGTTCTTGATGTGTACGGGTTGCCAAGGTCTCTTGAGATAAAGTTGTTCATTATGCGTTCTGAAAACCATTACATTTCCATCACGGGAATGTGATCCAATCATTCGGGCAGGCATCGTTTTTCAGCTTTTTCCTTTATGGTAAACTTCATTTGTGTAATCTGCAATCTCCAGCTAAGTCTTGAGTACATAGCTGTAAGTAAAAACACATCTCTATCTTCGCGGAATATTTTTGTATGTAACCAAAAGAGAGGAATTCATTAGAAATGAAGCTCTTGTCAGTGCATTGAGAACCAGTGTGGAGCTGTATGTCATTTTCCATTATTGAGTGTGCATGTTTCTGAAGGGCATTTTGGTATTTTTTCTTTTTGGTGTGTGCAATTGTAATGTTGATTGAAACTTGTGTTTGTTTCTTTCATCAAACCTAATTGGTATTATGCAAGGAAATTAATCTGTTAACTGGAAATGATTGGAAAAAAGTAAAACCTTGTCTTGACTGTTAATATAAGGATTTAGTTAATAATTTCACCTCTACTTCAAGAAGTATATTCATATAGCTGACAAGAGAGTATGAGTCAGTATTTAATAGTGAATGGAGAGCTGATATAGAAAAAGTTGATAAGCACCTATAATGTGGTAATCACTGAAAAAATATATCAATAAGACTTGGAATCACATAGCACCTGTCTATGCTAGCTGTCTGATCCTGGGTACATCACCTAACCCCTCAATATACTAGGAAGGTCTCCAAGATTAAGTTGCAGAAAGGTGATGCTTTGCATTGATGGAAGGAATTATTTTATCTGAGAGTTCTTTATATGAATGAAGTCACAGGTTCAATCCTTGTGATAGTATTTATATTTACTTACATCTCTAAATTTAATAACAGAACCTCTCTTTATCATAACAGACTATGAAATGCTTGCATAACTTTGAATTTATGTGGGTAGAAGTAAATTAGCATCTATTGAAACAGTGGGGCAGCTAGGTGGCATGGTGGATAAAGCACCAGCCTTGGAGTCAGAAGTACCTGGGTTCAAATCCAGTCTCAGACATTTAATAATTACCTAGCTGTGTGGCCTTGGGCAAGCTACTTAACCCCATTTGCCTTGCAAAAACCTAAAAGAAAAAAGAAGCATGGTGGTAGTTTGATGATATTTTAAAGTACAGAATTTAGGGATGATGCTTTTGGGTTTGTTAACTAGATATCTATTTTATCAAAAACAAGATGTTGTCTTGGAATTTTTGAAGCTGAGAGCTGAGTAAATATTCTGAGATACTTTTACTACTCAAAGAATTGAGAGATTAAAAATATGTTCAGAGAGGGTTTTATGCATAAACACAGTAACTGGGAGTGTTTTCTTGTTTCTTTGTGTGAGTGTGTAATGAATTCAAGGTGGGGCATCGATCCAAAACCAGAATGTCCTTGAACATGTCTGTCTTGGATCTGCTTTTTATGCACATGAACATACTGTTTTGTCAACCAGAGGAAGGGATCTGGTGATGGTCCCTGACCTCCACCTTTGTGGGTGCTTAGCCTTTGATTGATTGCTACTCCTGAGTGTGTCTGTATTACAGCCAACATTTAGATGCATCATTGCAAGTAGTACACCTATTTCATGCTCTGATTTCAGCAGGGTGCATTGCTGTGACACCAACCACATTTTAATAATCAGAGAAATAAACTACAAGGCAGATGCTTCTGCTGAGGGAGCTTATTTCTATCTCACACCCATGTTTCCCTTTTACCTTAATTAGAAATCCTAGTTTTCTCATTTTAGGTAGTATGAGTAGGTCTAGATAAAACCAAAAAAAAAATAGAAATAAAAAAAATCCCTGGGAATGAAATTTGAAACATGATCCAGATAAAATCAGAATATGTCTTTTGTTGCTACTTGAAATCGTGCCTTTAGGAAATAAGATCTCTTTAAAACTACATTGTTTAGAAGGATGAAGAAGGAGTGCAAGTAGTCCTCTTTCTGCTTGTCTTTACCTCTGTTTCTCTTATAAAGTAGAAATAACATAATGATGATAATAATAACAGTCGACTTATATTGCCCTTCATCTATTTTGAGAAAGCTCCTTTAAGTTAGAAACTATCTTCTTTTTGTATATACATTTTCACTGTCTATGACTGAATCATTTTATATATATATATATATATATATATATATATATATATAGTTTATTAAATACTTCCTGATTGATTATTTCCTGTCTTCTCAGGACATCGAAGCATATGTATTATAATTTGAAAAGACAGGTTTTCAGGTCACTCCAAAATCTACTCCCCATCTTCTGGCTAAGATGCCTAAGGTTCCCTATTTTTATTCTCTTTTGTTTAGACTATTTAATATATATTTTCTTCTAGGCTTTGTAGTTGAAATTCATATAATCGTTAAGAGAAAAAAGTTTTCTAAGATCATTGATTCTCAGAGGAAGGTCAGACTCATTTTTTCCTGTTCCTTACACTCACTGTTATTAATGGACACCTACATCTCAACATTTCTGGCCTCTCCCATTACCCCCAACAATGGAAAACAACTTCTGAAAGGTAATATAGGACCAAAAGGAAACAGTACTGGATTTGGGATCTGAAGACTTGATCTGCATCTCAAACCCTTCTATTAATTAGCTATTACTTTGCTTCTTTGGCCTCAGTTTTCTCATCTGTAAAAGAAATGATCAAGATAATCTCCAAAGTTCTTCCTAGTCCAAGTAAACCCTGAGGCATCCAGATACTGTTTATGTTTGTTATGTCAGTTGTATGAATTTTATTTTGGTATTCATTGCAACAGTTTGACAAATGCTTACTCAGCACCTTAGATAACAATGAATAAATGAAAAAACAAAAGAACACAAAATTCATTAAGCACTATTTGTATGCCAAACTCTCAGCCAAGTCTCAGAGATACAAATAGAAAAAGTTATATTATTCCTACTTATTTCCTTTTTTAATAGGAAAAAAATTACAGAAAAGGAAATTTAGTTGCAGGAAGGGTAGGAAGTTGTAAGAGTTTAGTAGTTTAGTTGCAGCACAGTTAGTAAAGTCCAGAGGTCTTTATGTTCCATCAGTAGGTGAGATGTCAGTGGGAGCTTGGAGGGTGGAGAATAGAAAAAAAAGGTGCTCATCAAGTCATGCTTCTTTGGATATTTTTTAAAAAGAATTTTGGGTTATGCAAGTCTTCCTAAACCCTTCTAAGAAAAGGAACAATTTGTTAATTAAATGTTTTATTAATGTTTGTTGGAACTAGAATATTAATTTAAGACTGGATTTATGAATCAGTAGAGCTAAAATTTTTATGGACTGTATGTGTACTTTATCAAGTATGTATACTTTATAGTGCATTGGGGCCTGTATAATCAGTGGATATAGTGAATTTATGATCATTTTATAGTAGTTAGAGTCTAATGTTACTGGTTCAAATGATTACCAAGGTTTATTGTTTCTGTAGCCCTGCATTGGGGCTGTATCGTTGGAAAATACTTATTCTCATTAGTAATTTAGGTCTATTTATTACTTCTGGCTATTAGAGTTTGCTATTTTCTGGACAAGATTTCCTTTTGGACATATTTATACATTAACCTAAGGGCTTTGTTTAAATTATATTGATTTTTAAAAGTATTCTTTGAACATGTGCATGATTCTATGAAACAGTGTCTAGTGACATCATCTTCACTAATAAATAATAATAATAGTAACAGGAGCAGACTTTCAGGAAAGTAATGCTACTATTGCTGTGACCCTTGCTTTGTGGATGAAGAAACTGAGGAGCAGAGAAAAATGACTTTCGTCTTTTGATCCCCAACTCATAAATGACCAAGCCTGGGTGTAAATGCTGCTGTAGTAAGCTGAGAAAAAAAAGTGAATTGTGATTTCTAACTTTCATATCCTTTAACAAGGTAAACAAGTATAATTGATCATCTGTGTTATAAAATAAAATTAACAGCAAGATTTTTAAATGTTAGATTAATTTTTCCTCTGCTTAGCATGAGGAGTGACTGATCAAACTCTTGTCTCATCAAAATTAATTAATGTAATATCTTTAAAATAATCTAACATAAGTGATTCATGAAGAAATTTTATGTGAAAAAGATAAAAGATATGAATCATCTTAGTTTTTTTGTGATAAAAATGAGTCTGTCCCTTGAAGATATTATGTTTCATATTTGTTTTTACAGTGAAAAATTGAGCATTTGTAGATACAGATACAGTGTTTCTTTTTAATTATAATATCAAAGACAGGGGCTAGGTGGCGCAGTGGATAGAGCACTGGCCCTGGAGTCAGGAGTACGTGGGTTCAAATCTAAACTCAGACACTTAATAATTGCCTAGCTGTGTGACCTTGGGCAAGCCACTTAACCCCATTGCCTTGCAAAAACCAAAACAAAGTTTACTACTATATAATATCAATGACAGAGAGTTTTAAAAACCCCTTTCTTGCCATAGTGCTGAAGTTAAATGTCAGATAAATCTGGGTGATTATTCTTTTAGCAGGTGATGCAGTATATAGAAGGCTGAACCTGGAGTCAGTAAGAACTGAAGCCTCCAGCCTCAGATACCTACTTGCTATGTGACCCTGGGCAAGTCAGTTGAACTTATTTACTCCCTTTCCTCTTCTGTGAAATGAGCTAGAGAAGAAAATGATGGTTTTTCTTGTTTGTCCTTTGTCCTCTAAGAGGACAAAAATGTTTGCCAAGAAAACCCCCCTTATGGGATCACAAAGAGTTGGACATGAATGAAAATAATAAGCAAAATTCTATAATCTTTTGTTGTGTGGTTGTTGTATCCAATAGACAACTACTTTCAGCCATAGTAAGTATACTTCTTTGTATTCAGCAATGCCTCTAGATCTCTGCTTCTTTTAAATATTCACTCTTAATTTTGAATTGGACTTTTGTTTCTCCTGTATCATGGGAAAGCTCAGAATCACAGTGGCACTGATGGAGAGTGTGTGGGTAAAAAAATATTCCCTTTGCCTAAACCATTCAAATGTCTGCTTTTTTGTATTGCCAATGAAACTTTGGGGTTCAAGTTGGGGGAAACTTTCTGGATAGCGAAAGATTCAGCATAAATAAATAATAGCTGGTGTGCATGGCAGTGTGGGTAAAAGAGAACATATTTCAATTTTCTCAGACATTTAAAATTATTAGGAACTTAACTTTCAAGTTAGTTGTCTGCCTCCTTCAAAGAAGATTGTTGAATGAAGGGACAGAGGGCATTCCAGGAATAAAGGAAGGAGCGAATCATTATGAATTATAAGCTCAAAGTAACATGATTGTAGAGGAACATACTTGCTTAGAAAGGACCCTCTCTGCCATGTTGTGGCTATCTGCTGCTATTGATTTAACCCCGTTAAATTATTATTGGCAGGGATGATTGAGGGATCTTTAAGGCCACCTGGCCCAAATGTCCCCATTTTATGAATGAGAAGACTGAGACCCAGAAAAAGGTAAATGATTTGTCTAGGATTACAGAAATAGAAAATGGGATAGAAATCCAAGTCCTCTGAACCCAGATTCAGAGGCTTACAGATTGACTCATAACTAGAACTCAGTCTATTTAATCTTAGTTTGTGCCATCAGGGCTTTCTTGCAAGATTCCTTTGTTACTGTCGCCATTATAAATACTTCTATATTTGTTGCCTCCAGTTCCTTTCTTTTTCCTTTCCTCTGACATATTATATTCTTATATATTGTTTAACTTGAGATTTTCTCTCCAAAGTTATTGAGTTTTCAATTGAATAAAAGAATGTTAAAAAAATAAGTGTATTATGCAAGAAAATAATTCCAACCCTCAAGGCATTTACATTTATATAGGAGAAAGAAAGACCTTATATGAAGGGGAACAAGAATGGTAGGATAGATGTATGTAAATGGTGCAAAAAGGCATTGATAATGCAATTTTTTTTTTAGTTTTTGCAAGGCAATGGGGTTAAGTGGCTTGCCCAAGGCCACACAGCTAGGTAATTATTAAGTGTCTGAGGCTGGATTTTAACTCAGATACTCCTGACTCCAGGGCTGGTACTCTATCCACTGAGCCACCTAGCTGCCTGACAATGCAATTTTTAAAAATCACCTTTATTCCTGGGATAAAGTCTAAGTTCTAAATGGAAGGAAGGAATAAAGGATGGCCAGAGCATGGTCTTCTAGTTTCAGAAATAGCCAAAAATTGATTTTGAATCCTAATTCAGATCTCCCCTTTCCAGTCCATATACCATATAGCTACCATGTTGGTTTTCCTAAGAACATAGGTCTAACCTTGCCATTACTATACTCAGTAAATTATAGTGACTCCCTATGAGCTCTAGGGTCAAATAAAAGCCTCTCTTAGGTTGGGAACAACCTAACTCCATCTTATTATGTCTCTTTGCTCATGTAATCTGTGGTATAGCAAAACAGACCTTCTTGCTGTTCTTCACACAGGACCTTCTCTTTGCCTTTATCCATTCATGAACTTGATGCTCACCTCTTCCTCTTAAATGTTCATCTTTTCCACAAAACTCAGCTCTAATGCTACTTCTTACATAAGGTCCTACTTGATCTCTGCTAGCTGCTAAGGTCTCTCGGTCAAAATCATGGTGCACGTGTTTTACATAGATTTTTCTATGTTTTTTCCAGGAAGGAATGTTGGTTCCCCTGATAAAACTTGCAAACTTGAGGAATTGCTTCAGCTTTATGTTTTTAGCCAATACCTAACAAATATCTGTCAGTCTAAAAGTACTTAGCTCTTGGTTTTATGAGTTAACAAATCAAGAGATGTTAAGTAATCTACCTAATTTCCCTTAGCAAAGAAAGATTTGAATTTGTTTAATTACTTTTCCATGTGGTGATATTCCACGGTGGGGGGATAGCTAGGTAGGAAAGTGAATAGAGCACTGGACTTGAAATCAGGAAGACTCATCTTGAGTTAAAAATCTAACTCCAGACACTTGCTAGCTTTATGACTCTGGGCAGGTCACTTGACCCTGTTTGTCCCAGTTTCCTCATCTAACAAGAGAGGTAGAAAAGGAAATGGCAAATCCCTCCATATCTTTGCCAAGAAAGTCTCAAAATAGAGCTATGAAGAGGCAGAAATGACTGAAACAACAACATTGTTCCTTGAGGGAAGAGACTTCAATTTTAACTTCTTAATCCTCTGCAATTAATTTTGATTCCTATTTTTGATGTAGTGTTCTCTTTTAATGCATCCCTGTCACTTTCCAAAGGGAAGAAGATGACAAAAATCTGTAAAGAATGAAAACTTTAAATGTTGTACATTGAAGCAGAAGAATCCTAAACAGAAAGTTGTCCCTAAATCTTATTCATCTATCAGTTTTTCTTGGAATTCTTGTATGGTTGTACTCTCTAATAATAGCATCCAATATGCCAGTAACCTTATTGTCTATCTAGACTGTAAACTTTTTAGACAATCCAGATGTTTATCTTTCTTTAACCATCTGTGGAAAACATGTTTAATCCATCCCCTGCCACAAAATCTGCACTACTTGGGAATTATAATTGAAGGGAGAAAATAGTTTTAACATGGAAGTCACGAGCCAAATGACCTTCTTCAGCAATACATTCTAAATTTCTTTTTAACTTGGGGGATTCATCCAACTACGCTCTATTTTATAAGACAAGTCATTACTCAATTAGAATTATGCACTATAACACACACACACACACCATCTCCCAGTTAAATGGATGAGGTAATTTATAGAGAAAATCTATAAGTGTTCAATTTGCCTTTATTCTGTTTAAAAGAAGAAAAATATTCTCATGGTCCATTTACTCTATATATAAGATGGAGTTTTTAGGGTCCCTCCATGCTCTAAACTGAATAGCATTAATATTATGCCATTACTTTGCCTTGGAAAAAGCAGAAGATCTAGATTCAAATGTCACCTCTACTACAAATTTCTTGTGTGGCAATTACTCAAGTTAACATCAATGGATCTAGGTTTCCACATCTGTAAAAAATGAATAATCAGATAGCTGCTTAGGATTCAACAATGGTAAATGACTCCCCCAAATATACAAAGTTAATATATAATAGAAGTAAAGCTTAAATTCAGGTCTTCCTGGCTCCAAGGATGACCCTCTATCCAAATGGATCCCACCTCATTTAAACCACCTATTATATACTGGGAGCTTGGAGGGATGCAAAAAAGGGCAAAAGATAATCCCTGTGCTCTAAGTAGGAACTTACAATGCAAAACAAATTCATACTAGGTCAACTCTATCCAGGATAAGTAGGAAAAAAATTATCAGAGGGAAGGCACTGAATTTAATAGGACTTGGAGAAGACTTTTCTTGTAGAAGGTAGAATTTTAGTTGGGTTTTTAAGGAAGCCAGGAAGGTAAGTAATCAGTAGACAAGGGAGACAATTTCCAAATGAGGAAAAACATGGTGTTCTGACAAATAGTTCAATTGTTCTTTTATTTCACCCAGTCAAATAAAGAAATATTGCTCTTTCTTTTGACACAGGAAAAAGCTTTCACTGTTTAGAGAAAGCAGTAATTTCCTGTTTTTATATTGTAAAAAATAGAGGCAACCTGAAGTCATTGATCGAAAGCTGTCTTTGGAGTAAGCAAGATCAAAAGTCAAATCCTCCATCTGACACATAATGACTGTGTTATCCTGAGCAAGTCAATTAGGCTCTCAGAATGCTAGGCACAGGAGTTCTTAAACTGGGGTCCATGGAATTTTATTTAAAAATATTTTTGATAATTTAACATAATTGGCTTCTTTTGTAATCACATGTATTTTATTGAATACACTTAGAAAAACTTATTCTGAGAAAGAGTCCATAGGCTTTGTCAGACTGCTGAAGGGCATCCAGGTCTTGCAGAAGGTTAAGAAACCCTACTCTCAGACTGTGAGTTGTGTAAAAGTGGCAGATCTATACTGGTAGATCGTCTTTCCACCACATGAATTCCCTATATTAAAAATATTGTATGTCCAGATCAAATAAAACATGCTGTGGCTAAAACTGGCATCATTTAATGGATTTGCTTAGACAGATAGACAGCACAGTGGATACGGTACCAGGGCTTAGAATCAGGGATCTTTGCTTTCTGACTTCAAATCTGGTCTCATATACTTACTAGCTGAATAAGTCACTTGGTCCTGGTTACCCCAGTTAACTCAACCGGAAGGAAATGATAAACCACTGCAGTATCTTTGCCATGAAAACCCCAAGGTGATAAAGAATAAAAAATGACTGATCAACAAGAGCAACAAATACTTAGTTTAATGGTAATAGAATATTTAAATTGGAATATACTAAATAGTTTTAAATTATGTATAAAATATGTGACTTTCTGTAAACAAAACTTTGGATTGCAAGGGCCTCAACAGTCATTTTTGAGCCTCACTGTGACAGAAAAGGGTAAAGAAATACATGGGTTATTTAAGAGAAGTATCATGGCAGAGTGGATAGAACCATCTTTGGAGTAGGAGAACAGATGTTTAAGTCTTAGATTCATTGCATGAGTGACCCAGGACAAGTCCTCAATGTCCTAGATGCTCTAAGACTCTACCTAAGATATTGATCTGCACTAATACCTTGGTGGTTCCTGTATCACTGAAATCACAGATCTTGTATACACATTTTTGGAATGTCAGAAATAGAATAAACTTGGAATAGGTAGTTTCTGGTAGCCTATTGCAAAGGTTAGAGTAATGGGTTCAAATCCCATGCTGCTATACCATCCCTTGACAAGCGTTTTTGTGTAAATAACTTATTTTCCATTGGCTTTAGTCTTCCCATCATTAAAATAGGGGATTGGATAATGTGGTCTCTAAGGACCATTGCAGCTCTGCATCTTTGAAATTACAATCTGATTTGAGAAGCTAGAAAGGGTCCCATTTGGTAATATTTCTTCCTTACCAGTCAGCCATATTGTCTGGAACTCCTAAAATTGCTTAAGACCTTAAGGAAATTCTTAAAATCATTATCTAAAAATGGGCAAACATAGTAGTATAATAGTTCAATTGTACAGTGTTTGAAATAGAATGAATGTTTAATAAATATTGTGATTGATGGATTGCTTAAACTATTACTATCATTGTCATCAAGGGAGGTCATCTAATCTAAAGACTTTATTTTATGGATGAGGAAACCAAATTCAAACATTTCATATCTTGTGAAAAGTAAGACTGGGATTGCAAGGCAGCTCCTGATTTCTACAGTACTTTTGTTACTGTGCGTTTGTGTGTGTGTCTGTGTGTGTGTGTGTATGAATGTGTGAGTGTTCTTTCCTACATTTTAGTTCCCATGGAAGATAATATTAACTTACCTTAGGAGATTTTTATGCTAATCAAAATACTTCTTATAAAGCACTTATGCAATATAATACAAAGGCATAATAATAATTATATTGTAATTCTGGTTTTCCCAACCCAAGAAATAGAAGTAGGGCTGTTGCAGACACATATTTAGGGTGAGGAAGAGAGATTACAATTTTTCCCTAGATCACAAGGGTAATGTCTTTTGTGTAGTTTTAGGTGGGATATTCTGAAGTTCTACTGACTTTGAAAGGGAAAACCATTCCTTGCAAATAATTGTAGTAATAAATAAGTAAAAATAGTCCCCATCAAACTCTGGCTTATCTTGGAAGGACACTAACAGAGAAGGTAGTGATTGCACATTTACTCAGTAATTATTTCTATTGAGACTCTGGGGAGCTTCTCTATTCTATTTCCCAGAAAATTGAGGAGGTGATTGTCCTTCTATCTAGGTCATCACAACGAGTCCTGCCATTCAAGTCAGATTCAAGTCAGTCTGGCATAACAGATAGAATGTTCGATTGAAATCAGGAGGAATTTATTCAGATCACAGGTCAGACATCTATCAATTGTGGGATCTGGCACAAATCACTGAAAGGCTCTGTTCAGTTAATCTTCTGTTTCCTCTGTAAAATGGGGATGATGATAATAATAGCATCTTCCTCATAGGATTGTTATGAGGATCCAAGGAGTGGGGCGAGGGGGAAGATACAAAACATACTTTGCAAAATTCAAGACTGTATGTAAATGAGTTATTAATATGATTTTCAAAGCATATCATGTGAAATTATTTTTGTTGCAATCATCTTTCTGAATTAAGTGTATAGATACATATGTAGGGAAAGGAGGTGAAACACATGTGTTTCTATCATCTTATTTCCCAAATGCTTTTTTTTTAAAGTTTCTCCAGGGAGACTAATATTCAGCTGCTTAGCATAGCACCAAAATATGTTTTCTATTAAAATATGGAATTGAACCATGATATCTAATTCCTCAAAAGACTTTATGTTTTATTTATGTTGATTTAATTGAATTAGGTTTTTATAATTTATTTATTTAGTATGACTGTGCACTAAGGAACAACCAAGTAGTTAAGTGCTGCTTTTGTCAAGACAATAATATGAATTTGAGTCCTTTAGGGATCATCTCAAGAAGTACCCTGCATTGGATGTTTCTCTAGCAACTATATCCAGTTGCTAGTTCCATTCCTATCAAGATTACCATTCCTTCAAAAGGGATGATTTTGACTATATTAAATTAAAAATGTTTTGCACTAATAAAATCAATGTTGCCAAAATCAGAAGGAAAGCAGAAAGCTGGGAAACAGTCTTCACAACTAGGAGTTCTGACTAAGGTCTCATTTCTAAAATAGATAAAGAATTGCATCAAATAAGGTTACAAGTCATTTCCCAATTGATAAATGGTCAAAGGATCTGAATAGACAAATTTCAAATGAAGAAATTAAAGCTATATACAATCACATTAAAATACTCCAAATCATTGTTAATCAGAGAAATGCAAATTAAAACAACTCAGAGCTATCATCTCACATCTATCAGATTGCCAAGTTGAGAAAAAAGGGAAAATGATCAATGTTGGAGAGGTTGTAGGAGAATTGGGACATTGATGCCCTGCTGGTGGAATTGTGAACAGATCCAAACTTTCTGGAGAGCAATATGGAGCTATGCTCAAAGAACTATAAAACTGTTCCTACACTTTGACCCAACAGTTCCAATCTGGGTCTATATCCAGAAGGAATCATAAAAAATGGGAAAAAGTCCCACATGTTCCAAAATATTCATAGCAGCTCTTTTTGTAGTGGCAAAGAATTGGAAATTGAGGGGATGCTCATCTCTTGGGGAATGACTAAACAAGTTATGGTATGGAATACTATTGTTCTATAAGAAACCATAAATGATCAGACTCTAGAGAAGCATGGAATGAATTACAGGATCTGATTCTGAGCGAAGGAAGCAGAACCAAGAGAACAATGCATATATTAACAAAAACATTATGAGATGTTCCACCTAAATGAGCTCCTCTCAGCAGTTCAGAGAGCTAAGACAACTGTATTAGACTGACTATTGACAATGTTATCTCCATCCAGAGGAAGAAAAACAAAACAAAATTTAAAAATGAAAAGAAAAACCAATCCTTAGAATCTGATGAACACTTTATAAAAATTATTCCTTTTCCTTAAAGCTAATTCCTCATACTGAAAATAACTAACTTGTAAACATGTTTATCACAAATATGTATGTACAAATGTTAACCTGACTGTTTGCTGCTGGGGGGGGGGTGGAAAGGGAGAATGGAAGGAAATTTTGTAACTTAAAAATATACATATGTTTATGGATGAATGTTGAAAATCTTGCATGACATGTATTTGTAAAAATAAAATATCAATAAAATATTGCCATATATTTCATATATAATATATAATATGTAATATATATGTTTATGCATACATATATAAACCATATATACTTATGCTTCTTTTTGTATCTATTTATAATTCATATATACATAAAATTTATGTACATATCTTATCTCATGCTATGATGGGGGGTATTACTATATTTCTGAGGAGAGCTAATTATTCCTGCCTCTGATTCCCATTTTCCTCATCTCTCCCTACTCTTTCTCTCTCCTCTTTCATTCTTCTCTATCCCCCCAAGGAGAATATTTTTCCTTTCAAACTGATCAGAAGAAGATAATAGCAAGAAAAAATGACAGAGGCCTCATCTATCATAATAGTCACAGCATTAGCATTGAAACAATACTTCTGATCAAAAGCAAAGAAGGGGAGGGGGAAAGGGAGGACAAAAGAAAGAAGAGGTAAGAGAAAGGTGGAAGAAGGAAAATAAGGGAGGGGAAAAAGGAAAGGGAGGAAAGGAACATAAATCAGAGACAGACAAAGAGAAACAGAGTCTGAGATAGAGACATAAATCTGAGCTCACCAGGTTTAATTATCCTGGAAATATCACAATGATTTCCATTATATCAGTTTTCCAACTTCTGAATTATGAGTATGAGAAGAACTGGACCTATGATCTCATTGTCTCTCAGGAAACTTCCAGATGAGGAAACTTCCCTTTACCAGTGCAATTCTGTCCCTTTCTTATGACAGAGTCTTAGAGAAATTCCCCCAGCAGTGAGAGGTTCAGAGGCTTACCTAGGGTCATATATTTAACAGTCATGAGAGGTGCGTCTTGCATCTCCTGGCTCTAAGCCCAATTCTCTATTTATTAAGCCATACTGCCTTTAATAATCATTCCAAACCCAATTTCTTTGTTTAATTGCCTTTGTTCAAATGTAATCAATAAAATATTTAAGCAATTTTTTGGCATCGTATGGTAATATAAGTTGTGAATAAGGCTAAGGAAATAAAATAAGATATTAGAGGACTAAGAATAGAATGTAATCAGGAAAGTGATTCAACTCATTGATGAAAATGAGCAAAAAATAAGGCAATTGTTAAGTAAAGATCCTGTAATAATGATATTCAATATGGATTCTATTTAAACCAATGCAAGGAGACAATCATAACCACTTTTGTATCAAAGTGATTGATGTACTATTTTGAGTTTGTTACACTGCATTAAACTAAGCATACCACTAGTTTCAATTGTTTAACAGTGATCAAGTTTAATTTGTACAGTATGAGCTAAGAATTTTGAAGTCAGAGCATATTTCCCAGTCCTTTCTCTGCTATTGAAAATTTCTGTGACTCTAAACATATTGATTAACCTCTCTAGATTCTTGGTATTCTGATTCTTTGATGTCTTATTTTGACACCCAGATGCCTTCTTACCCCACCAGTGTCTTGTCTACATTTTGTATAAATCACCCACATAAAATCCAACCAAATTTCTGGACATTCCCCTCTTGTTCCTTTTACCTCTCAGATAGATATGTTTTTAACAAAAAAAAACAAAAACAAAAAACCAAACACGTTATCTTTCGGGGCAGCTAGGTGGTACAGTGCATAAAGCATTGACCCTGGAGTCAGGATGACCTGAGTTCAAATCTGACCTCAGAAATTTAATAATTGCTCAGCTGTGTGACCTTGGGGAAGTCACTTAATCACAATGACTTGCATAAAAAGGTTATCTTTCCTTTATTTTACATACTCAATATTTGACTGATCCATTTCTTTTTTTTTTTTAGGTTTTTGCAAGGCAAACGGGGTTAAGTGGCTTACCCAAGGGCACACGGCTAGGTAATTATTAAGTGTCTGAGACCAGATTTGAAGCCAGGTACTCCTGACTCCAGGACTGGTGCTTTATCCACTATGCCACCTAGCCACCCTGCCCATTTCATTTTTCAATAATATTCAAATTCATTTATTTTTTGGAATAGCCCTTCTTAGGCATAAGTTTTCATGAGGGACATGGTCTAGTCTACCCACCATGAATCTTTTCATTGTTGCTTACTTGATTTCTGATTTTGTTTATAATAAGATCAGTATGTTATTTCATAGTCATATAGCATCATTGGAAGGATATTGGTGTAAAGCTTGTTCAGAAATGAAGAATTTAGGGTCTTTGTAAAACAGACTTTTCTAAATGGAATTATGCATAATCTCCTCGTCAATTCTGGAGTTTATTATTCATCTACAGTGGTTATCTAAGATAGACACAATAATCAAAATTATATCTATTTTGTTATTTATATGTAAGGATAGGAGCTATTTTTCATTTTGTCTTCATATCACCAGTACCTAGCACAATGCCAGTCATATAATAGTATGTATTCAATGGCTCTTTAATTGACTGACTAAACTGGAAGGGAATTGATTAACTAAACTGTAACTTCATCTGTCCAGTGAAGTATCCTAATTTTCATCCATTTTGATTTTCTAGTATGGATGGCCAGACTAATGTCTTATGATTTATATATCACAACTATTCATATTTGCCAATTCTGTATGACTCTTATCCTTGACTTCTCATGAGTTTGCAAGAGGGAGTTTGCCCAAGAGTCTATAGAAATGAGGATGAAGCATAGGGAAGCAAGATGACCTACTCAATTTCTTTAAATTTCAAATTTATACCAATATTTCCAAACAAAATAATCTAGGAATTTGGACTTTCTCTAGTTTTCTGGATCTGTAATCAAGACTTGTGGGATAGCTTTGGAAAATTCTTTGAGTTGGTTATTATTATCATTATTATATTTTTTATGATTTTCCTCTATGTCTTTGAGACTGGGATACAGTCAGTTATATACTTTGCAGGGTTCCAGACTCATCTCTTTCCAGCTGACTTAGTTCCAAGATCATGCTGTTTTTCTGATTGCTTTACATATACTTAGTTCACTGAGTCTGTGATTTCCTTATAATGTCCACTCCCAGCACTGGTGTGATTCACAACAGTGAATGTAACTTTTGAATGTAACTTCTTCCTATATCTTTTCATTCGTAATCAGTATACCCTTTCTTTTAATTTCCTCTATTTTATTTGTTATAATTGTCAATGTGGATTTTTTTGTATGTAACATTTCTCTCAAATAGCATTCCCACTACCATTTAGTTCTGATCATTTATTTCCTCTATGTGGTTTATGCCACTCCTTGCCTACAAGACATCACTGAAAACATTATAATATATATCTATACATACACACACATTATATATATATATATATATATATATATATATATATATATATATATATATATATATATATGTAAAACACAAGTTGTTCTTCATTGGTATTTGGGTTACCACAATTTATATACTTCAAAAATGGACTACATGAGGGATGGAACACTTAAATAGTAGATAGATAATATAGTGGATAAGAAGGCTAAGCCTGGAGTCAGGAAGACCTGAATTCAGATTTTAACTCAGACACATTTTAACTTCTTCAATTGTGTTTGCCTCACTTTTCCTCAACTATAAAAAGGACATTATTATATCAGCTACCTTTAAGGGAAGGGTTGTTGTGAAGATCAAATGAGCTATTTGTAAAATGTTTAACACAGCAGTTGGCAAGGGGCAATTGGGTGACACAGTGGATAGAATGGCAGACCTGGAGCCATGAACATTCATCTTTCTGAGTTCAAATCTTAACCTAGACACTTATTAACTGTGTGACCCTGAGTAATTTATTTACTGCAGTTTGCTTCAATTTCCTTATCTGTAAAATGAACTAAAGAAAGAAATGACAAGCCTTTTCTAGTATCTTTGTCGAGGAAATCCCAGATAGCATTATTCAGTTGACACACTGAAAAGTGACTGAATGATAACACAGAACAGTACCTTGTACCTAGCATTATATACATTTTAATTAATTATGCATGCTATTAGAATCTGGTAGATTGTTTGAATAATGGAATAATGAGCAACTGTAAGAATAAAGTTGATATGGTGTCCATGCAAAGTCGATTCCCAGATTGGAGGTAGAGATTGTCAAAATGTCTTTGTCCTCCTTGAGATCAGGTATATAAGCCAATAGCATATCCTTATAGAGACACAGATGATAATCCATCTATAATTCCATCTATAATTTATTGCAATAGAAAATCAGAAGTGTTAAGCTACTTGCCCATTTCAAAGATGAGATTTGAATAGATTTCCGGCTCTGTGTCTGACATTTTATTATGCTGGCTCTCTGATGGAAAGATTTTGATGTTGAAAAGATGGGATTTTGTGTCAGCATCAGTTGGAAGCCATTGAATACAACCTACCATCTGGGACACTTTTTTCCTTCCATTCTGTGGCCCAGTACATTACACATCTGGCAGAGGAGATGTGAAAGAGGAGGAGGAGAGAGGGAGATAGCGAGGGAAGGTGGGAGGGAGGGGGAAGGTGGGGGGAGAGAGAGAAAGAGAGAAGAGAGAGAGAGAGAGAGAGAGAGAGAGAGAGAGAGAGAGAGAGAGATTCAGAGACAGAGAGACCATACATATTTATTAAATACTTACTATGTGTCAGACACTGCTGTATCAATGTCTGTACTAGTGGGTTAATTGAACTAGCTATAAGTCCCAAGGTGAACACTATGCATTCTTTATTCATGTGGTGATGGTGTTTTCTTCCCTATGTAGTTTTCTTTTGTGAAGTGTGGAAATTACCTTAACTAGAATTTTCCATGTACAGAACATTCCTCTTCCTTTGGTATATAAAGATTTAAGAGTCAAGGTTTATTAAGTACTTTGATTTATCTCATGCTTAATTAAGATATCAGATTTCTTCAAAAGATAAAGTAGATATTTTGCTGTAGTTTTGATTGAAAAGCAGAAATGTGGAGGAAATTTCTATTTTATCTTTAAATCACATTACACAATCCAATAGAATGCTAGGATTCCTTCTCACCATTCTGCAGAAATGTCTGTTGATTTCCATAGGGAGTTAGCTGACAGATCAGATTTAACAGAGCATGCTAATGGCTATTAAAGGGAATTTTGATTTTTTCTATAATTGATAAAGCAGGCAATTAAGTATTCTGAAACCAACCTCCTCCAGGTAATACATATCAAATGTGTTCCCAGCTTTTCCAGTTCCATATATAGTATAACATTCTTATCATTTCATTGGTTTCCTACCAGTGAGTACTTGGGTCATTGAAGTTGAAAAGGTCATTGTACCATAAACATTAACCTGAAAGAAACTTTTGTTGGATGTTAGCTTGAGTGAAAGACTTTTCTTAGCATGCAAGCATGAATGACCTTACTTCATGCCTGGCTAGAGAGAGAATCATCAAGTCAATAAACCTTAATTAAAAGACTTCGGTGTGCCAGCCATACTCTGTGGTGGAAGTGTAGTGAGCTGTGACTTTGTTGTAGAACTCCCTGGCATGAGGTCTGATGAAGTGGGTGAGTTCCATGGCAGTATATCCCTAATATAGGATACTCTAAATACTCAAATAGATCTGTTGTCTATCCAATCAGAAGGCCTCATTCACATTTGTGTAGCTTGTGTCTATGGCCACTCATATGTTTGGCAGACAGTTTCCCAAATTACTAGAGATCTTCCTTGCTTTTTGCTGAGCACCAAGAAAGGAAAGAAATAAGTAAAGAACTGTGCTAAATGCTTTACAAATATTATCTCATTTGTTCCTCTACTCTGGGAAATAGATACTATTATACTCATTTTACAATTGAGGAACCTGAGATGAAGGTTAGATGGCTTGTACAGAATCACACAATAAGTGTCTTATGTTGAATTAGAACTCAGGTCTTTCAGACTTTAAACCCAAACCTAGTTGCCTACTCTGACTGTTCCTCTATCATTCTTTGACTTCCATACTTTATTATTCATGTATAATGCAATCATCTTCTCTTTTTAGACTATAAATTTTTTAGATTTTTGCAAGGCAATGGGGTTAAGTGGCTTGCCCAAGGCTAGGTAATTATTAAGTGTCTGAGACCAGATTTGAACCCAGGTACTCCTGACTCCAGGGCCGGTGCTTTATCCACTGCACCACCTAGCTGCCCCTTAGACTATAATTTCTTAATATCTTTTCTTTTCCTTTCTCCTCTTCTCTTATTTACCCTTTCCCTCTCCTCCTCCTTCCTCTTCTTCCTCTGCTTCTGCTTCTTTCGTCTTTCATCTTTCTTCTTCTTCCTCCTTTTTCCTCCTTCTTTCTTCTCCTTCTCCTTCTTTCTACTTCTTCCTCTTCTAACTTCTCGTCCTTCTCCTGCCCCTCACTATTTGTTACTTATCTGATTGTTGTTTGAGTCCTTTGTGTTTAATTAAATATCTTCCATTGATAATTTTTCTTTTAGAGATGGAACAAGATGGAGAATCAAGGAAACGAGTAAAACTGTTTACATACTATGCTTTTTAGAAATTGTCATCATAAATATATATATATATATATATTGCACTGTGAAAATAATTCAAGTTGGAAATTATTGTAAAATATCATAAACCATGGTAATTTTGGGAGATCATCCTCTTCTAGATACTTTTTACTTAACTCATTTGCACTCTTCGATCCCTGGCTAGGGACTAGAGAATATTGGGGAATGAGAGAGAAAAAGGAGATAGGACTGATCATAACAAAGGCAGAATTAGGTGAAGAATGAGGGACTTGATAGAATATTCCCAAAACCGACCTTAAACTGCAAATGAGGTATAAGGTCCTGATGAAGTCCAAGGAAGCTACAGAGTAAAGCAATCTTTTCAGGTTGTTGATGGGTGCCCAGCCTGGCTAATTCCCTTTCTTCCCAAGCAGTATACCAAATGTAGTTTATCTGTAAAGCATTTGTTAAAAAAAAAAGATAAAGTAGAGGTAGGTAAGCTCTTTTCAGATAAAAAAACAATTCTTTTTCTTGTACTTGTTCTTTTCTTCTCCTGTTTCTTCTTGTATTTCTTCTCCTTCTTAAATTCCTCTTGGTCTCCTTTTAATTTCTTTTACATATTGTAATCTGTTCATATTCACCATTGTCCCATATATGATACCCTTTTTTGTTTCCTTTGAAATTTATATGTCTTGGTGCTATACAACGTTTGAAGAGCTCTTTACTTTCCCTGAAAGCTTGGTGTTTTATAAGGAAGCTTTGCAATATCCTGAAGTCAATCATGCCCCACTTTCTTCCTTGTATTTAAATCTAGGCCTAATTTGTAATTCTCTGATTCTTTCCTTAAGGCATACATACCATTGGGATTTTGGGTTTTTCTCCACATGCATATTGCAATCTGTGTAATTGACATTTTCTATTTACTTTTTCTTCTTATGTGGATGATGCAACTAAACTTCTTTTAATAATTATAGATCATGGGGCAGCTAGGTGGTACAGTGGATAGAGCACCAGCCCTGGAGTCAGGAGGATCTGAGTTCAAATCCGACCTCAGACACTTAATAATGACCTAGATGTATGGCCTTGGGCAAGCTACTTAACCCCATTGCCTTGCTAAAACCTAAAAAAAAAACAATTATAGATAATTCAGGATCCTCTACCTTATTACTTCATGAGTCTAGTCTACAGATCTCTGTTCTTTACTCACAGTGAATTCTTTACATAACAAGCAAACAGACAAATAAATAAAAAGTGTAGAGAGATAGAGATAGAGATAGAGACACATACATACATACATATGTCTATATCTTTATTTCTATATCTATATCTACTTATATGAACTACAAGTAATAAGGGCCAGAGTGCAATTTAATCATGTCTTTATTGGATCTTCCCAGCATCATAGTAGTTTCCTCTCATATTCTAATAATATAGAGGTGAACTTCCTGGTTAAAAATAGCTCAGCTGAGTATACCAAATTAAGTTGATCTGTAAAAACAGATAAAGTAGATGTAGGTAAGCTCTTTAAAGACAGAAAAAAAAGATTGTTCTTGTTCTTTTCTTCTCTTTCTGTTTCTTCTTATTTCTTCTTCTTCGGACTCTTCTTCTGATTTTTCTGATTTTTCTTGTCACTTTGAGAAATTGGAAAGTGAAACAAGAAGATTTGAACTGTGGGAAGGGGGTAATATCCAGTGATACCAGGAGGATAAATTGGGGTTAGACTATGAAAAGTAAACAATGGAGATTATTTTATCTTAGAAGCAAGTGGAAACAACTGGAATTTCTTGGAAAGGAGGGCAACATGGTCAGTTCCTATGTTAGAAACCCGCCCCCCCCCCAAGAAACCATTAAATTCTGGAGCTTTAATATTAGTAGGGTTTACAATCATGTTTTTCTCGACCGATTCTAACATCACTCCAGGCAGTCAGGCCTGAAGTACCAATGGCAAAATGGAGAGACCATTTCCCTTCAACTGGGGTGATATTATATGCCATTCTTTATTCAAAGCAGACAGCATACAGCCAATAACCCTGTATTTCCTTTTTCCTAGCCCATTATGTTTACTTTTCAAACTGTATAGTAGAATTTCCCTTTTGTTGCTGCAAAACACAATGACCATATGTTTCAAATCTCACTTGTTATTGGAGCCTTTATTCTTCAAATAACCATTCCTTGCACAGAATAAACAGATAAGCCCAACCAAATAATATGTTTGATTAAATTGAAATAATAAGACATTGCATACTTTGCAAGCTTACCTCATCAACATATTCATGTAATGTGTGCCATATAACTGGATTATGACATGAGTCATTGAAAATATTAAGCTATTTCTTTCTCTTCGATGTCTAGAAACTCCATTACAGAATTCTTATTGAAGATAGAAATGATGTCAGTCAGGAAACTATAATTTCCTGTCACTTGGCCTTGAATGAACATATTGGGTTTTCAGGCAATAAACAAATTTAGCTGAAAGATGTAAGGATTTTTCCCCTACTTATCATTAGAAGCCAATAATATAGCCATTTTTCTATTGCTTCATCTCCATTACATACAATTATTGGCTCAGAATAATATTCAACCTTCATTGTGTCCTTTTATCTTGAGCTAATCAAGTCCAAACATCCTGCTAAAAATAAGTGTTTTTCTTTCCTTTCTTTTTTATAAATGTAGACTGCAAAGCCCATTTACTTGATAAAGGCAAACAGTACGCCATTTCTAGGCTATAAAAAACAAGCAAGGCCAAATGTTAGGCTTTCAAGCGTGGAATGTTTTTCCCTGCTGTTCTTTTCTGTTCCCTTTTCATGTGTATAGCAGGTGGTAAAGTATGAAGTTGACAAGGACCTTAATTTTTAAAATTACTTGTAGAACAGGGTTTTCAAACATTCCTTTTTTTAACCTCAATTTTTTTTTTAAATTTGCTTGGTGCATTTTGTTTATATTAAACCACAATAGCTATCTGATATCTCCCTCACCCTTACTCACACATTCACACAGGAGGTAGTACCCATTCATTTACCAAAAAAAACCCAGAAAGTTTTTTAAAAAAGAAAAGATCATTCAGTGTAAATAAGCATAAGTGACATTCCTTCTCTTTTCTACCACTTCTTCATTAAAGGAAGGGCACTATGTTCAAACTTAAGTGCTCAAGTTATTGTCTTTTTATTTAAATTCCATTATCTTTTACAATTATCTTTATTTACTTTGTTGTAGGCATTGTGTACCATATGTTTTTCCTAGTTCTGTTCTCTTTAGTCTTTATTAGTTCATGTACATCTTATCTTGTGTCTATGAAATTTTCATATTCCTTTTATCATCATTATATACTACAATATCCATAAATTATAAACCTCCTCCTTCCTCTCATTCTTCTCTTTCTCCTTCTCCTCTTTTGCCTCCTTTTTCACCTCTTCCTCTTTTCTTCCTCTTTTCTTCCTTCTTCCCCTTCTCCTTCTCTTTCTTCTTTCTTCCTCTCATTTTCATCATCGCCTTTGTCTACTTTTCATCCTTCTTCTCCCTCTTCTCTTTCTTCCCCTTCTCTGTCATGTCCTTCTTCATCTGGGCTTAGAGCCAGAAAGAGCTGAGTTCAAATCCTGCCTAAGAAATTTGCTAGCTGTGTGACCAGGGCAATTACTTGCTTCATTTTTCTCAGGTTTAACTGAAGCAATCTCCATCTCCATCTGTACATCTTTAAAATGAGTATAATAACAGTACTTATCTCATAGCAGTATTATTAGGCTCAAATGAGATAATATTTGTAAAGTGCTTAATAAGGTACCTGACACACATTGGGCTCTCTGTAGATGTCTGTTCCTTCCCCCCTTCCTTTGTTAGCTTAAGCAAGTGATATTTCTGAAATGAGAGCATAGAACTGCACGACTACCAAGTTCCTCTGACTCAAAATCTATGTTCCAATGTGAAAGTAATTCATCTTCCATACTGGCCAAACAGTATGTAATGTTACTAAAGAAAACAACCAAACGTGTTTTTGTTGTTTTTGGTGGTATCTGAGACTCAGATGAGTGCCCAGGTTACCAAGGGACAATCTGGAGACAAAGGGACTCTAAACTATGATCTAATCTCTTGCTCTCATTAGCAATCTTGGAGTCCAGGAAATATGAAAAGAAAGTGAATTAACCTTGTGTCCTCATTTGTAAAAGAGGACAGGAGGACAGCCAGGAAAACCTGGGCAAATTACAGAGTATGCTTTTTGTCTTCAAAATGGGTGAGTTTGACTACCTGTTATTGTTTAGATGAAATAAAGCACTAGTGTATGGTTGTATGAGTGTGTTCACAGACAAATATGTCAGTTGACTGAGTTTAAATTCCAGGAGTCTATTCAAAACATTCTTAAGGGTTGTCACTTTTGATCAAGTGAAAAATAAATTAGTTTCTTTGTGTTAGACTCTGAAGTCCAAAAGCTTTTGGGGGAAAAACTGATATTTTAAATTCTTACATATACATATACATATACATATACATATACATATACATATACATATACATATACATATACATATACATATACATATATATATATATATATAGTGCACATAGTTGTGTTGTCTACATTAAATGAATAGACAAGATTAAAACACAGACTAGTGTCTGACTCATAGTATAGTAAATAAATACTTACTGATTCATCAGGAAGAAAGGGAAAGATGGCATTTTATTAAGTCACTGAATCTCTATATATTGAATAGTGAAGAGTAGATATTCCATTAGCACCTTCTATCATTCTGATTTGGATCATAGCTTGTATTTTCAAATAAATGTAATATATGCAGCCTTAATGAAAACATTTCCCAAGGTGTGTATAGAATCATAGGATTTAGGAGGGTAGAAGAGACCTCAGAGAAAAATCTGTCATTAAATTCTTTTGAGGGCATATATCCATCACGGCATAGTGGATAGAGTGCTGTACAAAGAGTCAAGAATTCTAAGTTTCAATCCTGACTCCAACATTTAACTGAAAACATTATGCACAAATCAACTCTCTAAATATGTATTTTTCTTTAAAATGAGGAATATTAATTCATGTCAACTGATTGTGAAGAAGGGGATGTGTAAACTTTAAAGGCTTCTATTATTTATTTATTTTAGTTGTGTCTGATTCCTTTTGACCCCATTTTAGATATTCTTGGTAGAGATAGAGGAGTGGTTTATTATTTTCTTCTCAAATGTATTTTACAGATAAGGAAAATGAGGCAAATAGTGTTCAGTGACTCGCCCATAGTCACATAGCAAATAAATTGCTGAGGTCAGATTTGAACTCAGGGAGATGAATCCTCCTGACTTCAGACCCGGCATCCTATCTACTGCTTTACCTACTTGCCCTTTTTAGGGAAAATTTTCCTTGTTTACGTATTACAAAAACTATCTCAGAGATATGAAATAACCTACCCATTGACACTGAGATATATGAAAGGTAAACCCCATGGGCACAATTGGGAGATTTTATGTCCAGGACTTCAGACTCCAAATAGAGTCTTACTTATTTTGGTCCCTAAGATCACCCAAAATATGTGGAAAAGATTTTGATAAAATATGGAAACATGGCATCAGTTATAGTTATGTAAAAAGTGACTGAACTCGCACTACATTAACAACTACTGAATGAAATCTTAATACAAACTCAATAAATGTGGCAGAGGATTAATTTAGCATATTTACAATTACCTTCATATGAAAGAACAGTCTTTTAAAATCATTGCATTGTACATAAATCGTCTCTCCTTTTGCTAACTGCTTCATAATCCCATAAATGTTTTGCATCTCCCTCAAGGAAGCATACGTCACACTAGAAAGTTTATGCATTTCAATGAATCACTGTGCTATTCAAATTAATTTTTTATGTTCCCAACAATCCATCAATTCAGGTATAATGAAATTGCCTCTTAACATTGCAATGAAAGCAGCAACACTTTACCAGTTTCTGTTTAAAATCAGCCTGAACCTATGCTTTGGTGCTCATGTATTGTTTCCCTGATAGAATAGAATCTTCTGGAGGGTAGAGGTCATGTTATTTTTGTTTTTTTCAGGTTTAGCACCTAACATAAAAAAGGGTAAGGGTGGGGACTAGAGTTGTGACTTCATTGCCATAAAAACTCCCACAAGAGGAAATTCCCTTTAATATTGCAGGTTGGTGGCTTTTCTGCAATTTGTCTTGGGCTTAGATAGTTGTTCATGAGACTGAATGGTTTAATGAGTTAACTAGTGACACAACCAATATGGGTCAAAGTTAATATTTATAATTTTGTTTTTGTAAGTCTAAATCCTGTATCTATTTTGATTTTATCTTGGAATAGGGTGTGAGGTATTGGTCTAATCTGCAACATGGGAGTGATGATCAACTTTAATGGACTTGCTCATTCCAACAGGGCAAAAATCAGGCACGATTTGGGGGTATCTGTGACAGAGAATGCCATCTGTATCCTGAGAAAGAATTGTGGAGTTTGAACAAAGACCAAAGACTATTACCTTTAATTTAAAAAAATTCTTATGTAATTTTGCCATATCTCATACTTTATGTTTCATGCTTAAGGATATGATTTCTCTCTCGCCACATCCAACTTAGATCAATGTATACCATGGAACCAATGTAAAGACTAACAGACTGCCTTCTGTTGGGGGTGCAGGAAGGGAAGCGAGATTGGGGGGGGGAATTGTAAAATTCAAAATAAATAAAATATTTCTTAAAAAAAGTTAATATTTAAACCCATCTTCCTGTTGCTCTACACTTTGCCCCTCCCTCCCTGTCTCTGTCTCTTTCTGTCTCTTTCTTTTTCTCCCTCTCTCTTTCTCTTTGTCTCCCTCTCACTCTCAGTGCAGAAGACATTTCACTAATTCATACTATGCTTTTTATAGACTTATTTCTTACAAGCAGCATAACTTTTATTAATTTATCTCTTCAAGTGAAATCCTATTCACTTTTGTAAATTCATTCACTGAACTAATGTAGATATTATTCTCTAGGCTATTTGATGTCTGACTACCATTCATGATACTCTGTATTGTAGTAAAAATAAAATGTGGGTTAACAAGAACTCAAGTAACAGAAGACTTTAATTATCTGGAATTTGCTAAAGTAAGTTTTTGAGAGTTGATTTAAAAGAAAATTCAGGGACCCAAGTTCTCATCAACTCCTGTGCCACTCTTTATAACTAACTCCCTTGAGGCTAAGAAAATGGGAGGAATATTCCTGAACAGAATTTAAAATGCAGCTTCCTATGAGAAAGGAATGGGGAAGAGAAGAAGAGAATATTAAATGCCTTTCATAAAATCACAAAGACACAGTAAAATAGAGAGGAGGATTCTGGACTTTCCAGTATATTAGAAAATCTGAATTTCAGTTTTGGTTATAATAGCTCCACCACTATCTAGTTTTGTGACCTGGTACAAATCCCTTAATTTTCTGTATCACTAGGAAATTGGGATAACTCTCCTTGCCCAATGTCTTTCTTGGGGCTATTATGTAACTCAAATGAGTTAATATATTCATAAGAATGTGAATTATTATTGCTAATAATTATTATAGACTATATTAGCAAATTAATCTAGTAAATTATAAATAAATATTATAAAATTATAAAATTATCATCACTTATAATATTCCAGAAACAAAATCTTCATTTTAATGGTTGTTATTATTTTGAGACATACATTGCAAATGTGTACATATATATAAATATGAATATGTTTACATAATCACACTTACTCATATATACATAGATGTGCACACACACACATATATATACATACATATATATATATATATATATATATATATATATAAATTCTATAGAACAAGGCTTAAAAAAGAGGACCTGCATTAAACTTTTATTTCCGATATATACTAGCTATGTGACCTTAGACAAATCTTTTTAACTTCCAGTTCCTCTGGCATCTGTCTAGAACTATCAGTTGAGGAGAAGATTAAAACTTGGAAATTGTTTTTTAAAAGTCCCTCATTTTTAAGAGTTCCTGTCCTCATATATATGTACATAAATATTTGTCTAACACATGAGAATAGGTTCTACATCCATTGAATCTACCATGATTTATTCTAGGACCTGTGTATTAACAAATGACTTAGTATTCTCTCTTCCTCCTATTCTTTCCCCAGTATTCTCTTCATCTATCTTTCTCTCAGAGAAGAGAGAGACTATCCAGGAGAAGAATGTTGTCAGTTGTGTTAAAAGATACAGAGAGGCAAAGAAGGATGAAGACAGAGAAGTGCCATTATATTTGCCAAGTAAAAGATCATTGGTGACTTTGGAGTGAGCAGTGTGAGTTGGTAATAAGGACCCAGATTGAATTAAGAGTGTGAGGAGAGGAAGTGACATTGAGTCTGGATGACATTATTAAGTAGTTTGAGAAAGGAAAAAATTACAGAATAATATTTATGAAGGAGGCTTGGTTATAAGGAGAGTTTTTAATGAGTGTGAAGATGGCTATGTTTGTAGTCAATAGGATAAAAATTGGTAGATTAGGGGTAGATTGATGATTGGTAAGAGAGCAGGATAATGTTGGTAATCTAATTGAGAAGGCCCAAAGGTCTGGTAATAAAAGTGAAAGAAAAGGAGTTGGTTTTGGTAAGGTCTCTTCATCAGAGTAGCAGATGGGAGGAAATTGTTGTGGGGGATGAAGTCAAGGGACTGTGTGATAAGGGAGAGTTGTCAGATGAGAAGGGGAGAAGAGGGAGTGATTGATGGAGAAAACTTGATTTTTTTCAGGAAGCTACATAGTGAGGGACTCTGCTGAGCCTGGGGAGAGGGATACTTAGGAAGAGAAGCTTTGAACAGCCTCTGTTAGAAAGAAGAATTATGTACCTGGAAGCAGAAGGACTGCCTTGCTTCAGTAAAGATCCCATTGAGATTAGATATCATAAATTTATATTCTAACCATTAACGTAGTTCTGAATTGTTTTGCAGCTCTGTTTTGCAGCACATGATTTAGAGAGAATGAAGCAGATGATGGAAATATGCTAAGCTTTGAATTGGCAAGGTTTAAGCAGTGATAGGAAAAGGGAGATGGGGGTAAGGAGGGAGGATAGAATATGGAGCAGGTTCACTAAGAGGTTGAGAGTGGGAGAAGAGATGTAGTTAGATCAAAGGTGAAGTCCTAAGAAAAATATAATGGGGTAAAGATGTTAAAAGGTTTTAGGTGAGAATAAAGAATTCGATTTAGGAGAAACAAGGCATAGGAGAAATGAAAGAATAGGAGATAGTGTTTGATAAAAGAATTTTGGAGCTAGCTCATTGATATATGTACTAAATAAGGCAAAATATTAAGTATATAAAACAGTACTATTTAATAGCCAACAAATTAATGTCTTCTAAGTGGAGTGAACAGGGGAAAGATTGAGTAGAATTAGCAAGGTTTGTAAATGCTATTTGTTCATGAGCTCACTGACACGAGTGCTTTGGCCAAAATTACTTTGGGGCTGCTCCTATACAAAAGTAATAATAAACTAAATAATACATGCATATTCTATTTGTACATATACTAACAGAAGGTTAAAAAATATTTTGTGATTAGATTAATTTGATTACTCAGGAAATTGATTCTATCTATCCCACCATGAATAAATGACGGAATTCTATGTCACAGTCAAAAGAAAGGAAATAAATAAGAGATGGGGGTAATCCACAGAGAACAAATGTGAATATGGAATAGATTCATATAGAAGGGCCAGCAGCTTAGAAACATAGAAACTCCAAATGGTGAAAAAATGGTTAGTGAAAAAGAATGTCCATAGATGTGTGTGTATATATGAGTATTTATCACAAGAGTAAGCTATGTGAGTGTATCTTGGCACTGTTTTCTCTCTTTAGGATAATTCACTTCTTGCTATTTGCACTCAAAATGGTGGGTCAAGGGGCTCAGAGAGAGGTAGATGTACTGCTCCAACTCACTTTTAAGGTTCTAGGAGTAACTGGTGTGGGGAAACTATAATTCTGCCATTCACTGAAGTATTTCCTGAGTTCTCTTTAGTATTTTTCCTCTTTAAATTTATCAGCCAAGGGCAGTTAGTTGACACAGTGAATAGAGCACAGGCTCTGGAGTCAGGAGGACCTGAGCTCAAATCCAGCCTCAGACACTTAATAATTACCTAGCTGTGTGACTTTGGGCAAGTCACTTAAATCTGTTGCCTTGCAACTCCCCTCCCCCAAATTAATTAGTCAGCCAAAATTAAACCATTGGCTCTTCATTATGACTTATTTACAGCATAGAACCCAAAGTGAGAATAATCTTAACAGAATTGACCATTCATAAACCTGAGTTACACTGTTTTAATAATGCCCACAGAGTCCTTAGGAAGAGACTGGCACAAAATTGCAGACAAATAACAAGGAATAGGAAAGTACATTTACCCAGAGTATCTCAGGAATCTTAATGTCAGATCTTGATGTCTTTGGATGCCCTAGGGATCAACCTTCTGTAAAAATAAAGTCACCTACTAGGCCAATAAACTTTCCCGTTAGCTGTTTCATTGGAACTCCCCTTTGAAAAGGATGAAAGGTCTTACATACTTATAGAAAAATCAGTTCCCCTAACACTGGAATCTGCAGAGCAATTCTTGTCTGTAGTCTTCGTGAAACCTTGAGGGAGTATCTTCCTTTCAAGCCCTAGTTAGAAGTGGAGACCAAAATAGGCAAGTCCTTCCTCATCTTTGCAATCTTTGCCTCACATCTAGGGCCATCTCCACTCGTCCTGATCCATATCTGGCCACTGCACCCAGATGACTCTGGAGGAGAAGGTGAGGCTGGTGACTTAGCACAGCCCCCCTCACTGAAATCCAATTCATGTGCTTGTGGTGGCATCACCTCCCTGATGTCATGATCTTCTTCAAGAACAAAGGGCGAGGGGCGGCTAGGTGGTGCAGTGGATAAAGCACTGGCCTTGGAGTCAGGAGTACCTCGGTTCAAATCCGGTCTCAGACACTTAATAATTACCTAGCTGTGTGGCCTTGGGCAAGCCACTTAACCCCATTTGCCTCACAAAAAAACAAAAGAACAAAGGGCAAAAAACATCATCATCTTCAAGCACCTTATTCTTTCTCCAATCAGTAGCCATGCTTTTTCTTCAATTCAAGCAACATTTACCAACAGATTCAAAGTTTATGTCCTGCCAATCAATATATTGGAGTTGGTGAGACAAATGCAGGCTCTAAACAACATAATTAACTCTAACTTTAGCTATTTTTACTGTGGACATTCAGTGGTTATAACAATAACAACAGTATAGTCATTATTACCCCATTTTACAGATGAGGAAACTGAGGCTGATAAATTAAGTGATTTTCCCAGGATCGTATATCTAGTAAATATATAGGGTAGGATTTCAACTCAATTTTTCTTCATTTTTGTTCCAGTACTCTAGCTGTGTCACCTTGCTGCCAAATATAATAAATTCTTTTAAACTCTTTTGAAGTTATTGGGTAAACGCAGGCTAATTTAAAATATATTGGGGCATGTGGGGCATAAAAAGGAGTTTGAAATGCTGAATGTGTGACAGAATATAAGACTGTAAGGGACCCCAGAGTCCAACCTCTACAGTATACAAATGAGGAAACTGGGTCAGAAGGAAGTTAAGGAATTTGTCCAAGGTCACACATGAGATAAAAATGGGAAATAGAATTTGAAATCAGTGCTTCTGGCTATTTCTATCTTACTACCTCTGGCACTCAGACAGGTGAAATGATTTGCTTATAGGCAGTAACTAACTGTACCAAGTGCTATGATATCAAATCAATATTCTTTCCTTCTTTATCTTGTAGCCTTTTTTAGTACTGATTTAATGATTCCCCTGTTTATAGTATCTTACAATTGAAAGGATCATTAAATTTAATCTAGTATATGGGGTGGCTAGGTGGCGTAGTGGATTAAAGCACCGGCTCTGCAGTCAGGAGTACCTGGGTTCAAATCTGGTCTCAGACACTTAATAATTACCTAGCTGTGTGGCCTTGGGCAAGCCACTTAACCCCATTTGCCTTGCAAAAACCTAAAAAAATTGTCTAATATGATTTTAGCCCCATGAAGATATACCCTCAGCAAGATCTGACAGGTGATCATTTAGCCAGTGCAGACTAAATCATCCAGGTATGGATGATTTGTCCTTAAAAGACAGTACTTTCATCACTCCTTTGATAAATGGTCAAGGGATATTAACAGGCAATTTTCAGATGATGAAATTAAGCTAAATATAGCCATATAAAAATGCTCCAAATCAATATTGAATAAAAACTACAAATTAAAACAGTTATGAGGGGCAGTGGTGGTTCAGTGGATGGAGCACCAGCCCTGGAGTCAGGAATGACTAAGTTCAAATCCAACCTCAGATGCTTAATACTTACTTACTTAGCTGTGTGACCTTGGGCAAATCACTTAACCCATTGCCTTGTTAAAAAAACAACTTAGATTGACTAAGATGACCAAAAAGGAAAATGATCAATTTGGAGAAGATATGAGAAAATTGTGACATTATTGTGCTCTTGGTACAGTGTAGCCATTCTGGAAGGTAATCTGGAACTATGCCCAAAAAGCAATACAACTTATCATACCCTTTGATCCAACAATACCAATACTAGACCAATATTCAAAAGAAATCATAAAAAATGGGGAAAGTCTCACAGGTTCAAAAATATTTATGGCAGCTCTTTTTGTAGTGGCAAAGAATTGGAAATTGAGGGGATGCCCATCAATTGAGGAATGGCTGAACAAGTTACAGTATATATGAATGTTATGGAGTACTTAATTCTGTAAGAAATCTTGAATGGCGAAACTTTAGAAAAGCATGGAAAGAATTACAGGAACGAATGCTGAGCAAAGGAGCAGAACCAAGAGACTTCTGTACACATTAATAACAACATAGTGAGTTGACTATGTTGGATACAGCTCCTCTCAGCAGATCAGAGATCAAGGACAACCCTGGGAGATTTATTATAGACAAGACCATTCACATCCAAAGGGGAAAAAACAACCATGGAATTTGAATGTTCATGTTTTAAAAACTCTTATTTTTTTCTTCCTATCTCATGGTTTTCTTTCTTTCCCCTTAGTCCTAATTCTTCACATACAAAATGACTAATATATGAATATGTTAAACACAAGTCAACACATACAACTTTTTACCAGATTGTTTGCCACCATGGGGAGGGAGAGGGAAGGGAGGGTGGTAGAAAAATACATAACTTATAAATTTGCAAATGAATGAATGTTGAAAAACTACCATAGAATATAATTCGAAAAATAAAATAAAAGGTCAACTAAAAACAAAAAGACAGGACTTTCCAATTTAAGATTATCCCATGAGATCTTCCTTGTATTAGGCTGAAATATTTCCTTTTGTACCTTCTACCTGTTTTCCTGATTTAAAAACCTATGGAGCCAAGTTAAAGGAGTCAACACTCTTGTGTATGACACCCATCAATTGACATGAAGACAAATCTCATGTCTTTTACAAGTCTCCTCTTATCTAAATATACCTTTTACTTTATTATAATCATCACATAGTAAAATCTGAAAAACATTGTTCTTTGATCACTTTTTTGCATGCATTTTTGTCATTAGTCTTATTTCCTTCCTTGAAATGCTGTGCTTAGAAATAAATACATTTCAGATATGGTGAGATTATTTGCCTCCCTTCTATTGAGTCTGACACTTTTTCTAATGCTGCCTGATACAGAATTAGTTTTTGGCAGCTTCATCATGCTATTAATTCACATTGAACTCAAAGTTACCTAAAACCACTTACTGCTTTTTCACATGAACAGCTGTTAAATCACATGTATCTCTCTCCTAGAGTACTTGTTCATTCTAAATATTTTCTGGGAAGAGTGAGCCATTGTGCAGGAGACAACAAGACAAGAGATTTTAGATTATATTTTGTGCTCAGAAATTTATATTTGAGATTTACTTTGACATTAAGAAATAGAAGAGACCTTAAGGAATACTTAGTGGGCATCTAGGTTGTACAGTGGGTACAATGCCCAACCTGGAGTCCCTAAGAATTAACTTTCTCAGTTCAAATCTTACCTCAGTTCCTTACTAGTTGTGTGACCCTGGGCATGCCACTTAACCTTGGTTGTCTCACTTTCCTCATCTGTCAAAAAACTAGAGAAGAAAATGGCAAACCACTTCAGTATCTTTGCCACAAAAAATCCCAAATGCATTCATAAAGAGTCAGATACAACTGAAATATGACTGAACAAAATTGACTTGTGTAAGATTGCAGAATATTAACCAGAAGACCAAGAAATTTGACTGAAGTTCTCTGATTGTTAGATCTACATGAACTCTTCAACTCTGCCATGTCGCCACTCAGGGATAAACCATAATATCACTTGATAAAAACATTAGCTTATAATTTAAGGACTGGTCTCAAACATATATCAATGATAATCATATATATATATATATATATATGTGTGTGTGTGTGTGTGTGTGTGTGTGTGTGTATATGATTATGCATTTATACATATCTCCCACATATATAGATATATAAATATATGCACACACACACATATATTCAGCTGTATTTATTTGAAAACTCTTGCACCTAATACTTCTTATAGGTTCTGCATTGTTGTCTCTAAATCTAATCTAATGACTGTATGACTATTGTTGAAGAAAAGAACAATGATTCTGATCCACTATTATTGGTTCATCCTATCTATCATTTATGTCCCAAATATATAATTATCCCTACAACTATTTTTGATTTTTTGAATTAGTAGATCTGGATGGAAATTGAGCTTAAATGCTTTCAGACTAAAAACAAATTAAATGGTTTAAGTTTGTATCGAGTGACTTCTAAAGTTCCTTCCAGATTTGTATCTGAAAATATGACCACTGATGTAAAATGAGGAACTTACTGTCAAGCATGATCTGTGCATTTGGATGTTTTGCTTGATTGTATCTTCTTGTTACAAGGAGGAGAGGTTGAATCATTGGGAAGTGACAGAAATAGGAAAAAAGCATCATTAGTATAACATTTTTTGAAAAGAAAGATTTTATTGCAAAGTTCACAAGCTTAAAATTAATATTATACAATATCTATTTTAAATAACAGGTTCACTGGAAGTATTTGATGGTTGTTTAAAATGGAAACTTGTGGTGGAAGAAAAAGATAGCAGTTGAAGCTAAAATCTTTCCTGGATTTCTCTTTTGAAGACTCAACGTTTAAAAACGATATGCTGATTTGGACAACCCCAGGAGTGAATTGCAAAATTTACTTTTTCTATTCAATCCATGGATTTTTTAGTCATTCCTTGGAGTTGATGAAGTTCAGAGGAGGCGTGTGATGGGAAAAGTGGCATGTCTGTCTTTTTGTAGCCCTTGAATCTTGGATTGGTTTGCTGTTTTACTGAAGAGATTCCATTTTGAAAGGCAGGGACTGAATGTGATGGATTTATCTTCAGAGATGAACAGACATGGGAAGAATCCAGTAAGTCACAAGCTAGAAGACCAGAAGAAGGTAAGAATTGGTTTTTAATCAAATTAGCTGTGTTTAAAACTGTTTATGGGCTCTTAAAGTGATTGTGGTAAGTTAAAAATCAAAGTGTTTTATGAGATCCAATAATGTATTGATATAAAGTAATGTGTCACATTAGGCAATTTTGCAGGAGAGCCAAGTGTGACTGTGGATCTGAATTTCATTACTTGTTGGCTATTTTATTCTTAAAGCCTTCTGAATTTGTCTAGCTAATGGTTTGGCAAAAGATTCCATTGTGTTTTCTCAATGTTGACTTCATTCCAGTAACCTGCTGATCTGAATTATGGGTTTTTTCAAGGTTTTTTTTTTAATTTAGGTTTATTATTTATTTTCATCCATATGCTCATGTATATTTTTAAGTTACTACATTTCCTTCCAGTCAGGTTAGCATTGTACATACCTATATTGATAAACATCTTTACAGATTAGCAATTTTCAGTATGAGGAATTGGGATTAAGGGAAAGAGATAGATAATTTTTATAAATTGTTCATCAGATTCTGAAGGGTTGGGGTTTTTTGCATGTGTTTTGTTTTGTTTTTCTTCCTGTGGATGGAGTGAATTATGTTTAACTTTGCCTTATCCTTCAAGGGACCTGTATATACTTCTCAGGAAATGTAACGATCTACTCCTGGACTGTTTCTGGGAGAATCACAGTGACTTGAGGTTCTTTTGGAAAATTTAACCTTTTTCTTCCAGAACTTTATGCTCCTGTATAATTTACATCAATGCTGTTTAGAGAAATAGAATAGTACCTGAAATATGTTTTTCATACTGGTGATACTATATTCAGTTATTATGAAATGCATTTCCATTGGTTGGTAATATGATGGTTTGACAAGTCATACTTAAGATTGCAAACTTCAATTGTACTCTCAGGTGTGACTGCTAATGAAGTGATTGAAAATACTAATAAGAGGTGATTATACAAAAGAAGTAGTTAGAGACCTTCCTGACAAGGAACTGGGGATTGAAAACTGTAGGGAAATACTTAAATTTCATTTTTCTGCTTTTAGAAGCTTTTACTTGCTAACTGATTCACTTCTGTCAGCAATCATCAGGAGAACACTTAGTAGAAGGTCAGAGATAGTGCCCAGGAGGGAAAAAGTAAAGTTCTTATAATGAAATGTAATCTTTTGTAGTATTTTCACTGAATCTGTTATTAAAGGAGATGTACATAGGAACCCAGCAGCTAAGATATAAAAACAAGGAATAATGAGATCATGGGAAAAAATTGTTGAATGGACCTGAAGAAATGGTCTATGATTAGGATTTGTTTTCCTGTCTCACTAATTATATTTACTGGTCCCTTGGCACTTTGCTACCTTATTAACTTTTTGAAGTTTTGAAATAAGTAAGCTTAGACAAAAGTTATTCAAAGGGAATAGCTTATTAATCTTTTGAGTCAATAATGATCGATGGTGCTTGAATAATGAGACTATTTTGGTCTCTATACTATCAATTAAATCTGGCAGAAGAAAATGAATTCATTGTACCTCCTTTGGCTCATTTTTTTCTTTCTACATTTTATCTCAGTCTAAATGTTGGTACATAAAAATGTCATTAACCTAAGTTACTTGGAATCAGTTCTTGATTCATTATGGAATTTATATGTGTTCAAATAAAAGTGCTTTCCCAAGAACAATGTTTTTCTTGAATATCAAGGCAAGTTGCCTGTATGATTCCCTATAATGCATATTATTCTCCCGGTGTGAATTTTTCCAGAAGTGGTGGCTCAGAAAGAAAGACTTGTGGGATATTTGTATGCATGTATGTGTTTATGTGAAAATATTTATATAGATGCATTGGTTCATTGGAGGTCATGTTGCTTTCATCAGCAATAATATTTGAGAGATTCTAAATTTTTAAAAATATACCATAAAACTTTCTCTTGGCTAAGCAGGAAATATGCCTAATGCTAAATTTAAAAAAAATATATATATATATATACATTATAAAACCTACTTTTGGCAAAGCAGTCATTATATCTAATTTAATAGGAAGTTAATGAATCATTAATATGTGGATTCCCTACTGTTGTGAGAAAAGCAAATAAATGTTACCTAAAGATCCTTTATTTCATTAAATAAGGGACTGAAATATTTTTCCACATTATGCCGGAGTCCCATTTGTATTGCAAATGTTGACTTCAAATTCAAGAATTTGAAACTTGGAGCACATTTTCCCCTCAAAAATAATATTATAGATTGAATTTGGTTTAAAATTAGCAGGAGTAAGAACTAGTCCTATGGTTACTGGTATAGGGAACTCCTGAATGAGAAGACTTTCTCTTACTATTCATCAATTTTCTTGAAAATGAGAGAGGGGCAGCTAGGTGGCTAAGTAAATAGAGCACCAGCCCTGGGGTCAGGACAGCCTGAGTTCAAGTATGACCTGAGACACTTAATAATTACCTAGCTGTGTGGCCTTGGGCAAGCCTCTTAACCCCATTTTCCTTGAAAAAAAAAACCTAAATAAAATTATAAAAAAAAAAAAGAAAATGAGTCTTGGAGACTTGCTTAGTGCCTAACAGATTAACCGACTGTCCAGTATCACCAAGCCAGTGGATGTCAGAGCAGAGACTTGAATCCAATTCTTCTTGGCTTTATACATCATACCATGCAGTCTTTTATTTCAGCAAACATATTAATTGTTGATTTAAAAAATTGCAAAAATCATTAATATGAATTAGTAATGTTCTTTATTTGATTATTAACTTATTTTTCATCTATTGTGTGTCAGTCAATATGCTAAAATATATAGAGGACTGACCTTGAAATCCAGAAAATTTGGCTCAAATTCTTTCCCTGATTATCCACTAGGTGTATGACTAAAAAACGAATCATTTAACCTCTTAATCTTTTACCCAAACCTCCAAAACCATCAAGTTGCAGACAAGCAACTAATTTACATATTAAATAAAGGAAGTTTCTAGTAAATAAAGGAAGTTTCTACTGCAGGTCTTCTTTACATTGATGAGATCATAGGCTGGATCAAGAAATAAAGTGAGGTGCTAGTTGAGCAGTTTGTCCCATTGCTTTCATTTATGGAAATAATTTGGTACCTTTTTCTACCATCTTGGATGACTAGGATAATTGACTCGGGTATCAGCTTTTTCTTCACTCTGTCATTCATGATAACTTCAGAATTCAAGTGAGTGATCCTTCTAAAACCTTAGGCTCATAGTTTGTCAAAATTTCAGTTTCAGTTCAGCTATCCATTGGTACAATCATCATTTAGAACCTGTTTTTTTTCAATATATATATATATATATATATATATATATATATATAATTGCTATTCCTGATCACAAGATTCTGTCTTTTCATCTCCTATATTCTCACTTCTCCTGAATCCCATTATTATCTCTAGTCATCAAACTTTAGAACTGTTGACCTGAAATGCCCAACTCTAAATTAGAGATAAAGTAGAAGCATTTAGCATATGCAGGAGCATAGATGTTCTAGAGCCTACTTACAAGAACTGATTATTGAATTTTCAATGTGAGGCTTTACTTACATCCTGAAAATCTGAAAATGCTACAGATCAGGATTTTGTTTATTATTATTTTTGGTTGTCTAGACTTAAAGTGATAGATGATCCATTAATAATGCTGATTAAACTTAAAGTGTGTCTGGCATACTTCCCACCTCCTTGGAAGCCAATTGTTAAACATTTACCAGCATACCCTTGCAGAGCATGCTAGTAATAAATGCTTGCTCATTGACTGAACTACAACTCAGATCTGCTGACTTTTACTTTTAGGGTTCTATCTACTCTCTTATAGTGTCTTTCTCCCTCAACTTGCCCATCAGTCATTGGAGCTGCACTTGCTTCTTTAGTCAACTTGAAATCCATTATCTATCATTTCAACAACTCATTTGTAACCCTTTCTACTCAGTAGCTATCTTATTTATTCTAATTCTCTGGCTGCCATGAATTGAATCTTGAACTAAAAGTCCATTGTTCTAGAAGTGAGGAAGAAGAAATGATGGACCAATTATAGTCAGAGTGATGCCTTAATGGTAGAGGCTTCCCATTCCAAGTTCCTGTACCCTTGCATCCCTCATTTTCCTTTGTCTCTTCTTTATCTTCATATTTTCTCTTGCTGTCCTACATTCACTTAGAAGTGAGGGGAAAAAGTATCAGGATAAGGTCTTCATTGTTGCCTGTCTCAACATCATAATTCTTACTAAAAACCAGTAAAATTAGTAAGATGAGAAATGGGTCCTCAGTTGATTGCCATTTCCATAGTAGAGGTGCATAGGAAGGACATTTTCAGTTGTTGAAGAAAGGGAAAGGGAGTTTCTTTAGCCATTTGGCTGATACAACTATTCCTATGTAATTAAAAGGCACCAATAACTAAACATTTTAAATACAAAGAACAGAAGGTCAGGAAGAAACATAATAAGCAAGGCAGCCTTGTAAGACAAAGCTTGAACTTGCTATTTATAGATATTATTATTACTTTATATGATAATATGTACTTTATATATTTTATATATATATATATATATATACAGCTGTATAAATATTGAATGTTTAAAAAGAAAAGCAAACTTCTTCATTACTTTCTCTTCTAGCACATGGGAATCTAGCAACTTGAGAATTAGAATAAAGAAGGTAGCTATTGAGTGGAAAGGGTGAAAAATTAGTTGTTAAAGTGATAAATCATGGGTTTCAAGTTGACTAACATAATTGATATTGGCATTCTTTTGGGACTATCCTCTTTTTCTCTTTAATTATTATAAAAATATTTTCTTTGTTTTTTTGTTAAACTCAGAACTGTTTTTAATTATCTAAACTGAATATTTTGTAAATATAGTAATTAAGCTTGACTCTGAAGAAGAGAAAAAAATGTACTTCCCTCTTTTCTTTCCAAAGTTGGGAACCTAAGGTAGAGGGGCATCATATACATTGTCAGATGAGTTAATGTATTGCTTCAATTTATTGAACTGATTTTTCCCCACTTTCTTTTACCTTCTTGGTCACAAACCTTCTGTGTTAGGGAAGAGGGAGGGATCTATTTCAAAAAGATGAAAGGAAAGGTTATCAATATCTTAATTACATAATTTTTAAATGAATTTATTAGTGATTATTGCCTGTTGTAAATATTAGGCAATCTTCAGTGATGATGTATATCAAGTCACAGACTCAGCATTGGAAGGGATATGTTTATATTAAAGGCTATTCACCCTAACAGCAGCATGGGGCATAATGATCAATCTTAATGGATTTGCTCATTCCATTAGTACAACAACCAGGTACAGTTTGGGAGTATCTGTGATGGAGAATACCATCTATATCCAAATAAGAACTGTGGGGTTTAAACAAAGACCAAAGACTATTTCCTTTAAATTAAAAAAAAAGTTATCCTATTATGTTATTTTGCTATCTCTTATACTTTATTTTTCTTCTTTAAGGATATGCTTTCTTTCTCATCACATTCAACTTAGATCATCATATACCATGGAAACAATGTAAAGACTAACAGACTGCCTTCTGTGGGAGGTAGGAGGAGGGAAGCAAGAATGGGGGAAAATTGTCAAATTCAAAATAAATAAATTTAAAAGTTAAAAAAATAAAGGCTATTAATAAATTGAGCAAAGATCAAAATTGTTTATATTTGCAATAGAGTTCAAATTCTTATTAATTTCTTTTTTTTTAGGTTTTTTTTTGTAAGGTAAACGGGGTTAAGTGGCTTACCCAAGGCCACACAGCTAGGTAATTATTAAGTGTCTGAGACCGGATTTGAACCGAGGTACTCCTGACTCCAGGGCCGGTGCTTTATCCACTACATCACCTAGCCGCCCCATTAATTTCTGATTTAATGAGAGGATGGTTATGTTACACTGAACTGATTCAGTATGAAGCTGCATCTTAATTCCAATGTTTCAATGGCTGGTTAGCAGCATGTGCTGCCTAAAGTCTGGGCTTTCATTTACTGTCCCAGAATCTCATCCAGAACTAGAAATAGTGACAATCCAATGAGTTTGATTTTGGTCAAGGCATCTTTCCCCTGTGAGTATTTTCACAACTTCAAGATTTCAACTCCTTCTTAGTATAAAATAACTATACCGAACAGCATATGGGTAGAAAGAGGCCAGCCCTAAATACTTGCTCTTGGAGCCAGGTGACACTGAAATTGCTTCTCAGCCTAGTTTCTGTCATCCACAAATTTCCTATCAGCAGCTTCTGAAGCTCTGAAGGCATATGACTAGACACAGAGATGATCTATATATTTCAGTGGCAAGCCGTAGGTTAAACTTTGGCAATCTTTCCCTTTGTCATTAGGTTGCTGTATGTACAAACATTTATGAACAGAGTATTAAAATGTTAATAAAATTATAGAAATAAAATGTAAGAATGTAAAAATAAGATATATGGGATGTGACATTTTCCCCTGGCAAAGTTGTGTAGCTGGGTCTTCCACCAAATCTTGAAAATGACCCAGTTTAAATCAGACGCATCAGAAGGGGAAAGGAAATATCTCTCAAAATGTTAGAAATTTGGGAAGAATATTTGGGATTATAGGAGAGAGAGCTGGAAGAGACCCATTTGGTTATAGACCAACCCTTATTTAACAGATTTGGTTGATATATTGGTTAGCCTTATCAGGAAACTTTTTTTCCTTCTTTTTTTTATTTTTGGGAATGGACTTCAGGATAAGGAAAGAGGAAAGAATATAATAGGAGTTGAAAGTGATTATTCTTGTAATCATTAAAATTAATTGGTAATTACTAATTACCTCATGAATGTTAGGTTCTAGAGCATGTAAAAAAATATGGGGTTAGGTTGGCAATAGTGTAGGGACTTTCCAAGTAAGGAACCTAACATTAGAAACGCAGATCATGGGGTGGCTAGGTGGCTCAGTGGATAAAGCACCGGCCCTGGAGTCAGGAGTACCTGGGTTCAAATCCGGTCTCAGACACTTAATAATTACCTAGCTGTGTGGCCTTGGGCAAGCCACTTAACCCCATTTGCCTTGCAAAAAAAAAAAGAAATGCAGATCATCACTTTCCAATCTTAAAGAGATTTGTTAGAGCACTGAGAAGTTAAATGACTTCCTCATGGCAGCATAGCTAGAACAGATAAAAGGGTAGGTCCTGCCATCAAGGAGTTTACAATCTAGCACATGGAAAATTTAATGCAAATTGAAATTCCTAAAAGGAATACAAATTGCCTTGTAATCAGATGGAGAGACCACTTTCAGGTTGGTGATCAAAAGGATCTAGGGAAAAGGGAGAGGAGACAGATGAATTTGAGAGGTCATTAATTGACATTTTCTTGTTTTGGGGAAAAAGCTGAGGATGTGTATCTCAGAGATTTCATGAGATTGCTTAAAAATAATAAAGTTGACTTCATGAAAAGTCAAAGGAATTAATCGTTTCCTTTCTTTTATTCTATTAATTTTAAACTATGGTGCTTTGGTTATTGTCATTTCAAGTTGATGTTTTTAGCCTTAGGCTTCTGAAATCTCCCAGTTGGGCCATATTGGAGTGCAACAGCTGTTCCAAAGAACCTCCTGAATTCCTAAAATGAAGAATTTTACCTTTTAAAAATGGAAGTCCTAGCCCTTGTTCCCACATGAGTTTGAAATATTACTTTCATTAATTTATTACTTGGTAGATTTATTTCATCAAAAGTCCTTGGAATAAAGAGTACCCAATAGGTATGGATATCACCACTGTATATAATAAACTCTGACCTTGAACTGAAGAACAAAGGTCAGGAGATTTTATTGACAGTATAATTGTTGAAGTTCCTAGTTCAGACAGCCATGGGACACTTTTATAGGCCTTTTTATAGGCCTAGGAGTTTTCTGTGTCAAATTTGTACCTCTTTTAGACTTAACAATCTACTGCCAGGGAAGGTGATAGGATACAAATAAAAAAGAATCATGTCAGGGAAGGAATGGAAATATTTTATCTTTTGACCAATTTTTCCTGAATAATAGTAATAAAAATAATAAATAAAATCTTATTTTAATAAATGTCTTGTCAAGTATTTATAATATACAAGTTAGAGAGAATAAAAGATTTTCAGATATTCAAGATCTAGCAGAGATCAGAATCCTATGGGAAAAGGATGGAGTTAATCCCAACTAATGTCGACTTGTTCACTATGGGTACCCAGGATGCTTTCAATAAGCTTACTAATGATGAGCTTATATTCTACTGTCTTTATTTAACTATAAAGAACAATTTTCCTCAATTATTTCTCTTTCTCTTTCGCTTTTCTTTGTATTTTTAGCAGAGTGCCTAGTACTTGATAAGCAATTAATACATGCTGGTTGACTGTTAAGTGGAATAATACATAGAATTTTAAATATAAAAGTTAATCTCAGCATAAGAATTTGTCTCTGGATAATTTCTAACATAATGTCAACAAAAAGAAGAGAAATCTGTGATAATAGATGATGTGTTTTAAGGCTTGGAAAGCACTTTAATTATAGTGGTTGAGTCTCACTGCAGAATGGGCACTCTTATGTGTATGTTGAACCTATTTAATAGAAGAGAAACTAAGTGGACTGCCCATTGCCATAAAGCTAGTAAATGTTGGAGGTGGATTCTTTCAGATCTAACCTTATTTCAGATTATTACTCTCATTCCACTAATAATACTACATTGTATCCAAGATTGTGAGCCATCTTTGTAAACATTAATTGGAGATGTTTATTGAAATTATTTGGCACTTTTCTCTTCCACCTCCCACCTCTACCTTTGTTACTTATTGGAGATATTTCTTTTATATTACTAAAAAGAAATTTGAATCTAGCCATCTGAAAACTCAGGCTCATTGCAACAGTAGCACTATATTATATCTGTAGTGACTGGGAAGGTTTGAGAAGTAGGGAAGTAGGTAGAAAAAACCAAAGGCTTCAATTCAGTTGAAGTTTTGATTAATGGTAGAAGAAGTCAACGTGACAAGAAAGCCTTTTATTTTTTTTAAGTTACTCTAAAAATTGTCCTTGTGATACTTTGAACTAAAAAGGCAACTTCTCAGTAGGTGCTTCAAGAATAGAAGGTTTGCAATTGCGAATAACTGTTTCATCAATGGCATATCCAGATTGAAAAGTTGCGTTCTTCTTTCTTCATTTGGAGTCAAATTGCATGTGTGTGTGCGCGTGTGTGTGTGTCTGTGTGTGCATGCAGATATATGTGTGTGTATGTGTGTACATTTTTATCTGTGAGTTTGCCTCATTGCAGAATTCTCATTAGGTAACTATAATGATATTTTTTGGTCAAATATCTTTTGCACTTATACATTCAAAAGAAAAAATTTTCTATTGTCTTATCAGTGAAAAATAACTTAGTAATCTAATTGTGTAACCTAATGTTTATTTCTGGGTGGCATTTTCTTGGGTACTATGTATGCATTTTGAAATGCTGAATTTTAATTTGAAATATGATACACTTGTTCCCTTTGCTTAGCATGAAGGTCATCTAGTATCTGCTTAAGCACCATGATATTTAGAAGAGAGATTATCATTCAGTTCCATGTTGACTTGTAATCACTTAGGAAAATAAGTAAAGAAGGCAGTAAAAGATGTCTCCTTACTAAACATAATAGCTAGGATTGATTGAATGTTTTTAAGATTTGTAAAGCATTTTATATATGCTAACTCATTTGATCCTCACAATAAGCCTATGAGATAGGTGCTATCATTATCCTCATTTAAAGATGAAGACACTGAGGCACAAAAATGTAAAAAGACCTCCAGAGTCACACTGCTAATGTTGAAGGAAAGATTCAAAATTAGATCTTCCTGGCACAGTTAGGTGGTACAGTGAACAGAGCACTGACCCTGAAGTCAGGAGGACCTGAGTTAAAATCCAGGCTCAGAGACTTAATAATTAGCTGTGTGACCTTGGGCAAGTCACTTCACCCCATTGTCTCACAAAAAACAAAAAACCCAACAATAACAAAAAAAAATCAAATATTGCTGACTCCAAATTCCACCTTTTATCTGCCACCTGGTATCCTTTTTTTTTTGAAACAGAAAGGACTGCTTTTTGGACACTCATCTTGTATTATAGGATCTTATATTTAGAGATAGAATGGTCTATTGCGGTCAGTCACTCCAACCCCTTAATTCTATAGATGAGACATCGGAAAGTGTGACAGATGAAGTCATTGTCCACAATTGTCCACATTGTCCACAAAAAAGAATAAGTAGCCAAGATAGAATATGAACTCCAGGTTCTCTATCTCCATATCTATCCCTCTTTCCCCAACATTATACTGTTGTGATTTCAACTGTAATTACTCTATATGTGCTACATAATATTTCATATTTTTGAGATTTAATGGGGACTACTGAAAACATCTAATCTGCCATCTTGTTGGTCTTGTAACCTGGAAATCTACCAAAGTAATATTTCTAAAACACAGATGTGACAAAATGATTTCCCTGCTCATCAAGTTCCATTGACACCCTCTTCTCTCTCAAATAAAATCTAAAACTCCTCTATTGATTTTTAAAGGCCTGCAAAATCTCCTTCCAGCATATCTTTCTAGGATTATTACAGGTTTAACCCCCTTCAACAACTCTCCTTTTATATACATTATTCTATAACTGCCCACTGCCTGCCAACTATTTCTTATCCACAATAGTCTTTTGCCAGGCTCCATGCAGACTATCTTGCTTTATATGCAAAATTTTCTTTGCATCACAGTCTCATAGAGGTTGTTTTTCAGTTATTTCACTGCCGTCCAATTCTTCATGATCCCATTTGAGGTTTTCTTAGCAAAGATGATTTGCCATTTCCTTCTTCAACTCATGTGACAGATGAGAAAAACTGAGGCAAACAGGGTTAAGTGGTTTGCCCAGGTTACACAGGTAGGAAGTGTCTGAACCTGGATTAAAGTCATGTGCTCTGTCCACTGAGTCACCTACCTATTCCATAAATGTATAGCTTTTCTTTTTTCCAAAACCCAATTCAAATGACTTTTTATACAGAAAGCCCATCATGATTCAGCTTTTATATTGCTGGTACTCTTCTCCCCTGAAATTGCTTTCTATCTACTATCTATTTAGTTTTCTAACATTGGCATGAAGTTTTCATAAGTAGAATGTAAGTTGTTTAAAAATAGAATTTGTCTTTTTTTATCTCTGTATTCCTACTGCATCAGACACAGTAGAACTTAGAGGACCAGTCATCATCATCATCATCATCATCACACCTAACATGTGCAATAGTTTCTTATTGACTTGAATTCTTTAATCAATTAATACTTCAAATACTTTAAATTAATACTTCATTTTTTGTTAAAAAGAAGATGCTAATAAGGGCTCCCACCCCCCCAAAAAAAAACACATGCATTATCTACTTTATCTGAGATGCTGAGAGAAACCTGGTGTGAGAATGTATTACACATTGTGTTCTGAGGGGAGGAGGGCTAGTTATGCCTTCTCAGACACAGGGGAAAGAGAGGCACTGGTTCACCCCCTCTGGCAACTTCTCTGAGGCAATTTGGCAGATTCCCAGCTATCTGCAGTCATTTGGCTGCTCTACAGTAGTGGTAATTGTAGCTGGGCAGAGCTAGAGAAACACCTTTTCTTCTATGCCTTGGTAGAAATAAGAGGTAGCATAAAGACCTTAGTAACATTAGGAAAGAACTGTAGCTATTCAGGGTTCTCTTCTAGGGTTCTAATTATAGCATTTGAGATAAGGACTGGACCAGTAATTTTTTAAGGGGGAGGTAGAGTGTGTAGGGAACTCCCATTAAAGAAATTTCCTCTATCCACTTTTCTGCAACCTACAGTCTTAGAAAATATCTTAGAACACTACAAGATTAAGTGATTTGCCAAGAGTCACAAATCCTATATGTGTTGGGGCAATTTTGAAACCAGGTCTACTCTCTATTCATTATACCACACTGCCTTCCATCCAATTCTTAGGCTATATAAAAGTGAATATAAGACATCTTCATGTATTAGTACTACCTTGTATTTTCTCTGAGGTATATAGAAGTTTCTGAGACCTTCAATCCAGTGCCACTCCTTACCACTTCCATTTTTTTATGTAGAAACTGGTCTAAGAAGGTTAAGTGATTTACCCCAGGTGGTACAAAATCATAAGCATCAGAAAAACAAGATTTGAACTCCATTCCCTGACTTCAGAGCTATTTCACTTTATTTTTAACTATGAAATACTGCTTAATTTGAATTTTGGAAGCATAAAAGAAAATCATAAGCATATATTTGGTTAACTGTGTTTTTTATGGCATCAAACATGACTGGATCTCATTGTTAAACTGAGTTAGAAGAAGTGTGTGTTTTAATAATATGAATTTGCAAAGTCATATTCAGATGATTTATTTAGATGTTTTATTTTTCCAAAAACAATGATTTATTTGGAGTAACAAAGGTCATGTTGCAAACAGGCTAGTTTCAACAAAGATGGAAAATGTTGTCAACATTAACAAACAAGTATCACAGATCAGATTCTGGCATTTCGCTTTTTGGTGACTGAGCAACAACCAATGAACTTAGTGTGCTTGGCTCATTGGTGTCTAAGAGGTGCCAGAGACCATAGGAATACTTGTGTGGAAGCAAACTGCAAGGGCTCCGTCTGCTCCTTTATGAACAAACAGAAGGTTCCTTTGGATTTGCCTCATCAATTGGATGTTGTTGTCAGCTCACCACCAGGAAAAAAGCATTGAGGGCAGAAACTGCTCCCTCTTCCTACTCCTCCCATTCCAAAAAAGTAAAAATAAAAACAAAGATAAGGCTATCACCAGTTTCAATATTAATTTAGAAGAATTTTAAAAAATTAAATTGGATGAAAATCTAAAGTTCAGTTGTGGGAATACACATCAGGGGAAAACTTTGAGTCCAATTTACAATATTTAATAACATTTGAGGGGCAGCATATGGAGTGGGAAGAGCTTTGGACAAAACCTGGCCTATGAATAGGCCATTTTATTTCTTGAGCCTCAGTTTCCTCAAAGAAAAAATAAGGATGATCATTTTAATAAAAACAATTTATTTTTAATTTATACTACTAAGTTCAGGTGAAGTTTATGAAGGAGCAACTTGTAAATTGTAAAAAGCCACAGAAGAGTGAGTTATTATTGATGCTATAATTGTGATTAGATGTAGAAACAAAGGGAAACATCAAGCAGTTGGTATGCTAAATTTATAAACTCCCCAAATCAGGGTAATTTAAAGAAAGCCTCCAGTATGATGTAGTTACTTGATATGGTAATAATTTGGGAAGACATAGAAAAAGAGATGCATAGAATGGGCAGAGCATGATGGGATGCAGTATGCATCAGTGGAGGGAATAATTATATCAAGGAGATGAGAGAGAAATGAATGAATAAATGAATGAACAGAGAAGCATTTATCATGTACTTACCAGGAATTGAGTATCTCCTAGTTTTGGAGATGCAAATAGAAAGTTAAAATAATCCCTGCTGTCAAAGAACTTGCATTCTCATTGAAACACTTTTTTTAGGTTTTTGCAAGACAAATGGGGTTTAGTAGCTTGCCCAAGGTTACACAGCTAGGTAATTATTAAATGTCTGAGGTTGGATTTGAACTCAGGTCCTCCTGACTCCAGGGCCACTGCTCTATCCACTGCACCACCTAGCCGCCCCTTGGGAAACACTTTCTAATGGAGAACTCAGTGACCAAGATAAATGAAAAAGTCTTATAGTGTTTAGGGTCCATCAGCAGGTCAGATGGCAATGCCCAAGGAGGAGGAAAGTATTTGAGAAGAGAAGATGAAAATATCTGATCGCCCTTAGGGCTTAGTTGCAGGGCAGATGATGACTGGCAATCTTTATTCCAGAAGGATTATGGTTGCTAACTCTCTTCTCATGCAAGTGCTATGGATGACTATGTCTGTCCCAAAGCCAGGTGGTCTTGGAATCCAATCCATAACCCCTTGAGAAGGGGGAAATGAGTTGGAGGGTAGATGTGGGATGATCTTGTACAAAAACCACATGAGCTGAGTCTTGAGGTGAAACCAAGAATTTTAAGACACATTTTGTAGACAGTAAATTAAATGTATGAGACAGGCAAATAGGATAATATTGCAATAACCCATATCAGATATAAGAGTATAAACAAGGATAATTATTTTTGAGTGGTGAGAAAAGAATATTAGATAGAGAGGATGAATAGAACTGTTGAGAGGAAATTGATATGAATGTTGCAAATCTAAAAGATTATAAGGTCAGAAAAAATTAGCAAGTATGTAAGAAGGCATGAAAGATGTTTTTGGGGGGGCAGTGATGATGTTCTATCATAACATATGTATGTTCAGTTTGATATTCCTAAAGAACATCCAGTTTGAAATGTATGAGTCATTGGTGACATGGGATTGGAGCTCAAGAAGGTACTAGGGCTTCTTCTATAGGTCTTGGAAAAGGCGCCTAGACATAATAATGAAATTCATGGGATCTAAGGAAACTATCAACAGAGGAGAGAGAGAGAGAGAGAGAGAGAGAGAGAGAGAGAGAGAGAGAGAGAGAGAGAGAGAGAGGAAGAGAAGAGAAGAGAAGAGAAGAGAAGAGAAGAGAAGAGAAGAGAAGAGAAGAGAAGAGAAGAGAAGAGAAGAGAAGAGAAGAGAAGAGAGAAGAGAAGAGAAGAGAAGAGAAGAGAAGAGAAGAGAAGAGAAGAGAAGAGAAGAGAAGAGAAGAGAAGAGAAGAGAAGAGGATCCAGAATATAGCCTTGGACAACAACAACAATATAGGGGACATGGCATAGATGAAGATTGAGTAAAGGAGTTTGAAAAAGCATTGACAGAGGCAAAAGGAGAATCGTAAGAAACGTGACCAAATAACCCAGTGAGGGAGGGAAGAGGGTCTAGAGAAGGAAGGCATGGTCATTAAATGTCAAATACTTCAGAAAAACCATTAAGAATGAGGGATAAGAAAAGGTCATTAGATTTGGTAATTAAGAAATAATCGATAACTTTGTAGAGATCAATTTCAATTGAATGATGAGGCCAGAAGTCAGATTACAGAGGGTTAAGAAAAGGTGAGAGGGGGCAGCTAGGTGACTCAATGGATAGAACATTGGCCCTGGAGTCAGGAGGACTTGAGTTCAAATGGGGCCTCAGAAACCTTGGGAAAGTCACTCAAATCCCATTGCCTTAAATTTAAAAAAAAGAATTACAGAAAAGGGTGTGAGAGAGAGGAATTTTTTTTTTTGAAGAATTTGAACTGAGAAGGGGAGGATATGATGGGACAATGCTAAAGTGTGGGGTCAGTAAAACCAACTGGAGGATACTTTTTAAAGAATGGGAATACAAGCATATTTGTAGGCATTAGAGAAGGAACTGGCAAAGGCAGAGTGAACAAAAATCAAAGAGAGAGAAAAAAGAATGATATTAGGGGCAACATCCTAGAGAAGATGGGAGTCAATGGTATCAGAGCTATTTTGTTCTAATGCTGGCCATGGCAAGGGTCTCCTCACCTTTTCTCCACCAGATCAGAAGAACAAATCATAGGTCAGAAAATTTTAAACTTAGATTTATTATAAAAATGTCCTTGCTCAACTTACTTATATTTCAGCCTGTAGATTCTGGTCTATTTTTTAAAAAAAATCTCTTTGGATTTGTTATCTTGATTACCATTTTAAGCCACGGTTATAGTGGCTAATACCTTAGTTGCTCATTTATTTGTATTTTCATAAATGCTTATATCAATATTTGACATTACATTAAAAAAAGTGTTTGTTTAGTACCAATTCAAGATAATCTTTTATTTAAACAAGACTAAATTAAGGGTGGCTAGGTGGCTCAGAGGATAGAGCACCGACCCTGGAGTCAGGAGTACCTGAGTTCAAATGTGACCTCAGACACTTAATAATTACCTAGCTGTGTGATCTTGGGCAGTCACTTAACCCCACTGCCTTTCAAAAAATAAAAAAAACAAAAACCAAGACTAAAATGTTCACATGTGTCTCCTGTCTTCTTGTGGAAATCCATTGCTGATAATTCTCTTCATAATTTCCACATTTCCACCTAACTGAATTTTCTCCTTTAAGCTTGTCTGGGTTTGTGTTAAATATCAACCCTTATGGAATACCAAGTGATTATTTGACCTGATCGCTGTCTCTGTCAATACTTGGAGTTAGATTTCATCAAAGAATAATGATTAATAGTAGGAATCATTTTCTAAATGAGTTGAACACAAGATATAAAAAAAATAAAAGTTGGATTTTAATTTAGATTTGAGTTTGCTGTTTTGCTCTGTAGTAGTTTTCTTTTGAAATTGGAATAAGTGGAAAATTTGCTGAATGTGAGAATGTAGGGTTATATTCATCCTTCTTTATGCTATGGTCTTTTAAGTCATTTATTCTCTCTAAACTTTAATTCCTCATCTATAAAAGGAGAAAGCTTAAGGTATATGTCTGTATATTATATTATTATATTATATTATATTATATTATATTATATTATATTATATTATATTATATTGTATAATATTGTATTATAATATTATATAAATCTATATATTATTTATACAATATACACATTATATCTATATATATATATACACTTTACAGTATATATGCTTCTCTACAGTGTGTATATATATATACATTTATATGTAATATATAGATCTATATAATATAGACACATACAACCTATTATTATGTGATGCATATACCTGGAGAGAGGATTGAAAAAGTTGAAAGAATTCCTCCTAATGATATTGAGGGATAGCATTCCACCTCCATTCTGGACTTAGGAAAAGAGGGAAAGAGTTGGGAAAGGGACTAGAAAGTGTGAACAGAGGATAAGAAAAGAGAGACTAGAGGAGAGATAAGTAGCAGATGTCCTCCTATAAAGTTTATATTCACTCATGTCACTTTTTATCTAGGTATTCACCAGGGTTCATCAAGCATTAGCATTTTTCTATTTCCTCTGCCATTGAAGGTATCCTCCTCACCCTCATCACCTCTTGTTTGTTGCTCTGAGGGAAGTAATCAAATTTTGTTGCTATTGTTTTGGAAAGAGTTGGGAATTTATAGTCTATATCTCCATTTATAAGCCCCATGACTCCCCAGATCATGTTTCCTTCTCACATTCTCACATCTGCAGCTACTGTACTCTTTTGCATTAGAACATAAGTGCTTTTAGAGTCACAAATTGTTTAATTTTATTATTTTTTACTATAGCACCCAGCACTTAGCATTTATTTGTTGCTATTGTTTAGATGTGTTCAATTCTCCGTGTCCCCTTTTGATGTTTTCTTGGCACAAATATTGAAGTCATTTGCCATGTTCTCTGATTCATTTTAAAGCTGAGCAAACCGAGTCAGAGTTAAGCAACTTGCCCTGGGTCACACAGCTAATAAATATCTGAGGTTGGATTTGAATTCAGGCAGATGAGTCTTCCAGGTCCAGCTTCTATCCATTATGCCCCAATAGCTGTCCCTATTTATTAATTTATAATTTAATGAGCATAGTTACTATAAACACATTTTAATAACAAAACTTTTTAAAATTTTGTATAATTTTTTCAATTTAATTCAACTCAATAAACATTAATGAATTCTTTAAGCAAGACTCTGGGGATAAATATTCAAAAACAAGACTTCTTATACTCAAAGATTTTTATTTAGAAAAGAAATTGTGTGTTTGTGACCAGTTTTCTGGGATGAGAAAATTAGGCAAGATGTGGATGAATGCTTTGCCCAAAGCCACATAGATAGCAAATGGCAATGGTGGGGATTTGAACCAATGCCTCCTAACCTGAAATGCAGTGCTTCATCCATCATATCATGCTTCAGAAACTTGAATTATTGGGTCCCAATGTCTTATAGTAAAGGATTAATAATATAAAACAAAGCTAGTTTTCTATCATGCTTTTTCAAGAGTTGAAATCTTATCAACCACTGGAAGCTAAGTGTGATAGTAATGAACCCTTCTAGACAAAATCAGGAAAATCAAAATCTATCTTTGATGGTATCATTCCAGTCAAATAACGTGAAATCTTCCTAATTAAGTGGACTGGAACAGTAATATGGTTCTTGTCTCTGCAAGTTGCAAATGCCATTGACTATAATATGATACACACTTTCAAAAAACTTTCACCTGTTTATTAAAATCTTCAATATTGCCAGCATTTCTGAAGAATTAGAATTGGCTTTTATTTATGTCTTGTAGATTGATTACTTTTGATTCTGTGACATTTGATACTATGGACTTTTAAAATAATTAAGTAAAAGGCAGTCTGTTTTTGGCTCTGCCAATTGGCACCTGTATCTGTGAATAATTTTCCTCCCATTCTGTGTTAATTAAATTAGTCTAGAATTTGTGGGATTAATAATTTAAAGTAAATATGTTGATTGGTTATGAATTCTGATGAACAAAACTATTATTACTTTGGGAAAATCTACTTACGTTATTAGCATCCCCTTTGGGTTTTTTTTTAAGCTTATTTTTATTTGTGCAAAGGGTCTATGGTTCCTCTTTATAGAGTCCCTCACCTTCTGGCTTTTTCCTTCTAGTTCAAGTAAAGTCTTTTAAAGACATATTTTTTATTTTTTGGCCAGGCAATGGGGTTAGGTAACTTGCCCAAGGTCACACAGCTAGGTAATTATTAAGTACCTGAGACTGGATTTGAGCTCAAGTACTCCTGACTCCAGGGCTGCTGCTCTATCCACTGTGCCACCTAGCTGCCCCTAAAAACTTTTAAAAAATCAAAACTAAGCATTTTAGTTAAATAAATATAACAACATATTGGTCTTTTTTTCATTCTTTACTTTTAAATGGTGATGTATCTCTAATTCCTGCTGCTGAAAAAGTTAAGGTTAGTAGATTACTCAAGCTTGGCAGTTCTGAGTTGATAAAGGCTATCCTCAAAAATACCAGTATGGATAACTAATGAAAGAGAAGGAAGGATTGACCATGGAAGGAAAAACCAACACAGGTTATAAATGTAGTGAATATAAACTTGTGCACTGCTAAGCAGAAGGTGGGCCTCTGAATAACTACTATACTTGCAGCCTGGATGAGATAGAAAAATCTACCAATATTGTATATTTTGGTGCCTAGAAATTCAAGTACATTAACTTCAAAGACCACAGACAAGCTGAAGTCTTGCCATAGTCTTTTGGTTAAAAGTAGAAGGAAGGCTTTTGTCTCTAGCCTTCCTGGGAGGGAACCTTAGCAGAAATGGACTCTGTATAAATACACTTATTTCTGAAGGCTAAATTCTTTCAAATATTCAGAAATATCAGGGAATCACTCAGAAACTTTATTGTTTTAGGGCTGATATGTCTGAATAAATGTATATTGTTTTCATAAATTTTATACTTCCCTTCATATAATATAATTAAAAGAATTTTTTTTTCTAGAGAGAACCATAGTCTGAGCAGAATGTGTTGATTAGCCAGACCATCTGTACATTTTTTTGTTTTTTTCAAGGCAATGGGGTTAAGTGATTTGTCCAAGGTCACAAAATTAGGCAATTATTAAGTGATTGAGGTCAGATTTGAACTTAGTCCTCCAGACTCCAGGGCTTGTCTGTGCAAATATGGCCTCAGTTACTTGATACTTACCTAGTTGTGTGACCTTGGACAAGTTACTTACTCCCCTTGCCCCACTCCCATTGCCCCACAGCCATGAAAACAAAAGGTCTCTAACTGCTTGTTGATTGATTTCAGACTGTTCCAAATAAATATAAATTAAAAAAAAAACCCTAAAGCAGCTGCCTTTGGCAAGGATGAAGCTATGATGTGAAAATAGAACTGAATAATCTGAGGTCAATTTTACTAAAATTAGAACATATGGTACTTGGCCAGAAGACTTAAAGAAACAGTAGTATATATGTGAGTCATTGTGATGTCCTATATGAAGGAAAATATCAGAAAAGGTTAATTCTCCTTTCTATGATGAATAGAAACTCTAGTTGAAGAAAAATGTAAATGTAAAATGATTAGGTTGCAGGCTCCAATAACTGAATTTTGAGCTGTACATAAAGGAAGGTTAACTTAATCGTTATGAATTATTGCCATCCCCAATGAACTCTTAGAGTATAATCAAATATGCAGATTTTTCCATGAACTCTCTCCAAACCTTAATGAGAAACTGACTTCTATTACAAAAACTCTGAAAGCAACAAGGCTAGTGAGTGAATCAAGCTAAGAGGATGGGAATCAAAGACTCATACAAATTTATCAGTTATGTTGGGAGAAGAAAAGATTCAACATATGTAGCCTTTCATTTGAATAAATTGTGCTGCTAAATCAATATCATATTTTTATCTTTGCCAAGAAATAAAGTCAACTGAACCAGATGTCTCCTAAATCTCCAGTCTTTAGGGAGCAGATGACACATAGTAGGTTCTTAATAAATTCTAGTTGACTGACTGGTTGACAACAGGAAGATGATTTTTCAAACACCAAAGAGTGGAGAATGCTGTTGCACAGTGGTAGCTTGAATGAAAATTCTCCAGCCAGGGGGTATTGGCTCAATACTAAGAACATGACAACCCAGTCTTGGGGTGATGATATCAGGCAACATTAGATTTGGAATATAACAATCAAAGGGGAAACCTGAAAGATTCCAAGAGTCTGCTATTTAAAATTAAAAATTGACTAAAGATTTAAATACTAGAGTTTGGTTTTAAAGTGTCTGCTAGGAATACCGTGTGCTAGTAAGTAGATTGAGTTGTAAAAATTCCTGTGCACTATTTTAGCATGACACATTTTAGAGCCAGGTGAAATCATTGAGATTATGTCCTTCATCTTTTCATCTTGTAGTTCGAGACTGAGCAGGAGAGATTAAGTGACACAGGCTACTTTAGCAAGACTTTATATTACCTAGAAGATTTTGCTACTGATTTTAATTTATTTTGCACCATTGCTTTTGTATAGGTAGCAAAAAAATCAAACCCAAAACAAAATATAAGAAAGAGGGAAAGAGGATAGAGCCCTGAAGTAAGGCCCCATGTTCAAATCTGACCTCAGATACTTAATAATTATCAACCCCATTGCTTTACCAAAAAAAGAAAAAAAGAAAGAGGGAAAGAAACCAACATTTATTAATCCCACAATTAGTGCTCTATCCAATGTCCCATCTTCCATGGGTGAGGGTGTGGAAAAATTATTCTTCTAAATAAGTAATATATATATATATATATATATATATATATATATATATATATATATACACACATATATATAGTATATCTACATACTTGTATCTAAAACATTACATTAGTAAAAGATATGTGGACACATAAATTTTAAATAATACTTACTAAATTCATATGTTTATTAATAGCTTCCAAGAACCACAGAACCTTAAAATGATTGTCAGAAGGCCTATATGCATGTCTAAATTCTGTTCCTTACTATTCCTTGGCCAAGTCACAAAAAAATAGTCTTTGATTCTTAGTTTCAGCAATAATAATTCTTCCACCATTTATTCTCCCAGATTTTTGTGAAGAAAATGCTTTGGAAAGCAATATATATTAATCATTATATTATAGAGCTGAAGATGGAATCTGGATCTGGTCACCTAGTTCAATGACCCAATTTTATTTTTGAGGAAACTGAGATCCAAAGAGGTTTGATTAGCAAGTCAGCTTCTCTAAGATCAAATCTAACAATCATTCCCCTGTAATTCAATAGCATTTCTACAACCAATAAAAACTTTGCTTGAAGTTGAGTTCTGGATAGAATGTCAGATTTTATTTGAAGTTTTGATTAGCATTCCTGTTTTCTATGTTCTCTCTCTGTCTCTCATTCTCTCTTTTTTTCTCTGTCTCTTAGTCTCTCTGTCTCTGTCTCTTCCTCTGTTTCTCTCCATCCCTCCATCCTCTTTCTCTCCTTTCCTCTCTCCCCATCTCTCTGTAGTCATCCATCCATCCATCCATCTATCTATTATATATATACATATATATGTATGTATGTGTACACACACACACACACACTCACTCACTCATGTGGGAGAAAGAGACAGACCATCTTACTGCCTTTACAACTCTAGAGCAAATCTCTTAATGTATCAGTTCATCAGAAAATACTTGGAGATTATTAATTGAAGAGCAGATGATAATCTACATTGGAGGAAATAGTTTCCTTACTGGGATTTACCTATGCTAATGAAATCCTAGCTCTGATATTTCTCTCTCTCTCTCTCTCTCTCTCTCTCTCTCTCTCTCTCTATCTCACTCACATAGACACAGACACAGACACACACAGACACAGACACACAGACACAGACACACACACACAGACACTCACACACACATACACACATACACACATACACACTGACATACTTGCATACTGACACATCAACTCCTCCTGGTAAAAGTTACTTCCTCATGAAATAAATAACAAATCTTAGCTAGTTTGTCCTAGAACAAAGAGATCTAAGTTGTAACTGTTGCTCTTGTTATTCTTTTGTTTTCAAAGAGGACCAATGACAGCATCAGGGTGATGTCTTGACTTACTCACAAGTTGGTTCGAAATGATGATCAGTCCTCAGCCTCTCTCTCTCCTCCAGAGACACTGAAGTCCAGTGGCAGGACAAAAGTCAAGAGGATTGGCGGTGACCCAGGAGGCATGGCATTTCAGAAAGTCAGTATTTACACAGTGCGTGTGTATGCAGCCTAAGAAGGAAGCATGTAGACATTTCAGAAGTTTCTTCCCAAAGGACTTCTTGCCTTATCTAGTAAATAGCACCAAAAGGAAAGTCAAAAAGAATATGAAGAATGTGATTTAGTAATCAGGAAGTCTTGAGTCATCTGAGTCATGTCCAACTCTTCGTGATTCCATTTGGGGATTTCTTGGCAAAGATGCTTGAGTGGATTGCCATTACCTTCTCCTGTTCATTTTACAAAGAAGGAAACTGGGGCAATCAGGGTGAATTGACTTGTCCAGGGATACATAGCTAGTAAGGTTGAATATGAATTAGAACTCTATTTACTTTTCCAACTAGTTGCACAGTTGATAGTATATAAATTTTTTTCCCTTTATCTTCTCTTCCCCTTTAAGATAAAAATTAAATCAATGATCTCTAAGTTTCCTTGCAAAGTTAACATTCTATGAATCTCAAAACAAAACCATTTATCAGCTATATTAAATCAAACAAAACCACCAAATCTCACTTTCCTCATTTCAAAAATGATGGGGTTGGAATTGATGACCTCTGTGGTCCCTTTCATCTCTCAGTTACTGAATTTATAGTACTAACAGTCCACCATACTATGAATTAATATATTGGTACCTTGATTTCTTCAATGGTATTAAACTCAAATAGAAACAGGAATTTTCTAATAGTATATTGACTTAGGAAACCACAAATTAATATTTTCTCTTTTTTATTGTATCTATATTTATTTTGTCCAATATTTCCCCATCATGGGCTTATATGGTTTGGCTTGCAAGGTGAGAGTTACAGGCTACATATGGCCATACCTCCTGTAGGCCTTGGCTCAACATCTCTGCTCATCTTCATGGCAAGTTTTCTTTGTTTAACAAGAGGAATGGAAATTAAGATCTATTCCATCTTGGTAGGTTAGACATGGTTTCCCATTATTCATATAATTCTTTTTTTCTAGGACCAATAATCAGGACTGATGTTCAGTCTGACAGCCCAGTGAGGGCACTTTTCCCCATAAAATTATTATGCTAGCACTTCACTTTTTTACATTTAATTTTTATTTTTTCTTATTTAAATGTAAACAATAACTTTTTTTTTTTAATTTTGGATCCCAAATTCTCTCCCTTTCTCTCCTCTTCACACCCCTCCCTTGAAAAGGCAAGCAGATTATCCATGTAGAACTTGGCTTTTGATCATTCACCTTACTGTGATTGGGGCAAGGTAAGCAACAATCAAGGATCATTTTTTCCTCTCTCTCCCTGCTTGTTTATTTTCCATTTTACTTATTGACTCTTAAAAGTAATTCCCTATTCAGACCTCAGTCTGTGACATTTAAAGAATGTTATTCTCTGACTCTGAAATAATTTAATCTTCAAAAATATTCACGTTTCATTTGCTGCAAATAAAAAATGACATCTCACTGTTTTGTTGATATAAAGCATGTTAAGTCCTTTGGAAACCTTAAAGAACTATATGTTGTTCAGTTATGTTTGACTTTCTGTGACTTCATGGACCATATTCTCCATAGGGTTTTCTTGGCAAAAATACTGGAGTGATTTGTCATTTCCTCTTCCATTTAAGGTAAATGTAGGTTAAGTGATTTCCCCAGAATGACATAGTAAGTGTCTGGGGCCAGATTTGAACTCTGGTACTCTATCCACTTGTCACTTAATTACCTAAAGAGCTATAACATGCTCATGTGAATGTTATTTTTGTGATTATTTATTGTATGTTGGACATAAGACAGGTCTTTATTTCTTGCCACAGATTTTATAGATTTTAACTGTGATGAGAACTCAGCCAACTCAGTGGTACTTTGGATGGAAGAACTGAGTTCAAATTTAGTCTAAGACCCTTCCTTAGCTGTGGATTGTGACAAGCTACTTCACCTTTGTTTACTTTAGTTTTCTCATCTGTAAAATGAGGATATTAATAATTCCTACTCTTGAGGTGTTTCATCTGTATCAAATGAGATAATAATTGAAAAATTTCCTGGAACATAGTAATATATATGTTATATACAAAATAGATATAATATAATGTATATTATATATAACTATTTATTAACTATTATTATTATTAATGTTAATGGTGGTAGTATATATTATAACATTACAATGTTTCATTATTCAAACATATTTCACAAAAGCTCTCTGATGTTGTTAGAATTTCTGTGTGGTGTATAAGTAGACTGTCTATACACATGGAAAAAGCTGATACAGGAAAAAATAAAAGATTTTTCTTGTAGCTACAGAATCAGCTGATCTCAATGAAAGGATGTCTAAGTACCTTTATGAAAACCAATGAGATTTTAATTTGGGAGGATTTTAATTTAATTTTGGGAATTCCAAATGTCCCGTCCATCAAAATTATCAGAATAAATTTTTTTAAAAAATTAGGTTACCCTAGTTTTTGTTATTTCTTTGGGGGAAAAAAACTGTTTCTTCCTGACGTGGTATGTGTTGCTTTTCATTCCAGCACAGACACTTTCATGAATACACAGAAAAGACTGTGGGAAAAGATATGTTGTTATTGTTGCTGATGATGTTTTCCAGTTTTTTTCTGACTCTACATGACCCCATTTGGGGTTTTCTCGGCAAAGATGCTGGAGTGCTTTGCCATTTTCTTCACCATTTCATTTTAAAGATGAAGAAACTGAGACAAACAGTTAAGTGACCTTCACAGAGTCACGCAACTAGTATGTGGCTGAAGTCAGATTTGAATTCAAGAAGATAAGTCTTTCTGACTCCTGACCCAGGACACTCTTTCACCTTCACCACCTAGCTGCCCAAACTATTTGCATTATCTTTGGGCAAATCCCTTTATCAAGGGTGGAAAGAAATAGCTATTAATTCTGTTTCAGGCACTGTGTTAAATTCCTTTGTCCTCACAACTTGAGGATAGGTACAATTATTATTCTCATTTTATTAACAGTTGAGGAAACTGAGGAAAATAGAGGTGAAGAGACTTGCCCAGGAGCACATAGCTAAGGAAGTATCTGAAGGCATAATTAAACTCAGATCCTTGTTATTCATTATACTTAAAACTGTATCCACTGAAAAATTTAGCTGCTTTTTTAAAACTCCATGGATCTGGAGTTTTTCTCATCTCTACGATGGAGGAAGTTGGACAAACTGCCTTCAGAAATCCTCTTTAGTACTATATACTAGACTTTTGCCTCATGATGTTGAAATTTCCTTCTATCTAAGATGTAGTAAAGCATTAGCCTTCTCCCAACAAAGGTTCTTATTACTGCATCTATAGGAGAATCCTTTGCAATGTCTAAAATTCCAAAAAAAAAAAAGCAAGGTGCTTGGGGCAATGGAGTGAGAGAGATGTGAATTTCAATCTTACCTTTGTGATCCTGGACAAATCACTTCATTCTTCTCAGGCTTAGTTTCCTCATTTGTAAAATGAGGACAATAATGCCCCTTCTTTTATATGGTTTTTGAAGGTCAAACAATATAATACATGGAAAATACTTTGTAAATTTTATAGTGTTGTGTAAATATAAGTAATAAATTGTCATCATCAAGATTATCTTTACATCTCAGGGAAAAAGCTTTCAGACTAGCATAGTTCATTACTTTTCATGCCACTAAGAAAGTCATAAACCAGTTAGAGAACAAACAGATAGAATCTCTTACCTTGTTCATGGATGTAGTCTTGTGAATAAGGCTAAATGGCACATTTAGAGACAAGAGAACAATGGAACAAACAAAGCAGGACAGGAGTTGGGGACAGGAGATCCAGTAACTGGATCAAATTAATTTAAAAATCCCTAAATTATTTTAACCCTTAATTAGGTTATCTCTCCTTGAAGGATGGAAATGAACTTCAGTTAAAAGTCTTAAGAGAAAAGAATATAATTTAATGAATATAGAAAGATCACTTCAGAATCCAGAAGACCTGAGTTTATCACATCTTTGACTTTCAATGGATTTGTAATCCAAAAGTGAGTTACATCACCCCTCAGTTCCCCAGTCAAATCTCTGAGACTGTCTTATATCCAAGTCTTATGTCTTATATTTTTCTATTCACAAGAAATATTCATTGAACCCCTCCATTTTCTTCCATGCTTTCTTGTTACTATAGACCTATATTCTTCCAAATCACTTAGATTCACTATCTCTGGGTCATCCTTTTCTTTCTTATTTTCACCTGTCCCACACATTAAATCAGTTGCTAAATCTTGTTAGTTCTACCACTACATTTCTTCTATGTGAATGCTTCTCTCCACATATAAACCCACCACCCCAGCTCAGAGTTTTATTTCCACTTACCTGGATGATTGCAATAGCCTATAATATATTTGTCTCTCCCCTCTTCAATTCATTCTTCATACAGTTGAAAGGTTATTTTCCAAAGGCATGGTTTTGACCTTATCACCTTCTACTCAATAAACTCCAGTGGCTTTTCCATTGCCTTGGGAATTGAATACATTGTCCTTTATCTTGACATTTAAAGTCCTTTACAACCTCAGCCCTTCCTAGTCATTTTATATTTATTCCCCTCATCCAATTGTACAGTCCAACTATACTCACACTTGGAATTCTGTCTTCCATTTCTGTGCTTTTGTCCTGCCTATTCCCTCTTCCTGGAATTCTCTCTCTTCTTAGAATCACAAACTTCATACAAGACTTAACTCAAATGCTCTTCACAACAATTATTCCCTTCCTGTATTATATTTCCCTACATCTACTCTTCATGCATGCATGTATGTATGTATGTATGTATGTATCTTAATATATACAAGACTGAACTCATTATCTTTCCTCCTAAAACCTTTCCCACTTACATCCACTCTGTCCTAAACTCATTTTCTTTCACCTTAAATTTTCTTCCAATCCCAAACTTCATAGTTATTGTAAAGGATGCCACCATTTTTTCCAGTTCTCTATATTCACAAGCCAGGTATCAACCTTGACATTTTATTATTTCTTTCTCTCTAATCTAAATTCAATTTCACCTTTGTGGTAGATCCATGTTTCTTTCAAATCTGCCTCCAACTTGGTGCTGACCCTTATTCCTGGTCACTAAAAAGGTTGCCACAAGTCTTTCCCTATTTCAGTACATCCTTCAAACCACCAAAAAGATTTTCCCAAAGATTGGATCACCCACATGTTCAATAACCTCCAGGACCTTATCACCTCAAGGATCAGATACAAAATCCTATTTGGTATTCAAAGCCCTTCATGACTTAGTTCCACCACCTCCCCTTTCCATTCTTCTTACATCTTACATTCTCCCCATATACTCTTTAATCCAGTGACAATGGCCTCTTTACTTTTTCAGAAATAGTGTGCTCCACACATTTTCTCTAATTGCCTGGAATGATCTCTTTTCTCATCTCTTCCTCCTAACTTCTTCCAAGTTCCAACTAAAATTCCAGCTTCTACAGGAAGACTTTAGCCTTCTTAATTTTAGTGTCTTCTCTCTTTTAATTATTTGCTATTGATTCTCCATATAGCTTGTTTGTACGTTATCTCTCCCATTAGATTATAAACTCATTGAGTACAGGAATTATCTTTTGCCTTACCCTACCACTGACTAACCCATAGTAAATATGTCTTAGTTTGTTGACAGAATACATATATATTGCTTTGTTTTGTTTTAGAATGTAAATTCCTTCAGGGCAAAAAGCTGTGTTCAAATTTTATTGTTAAATCCCAGGTCTGCACATTATCAGTACTTAAGGAATACTTGTCTGTTGGTTCATTAATTGATTAAACTGTATTGGGAGGAGGAATTCTACTCCCCTCCCCATTATCAATGAAATCATAGATCTAGTCTTGTCATCCCCCTCCCCTCCCCGAAAAAGACAAAGATATAGATTTAACTTTATAATTTGTGAAATTATCTTATTTCCTACATTTAATTTCTAGGTTTTGACAACTATGTTTTCACTTTACTAACATCACCTTGATTCTGTCCCCATTCTAGTCAACAAAAGTAAGCTGAAAGTTCACATATAAATTGCTCCCTCCACAAAAATCTCTTCATTTTGTTTAATTTTTCAATTAATTATTTAGTTAGCTGAATTGTTGAGTTTGCTCCCAGTTATTAGCATAATATCACGGGAAAAGTTATGTCTTTGAGTTAGAGGACCTGCATTTCAATCCCATCTGACACTACCTGGATAGCATTGGCTGATTCACTCTGTTTCACTGGACTTAGTTTCCTCATCTGTAAAATGAATACACTGAATTAGATAAACTTTAAGGCCCCTTCTAGCTCTAAACCTATGATTCCATAAAAAAAATGAGGAGTTTGTGGGGTGAGGGTTTGAGAAGGGGTGAAGATGGAGAAGTAAGACATCTTGTTGGCTTCTTGGGAGCTGGATTTTAACCATGCAGTATTTTGTCTTCATTTCACTTTAAAGTGAATTCCTAAAATATTTAAATGAGCTCATAAAAATCATATTTCAGAATGAAATATGAATGATTTCTAACTATTCTACATTAGCAGGAATCATTAAATTGGATTGTATGAGCAAGTCTTGGTAGCATTACTCTTAGAAATGTGAATACTGAAATGGGGAGGGAAATGTAAATCAAACAAAAACCAAAAAAAGCATTAACTTAAAATATGTTATACAAAGACAGTACTTTTGATTAGGATCATAAATGGATGGATGCCACTGGAATGCATTATCCTGGTGAGACTTGTTGAAGGTTTAATGAAACTTGGGTGATGGATGATGACGTCGATGATATTCAGAACTCATGAGATATGTGATATATGTATGTATGTATACGTTTGTGTAAATGTAGAATCACTTTCCATTACTATTGATTTAAAAATATGGGCTCTCCAAGGTATTGGTCAACATTAAAGCATATTTCCTGTTTTAGAAGGATGCCAGGTTATTATATATATACTTTCAAGAGAGAGGTGCTTGCTACAGCTGAAATATGATCATTATTATTTTGACCATTTCCAGTTGCTAGGTTGTTAATAGCTAGTATTCTGAGATTCTCATTAGGAAAGTGTGTCTTGTGCTCTTTTACAAGTATCTAGCTTTAGGTATCATCTTATAGGAAAATTTAATTAGAATTGAATGGGAGACCTTAGAGAGGATCATTTTACAAATGAGGAAACTGAAGCCCACAGGTAGGTAAGTTATTTCCCTAGGGTGCAACAAATGATGTCAGAACTGAGATTTGATCAAATCTTCTTGATTTTAAGATATATGACTAATATACTACTCTCTTAGTACCCCTCATTTACTGGGGAGTTTTTCTGATCAAGAAATTAGGGCTCTGCTGCCTATTTTTTTAGGATAATTGCTGAAATAATCCTAGGGCAAGTTCTTGAGATGGCAGGAAGCTACTATTCCCCTTTTCTGTTGCTTCTTACCACAGCCCTCCCACCCAACCTCTTGTTATCTTTCCATGTAGTTCCTCAGAGTAATTCAGATAGAAATTTTATAAATGTAATTCAAAGTTGGCATAATAATGGATTTTTTGAGTCCAACTATAAGATCCAATCCCATATCGATTCTGTGTAATCTTGGGCAATTCCCTTGACTTCTCCACCCTCAGGTTACTTTCAGATTCTCTTGTGACTAAATCTGTGATTCTAAACTCTTAACTGTCCAGTTTCTCCTGTAATATGGGAATAATATGACACCTGCCTCCCAGTATTGATATAAATGTCAAAAGAGATAATATTTGTAAAATACAGGGCAAAAGTTAAAATTCTATTTAAATGTTATCTGATTAATAATCATGATAATGTGGTGATGATAATAGTATTAATAATGATGATAATAAAGCAAGCAGGGCTAGCAGAGAGTATACAAACATCAGTAGCTTCCTTTATTTGTGGACAGATTTCTTGAGACCAAGTAGCTGAAAGAGACTCTTAGTTAAGCAAAAGGATTACTCTAAGCTTGCTATGAATTCACCCCTTGCTGAGGGGAAAATCGTGATCACCAGCCAGTTCTTGAAATTTAGTCCTAAGAAGTGAGGGAGGCAGGGCTGAGGGCAATTATTTCCTAACCTTTCTTGATGAAGGTAATCAGGTGATGCCCTGAAGCATAACAGATGTGACTAGTCATTTCCTTTGACTCTGAGTTAGTCCTGCTGCTTGTGTTGGACTTATTCACATATGCTATATTACTAAATTCTACTCAATTTCTCTAAATGGTTGAACTAAATGAAGCCTTCTGGCAGTCAATTCCATAGACCTTCTGTATACTGGATATTGTCCATTATCTGGGTCTAAATAAATTTCTCCTCCTTTCATTAAAATATTTCAAATAGTGGCCTGGGTCTTCCTCAAGAGTTCATCAATAAGAAAAATAATGTTCTTATTGGGATTGGAAATCAGGAAACTCTTGGCAAAAAACAGAGGGATTTTCCAAATGATCCTTTACCAGTCTAGACAATGGGATCTAATTCTTCTGTAATAGCAGATGGAGGTGGAAAAAACTGCAGCTTCGAAATGGCAGGATCTGCCATTCCAAACAACTTTCTCTTTTCAGACTGAAACAATAACGTAAGCCAGCAGAATATCTAAATGTCCACTTGCTACAGGAAGAGAGAGACACAAATAGCCTCAGGTATTCAGAAACCTGTTTTGGTAGAATGAATATCCTCTCCTGAAGATTTGTCTATCTTCTGTGTCTGTCTGTCAAGCTATCTATTTATCTTTTCATATATAAGAAAACACATGACTGTTTTATTCTAGTGTAGGATTTTCATCAAAAACATTGACTTCACCAGTAGATAAAGATATAAATGATACAGATTTACATACAGAAAGCATATATATATGTATGTATATATATATATGATTATAGATACAGAAATAGAAGGCATAGAGATATAGATTACAGATAATATATAGATATAGACAATATTAATTTTGATATGAATATAGATACAAAAATAAATGATATAGATATATTTGCCTATAGAAATACATAAATATATAGGGGTAGATTACAGAGATAGATATAGGAATAGAAATAGAGATGGAGATGAGAGAGAGAGAGATAGAGAAAGAGAGAGAGAGAGAGAGAGAGAGAGAGAGAGAGAGAGAGAGAGAGAGTAGCTGGGGAGGGGACAGGGGCAGGGACCCTCTGTTTCCACTTCTCTGAAAAGAGGGACTTGGACTAGATGGTGTTAAGTTTCCTCCTAATTCCAAATCTAAGATCCAAGGAAACTAGAACAGAAATCATTTTCTATAATTCTATAATTACAGTCTGTCAGTGGTCGGACTTGACTAAAACATGGCTGTTGACTTTATTAGTCCATCTGCAGTTAGAACAATTAAAGAAATTTTCTCTGAAGGATAACATTGTCATCAAGGTAAACTCTCATAAAGAAGTCATTAAATCTGCTGTCGATGCTGTTTTGTCTGATGTAAGAGGGAAGTGAGTCAGAAGAAAGTCAATGAAAAAGAGATGAAACTCTTCACAGCTGTGGTGAAAATGATTTTTTTTTCTGGAAACTTCCATTGCCGTTGAAGACGAGAACCTGACAATGTACAGTAGGGTAATGTCTTTGTTTCATATGATTTGTGATCAACTCTTCTCTTTCCTAAATGGAGTTTTACTTTCATAAATGCCAATGAATAAAACCACATTATGAGAAGAAAAGAATTCATTACCATTATATAATACTTGCAAAAGGGCTGCTATGAAACAAAATTTCACTGATTGAAATTCTCTTGAGATTATGGTAAATACTGTCATTTTGCTTTCTTTGTCTTTTACATGTCTTCAAGTTTGTAGAATGCAGTTGTTAGTCCCTGAAATGTGTAATTCTACCAACAATGAAAATCTATAATGTCTTCCTCCCCTCCTCCCTTCTAACTGGGTTGAGGACATACTTGAGATGAATAAGCAGTTTTATTAAAATGCTGAGGGTTTTTTAATACTAACAATTACATCTTCTATAAAAAGGATGTTAAAAAAACAAACATGTCTCAGTAATTAATTGCGTCAAATATATAGCAACATATCTCAAAAGGCAGATGGAATATCATGTTGTCTGGTTTTTTTTTGTTATCTCACATCCATATCCTTTTCTCATCACATGTGGCATCCATTCTCCTTTAGAGCCTTATCCAGTCACTCTTATCCCTATCTGAAATGTTTTACTTCTGCTTTTCTATAGTTTATAAATTTCTGGCTATTTTCAGAGTTTCACTAAAAGTACAATCTTCTTTATGGTCTTTTCTGATTCTCACAAGTTAGAACTTCTAACTTCTAGAAATTATTTTATACTGACTTCTGATTGGTTTTAAATATGGCTATAGATATGCAAATAAATGATATAAATGTCAGAGGATATCGATATAAATAATATAGATGTGGATATAGATGTATATGATGCAGATATATTTACCTATATAAATGGAAATAGATGGTATAGGGTATAGAGGACAGATTATAGAAAGCTAGAGGTGTATATATATATATATGCAGGTGTATATATATATATATATATATATATATATATATATATATATATATAGAGAGAGAGAGAGAGAGAGAGAGAGAGAGAGAGAGAGAGAGAGATGTAGTAGCTGGGGAGGAGATGCATTTAATAAATATTGATGGATTTGATGAATGCTTCTTTTGCCCAAAATCTAAAATAAATTTGAAGGGAAAGACAGTTAACAATTTTATCTTTCCTTTCCCAGTATCAAGCATTATGGTTGCATATAGTAGGCATTAATATATACATATCGAATTGAATTGAATTATTTGGTAGGTATTCCTAAACTACATATTTACACATTGAAAGAATTCCAAAAGTTCAGATATATGAACTCAGCAATTTGACTTCAACATAAGCCCTGTTACATTCAGAAGTAATTTTTATGTGCATTACATTTTTCTCATGGTTGCAAATACTTATAAAAGAAATTAGTCTTTATAGGCATTTTTTAAATTTTTATTAAATTTTATTAAATTAAGAAATAAAATAATTTTTAATTTCTGGAATAAAATAAACTTTTCCATAGCATAACATAGTAAAAAGATGATTGCACATGAAACTGCAAATCTATTATATAACTTGCTATTCCTTTTAAATATATAATATAGTGATGTAAATTTTTCCCTTTTTTGCTTCCTTTCCTCCCCTGTCCAAGAAGTTGCTTTCAGTAGGTACAATTATACATGCATATGTCTATATACAATCTATATTTAGATACATATATGCACATATATGTAAAACCATTATATGGAATGGGGCAGCTAGGTGGTATAGTGAATAGAGCACTGGCTTTGGAATCAGGAGGACTGGAGTTCAAATCCAACCATAGATACTTGACTTGTAATAGCTATGTGACCTTGGGCAAGTCATTTAACCCTGATTGCCTTGCATCCAAGGCATCTTCAGTTGTCCTGATTCAAATCTGGCCACTGGACCCAGATGCCTTCGCAGGAGAAAGTGAGACTGAGGACTTAGCACAGCACCCCCTCACTCAAATCCAGTTCACATGCTTGTCATGGCATCACCACCTTGATATCATGATCTTTGAAAATGAAGGACAAACATAAGATGACTAGATGTATGTGTGTATATTTGCATATACTTCTATTTATCAATTCTTTTTTCGGGATGCACATAGTGTCTTCCTCCATATATCTTTGGGGTATTCAAGCTCGAGGACCTTAGAAAAACTTGTATGAAATAATAGAGAAATGAGAAGAACCAAGTCAACATTGTACAAAATAGCAACAATATTATTTTAAGAAGAGCTCTGAGTGAATAAATCTACATTATTTTCAGTATCTCATAGGATGGGGGAAAGATAAATGTTCATAGAATTAGAAGTTATAGGTTCCATGTCAAATATTACGATTATTCTACTCGGTGAAGACTTAACCTTTCTGAGTCTCAATTTACTCATCTTTAGATAGGAGTTAATGTTCTATCACTCCCAATATTGCAAAGGTGCCATAAGAAAAATGTTATATACTCACTAAAGTGCTCTACAAATGTGTTACTCACTTGCTATCTGCTTTTTACGCTGCTTAATCATCTGATTATTATTTTTCAGTATGCATGTTGGGTTTGTGGGCAAATTGTTACCAGAATAAAAGTCTCTTAGAATTAAAGAATCTTAGCACTGGAAGAGAACTCTGAGAGCATAGATTTAGGATTAGAACAGAACTTGGAGATCATTAGATTGTAAGATCATGAGGGGTGGCTAGGTGGTGCAGTGGGTAGAGCACCAGCCCTGGAATCAGGAGTACCTGAGTTCGAATCATGCCTCAGACTTAATAATTACCTAACTGTGTGGCCTTGGGAAAAACATTTTTTTGTCTTGCAAAAAAACCCAAAATAAGAAAAGATTGTAGGATCATGGATTTTGAGTTGAAAAGAACCTTAGAAATTTTTGAGTCTTACTTCCTCATTTTACAATTGAGGAAATTGAGACACAGAGCATTCAAATAAATTGGTAGTGTTCACACAACTAATCCATGAAAGAATATTATTTCTAAACCAAGGTCTTCGGTGAGAACCTATCAATTATAAATTTGTGATTTTGTGATTCATAAACATAAAATAATCCCAGAAGAAAATTATCTGTAGGATAAGGAATTTTTACATCACCCATGAAACAGTCAGGTATAAAAATCCAAATGGGAAAATTTCTCTTTTCAGTTGATTTTAATTTGCAGTCCCCAAAACAGGGAAAAATAGATGAAACTTTTCCCATCTAGGAGTAGTTCATGATAAGATGATTAGTTTTTATTACTGTAGAATAATAAATGACTTAACATATTTCATATACCATAAAGGGACTTTATTATATCAGTCATGTCAGTATGTAGTATATATAACAAATTGGTATGAAATAATATTTATACCTTTATTGTATGTCATCTGGCTAAAAATGTTGACATTGTAATTAAATTCAGTGTGTATATATTAAGCCTACATTAGATATAAACATAAATCATAATGTGGAAAATATCTTATAAATATTATTTTAAATTATTTCTATTTCATATGAAGGTTGTTAGGACAAAACAGCATGCTTAATTAGAACATATTCTTAATTTGGAGTCAAAAAAACCTCAGTTTGAATATTTGCATTGCCCTTTAGATAGGTAAGTGGTGCCATCATGGATAGTGAATAGGGACTGGATTCAGGTAGACTCATTTTCCTGAGTTCAAATGTGACTTCAGATACTTGTTTGACCTTGAGTGAGTCACTTAATCATGTTTGATTTAGTTCTAATCTGTGAATTGAGCATGAAAAGAAAATTCTGAGTCATTTCAGTATGTTTGAAGTTCGAAAACTTTAAATGGAGTTAAGAAGAGTCAGAAATAACCAAACAACAATTGTCCTTTCCTGACCTATATATGTCAATGTGACCCTATTTCTGAGTAACTATACATGTAGCCCTAATTCTATTTAACCCTTCTTCATTATTTTATAATAGGAAGGAGGTGGGATTTTGAGTCAGATTACCTAGATTGGAATAGTGACTCTGCCACTTGGACAGAACTCAAACAAATCATTTAATTCTCTGTGCTTCAGTTTTCTTATGAGTAAAATGAGGGTGTTGAACTGAATCATCTCTAAAGTCCCTTCTAATTACATATCTACAAAACTATGATCTCTATGTAAAACCTTAGGCAAGTCATAATGTGTCTAGGACTCATTCTCCTCAAAAATGAAGCAAAAACAGCTGAAATACATGGCCTTGGAAGTTCCTTTAAGCTCTAGTAATCATTATTTTACAAGCATAGGATAAAAGCCCTGAGTTTCCCAATTTGTAAAATAAGGACAATAGTTCATACACTACTTCACAGAGTTGTGAGGGGAATATGCTGTATACTTTAGCATGCTATAAAAATGGGTGCTTCAAAAATTCCCCCTCAAATTTTGGTGGATTCAAATATTCATGAACAAAGTAGTCATGCTATACGATATGTGGATTGGTATTATTGAGAGGGAGAATGGAAAGAGTACTGGTCTCAAGTCAGGACATTGGTTTGACATATGATCCCAAATGACCATGAACAAGTCTCAGCCTCAGTTTTTCTTATCTGTAAAACTGGGTTGACAGCAACTGCAGTACTTAGCCCATAGAGTTGTTACGAGGATCTATTGAAATCACTTTTCGTTGTAAGCCTTGGAACGCTCTATCCGTGACAACAAATCAATAATAAGTATAGAATGAATACCCCGAATCACTTGGCTGCTAATTAGGTAGTGGGATTCCAATTCTTTCTCCTCTTGAAAAGGAAAGGGAAGATGATATTAAATGTTTAGGATTTCTTAAATGTGGTTGTATTCAAAAGATGTGATCTATAGAACTCATATTCTTCATAATTAATTTGTCGCCCTTTCTTCTTTTCCTCTCCTAAAGGTCTTTTCGTCTTTGAAACCTAGAACTGTCTCTTAGCATTGACCTTTGATTCTTCTTTTACTTTTCTTCACTCTAACTTAAGTCCCATTGGTTTGCCCAATCAAAGATGCTATAGATGGAGAAGGATTCAGGAGCCCCTGACGTCTGCAAGATTGCTTCTACATTACACCTTTTCTTGGACTTTGCTCTCAAAAAAAGGTAGAGAAGGTGTATTGTAGAGAGCAACCTTGTATCAGCAAGAGGCAGACCTGGATGACTCTGAAGTCTTTTTCTACCTATGACATCGTTGCAGCAATCCATTTTTTTTTTCCTTTAAGGGAATTTCCCTGAAAGAAGCAGATTCTGTGCTGTGCACTGGATATTTAATAACATTTAAGAATGAGTTTCAAGAATCAGGGGGAAAAAAATACTTTCCTCCCCTCTTTGCAGAAGTGAAGGATTATGGGTATGGAATCTTGCATATATTTTCAGAAATGATTGCTATGTTGATTGGTTTTGTTAAACTTCTTTCTCTTCCCTTTTTATCTCCATTACAATGGGTCACTGGGGTGAGGATGGAAAGAGATATGTTTGAAAATGACGGTGTTGTAAAAATATCAATAATAATTAAGAGGGGGAAGTAGGAAGGACTTTGATAAACTTCAGTGCTCTTGATCCTTTCCCTTGCTTATTCAAAAGCCCTGAAGAAGCCTGGACATTTCCAACTGCATTATCTATGGTCTACATTATAGTATTTCATCCAAAGTAATGTTCTAATGTTGATGAGCTTTGGAAGACGATGGGAATCAAGAGAGATAAACAGCAAATCCTGTAACTTTGGATGAGAATTAAATGGCCCATTTGAGTCAAAGCAAAAACAGAGGCAAAATTAAAGAGAAGCTCATTAGATTTCTCACATTGTTTATCTCCCTTGATCAGAACTGCTTGAGACTGTTAAGACGGGTATTCATTTATAATGTAAATTAGCCATGACCTATAAAAAGTTGTGCTGTTTATGTTGAAAGTTGCATTTTAGATGGCTTTGAATTTGTCAGCTACTATATTTATGGTAAAATGTTAAAGTGGTTTAAGCTTTGAATTAGATCACTGTGAGAGATTCCTACTTATGTTCCTGTGTAAAGTACTCATACTACGTCCTGTACTAAACATTGAGTATAAAAAGAATAAAATATGGAACAGTTCTTACTCCCAAGGACTTTACATTCAATCAAATGCTTTATATGTTTCAGTACATGAAGAAAGTCAGTAGTGGATAGGGCATGATTTTGGAGTCATTAATACTTGGGTTCAAATACTACATCTGATCTTTCTTGCTATGTGACCTTGGATGACAGTATCCTAAATCTAGGTCTAGAAGGGACCCCAAAGGCCAGCTTTTCTAACTTCCTCATTTATGATGAAGAAACTGAGGTCTGAAGCGGTTACATGACTTACCCAAGATCACACAGGTAATAATTAACAGTAACATTTGAATCCAGATCCTCTCACTTCAAATTTAATATTCTTTTCAATAGTTCTTGTCTCCTAGCTTTGGATCTGCGGTGCTCTGATTCTACATATTTGAGCACTCCTTCATAAATCACTCTTTTCCATCAAAGTTATTCTATTTCTCCTAGTATTCTTACCCACAGAAGAGATGAACTCATATAAGATGAATAGTACTTGGACCTCTGTATGCAAATAATTCTACCTTTTAAAATAAATGTCAATGTATCTATCCAAAGTAAAGGTTGGAAAAGGTTACCATGTGAATTATGCAACATCCACGTACAGACCTGGTATCTGTTTACAAGTTTATTTTATTTTGTTATTGTGAAGTTGATTAAATACAAAATAAATATAAACAGTTTCTAAATATTGAAAGTAAACTGGGAGCCCTTTCTAGAACTACTTTTATAGTATTTCTGTATGGCCTTGAGATTTATCATTTTTTGTGGAGATTTAATATGTTGCAATATGGATTTTAGTCTATTTAGTCTCATGTCAATCAATGAACATTTAGATTGATTCTACCTTTTTGCTCTTTTAAAGAGCCAAACTAAAGAAAAATGTCAGTCTCTGTCTCTTGCTCCTTCCCTCCTTTCCTTCTTGTTACACTTTCCCTCTTTCCTCCATTTCTTCCCCCCTTTTCCAAACTTTTTTTCTCCCTCACTTTTTGTTTCTCTGTGTCTCCATCTCTCCATTTCTCCCTATCTCCTCTACACTCTTTGTTTCCTTCCACCCCCCCTTTCTTCTCCTTTATTAATCTAATTTATTCACAATAAAAAGGACAGCATAACATAATGAATAAAGCATTAGACTTGGACTCAGGAAAATCTGAGTTCAAATCCTATCTCTGTCACTTATAGTTGTGACCCTGTGTTAGTTACTTAATCTTGACCTGTGGCAATTCTCTAGTGGTTTTGAACTCAAACACAATGACTAAATCTTTAATTCATACATAAGAGATTCCTGTGGAGCATGGGTTGACTTAGATTTAAAATGTAATGCAATGTTTTATTTTATTTTTAATTATTTTGTACAATGGTTCCCAATTACATTTTAATCTTATTCCCAAGGTACTTTGGGAATGTTGTAAGTCACAGAAGTTATAGATGAGGTGTGATACACTTTGGTCGAGTGATTTTCCTACACAGGTTTTTGACATTTGTTTCTAATCTGGGGTTACTGAGGCCAGAAGTTCTATTAGTTTTATAGAGCTTGTGCTATTTTTAGATTTTATTTCAGAATGAACACATATCTTTGCATGACTCCTATCATTCTCAGGGTAGTTGTTTTCTCAATGACCTCTCCCATATGATTTTGTATTTTTTTTAGATTTCCTAACAATGAAACCATAAGACTTATAAAATATCAAATTTTACAATGAGGAAACCGAGATACAGGCATGTTTGTCTTCATTACACGGGTAGGAATAAACTGAGCTAGGATTCAAATCCAGATGTTCTACTTAGAGAACAAATAAGAAGTAATATGGTTTGGTGGATCAAACTCTGGAGAAGAATTGCAATCAAAATGGTGTCATGAATGGTTGCATAGGAGCACAGCTTTCTCACAGACAATCATAGCAAATACCTTAAAGGGTCTAGGAAAAGACCCATGTTAAAGAAAGTTTAAAAGAAATTAGCTCAAACTCATATTGCTCAAAAAGAATGATGAAAGTAGAGAGAGAACTTATGCCATGAAAGTTAGGGAAATCCAAGTAAATTTAGAAATTAATGGAGGCAAAGTAACGAATTGTCACGGGGAAGGGAACACCAAACTGGAAACTAGCCAGTGTTCTCAACAAAGGCTGTCCTAAATTGATGTGAACTCCAATAAATGAAGAACTGCAAGTGTAACCTATCAGAACCCAGATATACCAGACCCTCCTGGACAACTATGCTTGCAAACAGGGCTTGATTATACACTGCTTAGAGTGTTAGGTGGTACAGTGTTAACTCAGAACTTGAGCATCTACATAGAGGTAGGAGTGAGGGACTAATAAAGTCTAATTTCCACATCAAACAGTGTTTTTCAGAGCCACAGCTGAGGATGAAACCAGCTTCTGATTGAGGTTAATGCAAAGAAAGAGAAACTACTGGAGGCAAGAACCTGCAGTGGACCATCAGGAATGAGGATTGCGCCAGGAGAATTTAAGAATTCAGAAATTGAGGAAGAGCATAGGTTCTATCGCCAACTGTTATTTCATTCAGATCAGCAATGGCAATGGCGTCAAGACCATATAGGGGACAAGGATCAAACATGTTTTATCTAACCCATTCAAGAGTGCAAGCTTTAGCCTTAGCCCCAAGCCCCAATTCAATTATTGAGGCTGAAAATGTGAGTAAGTGGGAAAAAAAATCAAGAAGTGGAGAAAGTATAAGTGATAAATATAGAACTTTGGAGAGAGAAAAAAAAAAGGACTTGGTCATACATTAGTGTGAAAAATAGAAATAAAGCAAATTTTAAAAAAGAACAGAAAAATTAAATGATCTGAAAAAAAGAAGAGACAAAAAAATGGACACTAAAAACAATAGACTAAAAAAGAGATTAAACTTATGCCATAAGCATATGTAGTCTTTGTATAATAGAATATAATAAAATTAACAAATATTAGAACAAGTCAAAAGAATATAAAAAAGAGATAAAAATGGAAAGTGTATTATTATCTGAAACAATTTGTTTTAGGTTTTTTTTGCAAGGCAAAGGGGTTAAGTGACTTGCACAAGTAATTATTAAGTGTCTAAGGTTGGCTTTGAGCTCAGGTCCTTCTCACTCCAGGTCAGGTTCTCTATTCATTGGGTCACCTAGCTGTCCTGAAAACAGGAATATAATTAAGAATTATTGGTTGCCTGAAAACCATGGCCAAAAAATTTCTCAACATTTAAGAAATCACAAAAGAAAAATAAACAGATCCTCAGGAAAAGAAACTCTAAATTGATTACATTGCCAAAATCTAGAGCTTCCAGGTCAGAGAAAAAATACCCAAAGTAGTCAGAACTTTATAGTTATAATTTGATTGACACTTCTATAAAGTAAATATTGAAATATGATATTCAAAAAGGCAGAACAATGAGGCTTACAATAAAAAATAACTTACCCAGCAAAATATTGTATAGATTTGGACTGGAGTGTGTGTGTGGGAAGTGAATTTCCAATAAAATGGAGGTCCTTTAAAAATTCCTGGTGAATAGATTAGACATTACTAGAAACTTTGACATGTAAACCAGGAGTAAAGCAAAACCTAGAAAAGTAAATCTATTGGAGTAATTGGAGTAATTTAATAACTGGAAGGAAAACGTGATAAGTGTCCTTTAAAATTATTCATAGATCAAAGGAGTGAAACAAAGCAAAACATAAAACCTGAGTTTGGATTTACTGAATATTGTAGATTCAAAGGAGGAATGACAAATGGAAGAGAGGGAAAGAAAAGAAATAATCTATGAAATAAATAAGGAAGGGAAAAATACTAACATTTGCAAAAAATAAGATGCATGTGAAGCAATGTATGCAGACAAGGAGGAAAAATTAAGACATCTAATGACCTCAAATGAAATACAAAGCATGTACTCAAAAAAAAACATCAGAGAAAGAGGGAAAGAACCATATATACAAAAATTTGTTGAGGAAAGAAATTGGAAATAAAATAGGTGCTTATGATTTACAGAATAACTAAACAAGTTGGGGGTATATTAATATATTGAAATATTATTGCACCATAGCAAATAATAAAAGAGATTAATTCAAAGAACCTTGAAAAACTTGTATTAGCAGATTCAGAGTAAAGTGAGAAGAATCAGGGGACCAATTTGCACAATGATTATGTGTAAAAGGTATGGTTCTATGAACAGACAATAGCTGTGTAATTTAAACAAATAGCAATCATTTATATACTATTTAAAGATATAGGGGCAGCTAGGTGGCATAGTGGATAAAGCGCTGGCCCTGTAGTCAGGAGTACCTGGGTTCAAATCCAGTCTCAGACACTTAATAATTTCCTAGCTCTGTGGCCTTGGGCAAGCCACTTAACCCCGTTTGCCTTGCAAAAACCTAAAAAAAAAAAGATATGCTCAACAATTTACATGAACAATTAATACAATGACCACTCATAGTTCTAAGAAGATTTTTTTTGCTAAATCACACTTGCTACTTTTTGACAAAGAGATGATGGATTACAAAATAAAAGTGAGATAAGATTATTTTCAAAAGAGACAAGTGTCCTTTAAAATTATTCATGGATCAAAGGAGTGCCTGGGATTGTTTCCTTCACTTCATATTTGATACCAAGGAATAGATTTTTTGTTTGTTTTAGTAGGAAAGTTTAGTGTTGGTGGGTAGAGATAGTGATATTTAAATAAAGGAAAAACATTTTTAAAAAATCAAAATATCATGAAATAATTAATAGAGGAAAGCAGAGATAGGCCGACCATAGTTGAAATTAATACGCTGTATTTGAAATATTTTTAAAAGTAACATGTTATGGAAATGTAAAGCTTACTATGTATACTTTTTTCTCTTCTGTGAATAGGAAAATGAGTGTTGATAGTTGTCAAATTCATAACTATTATTTTTAGAAAGAGGGGAAAAAACCATTTTACTTGCAGATAGAAGACATAGTTTTGATTTCTGGCCTTGTTTGTTTTGTAATTGAATGACCTTGTTAATTTACTTAATCACATTTTCTTCATCAATAAAGGGAGATAATAATACTTGCATTAGTCAAACTAATGTGTTCTTGTTGTATTCCTCCTGTGTGTCATGTACATCTGGATTTAGAAAGGCAAAAACAAATCCCTGTTCTCTGGAAACCCTGATCAAAAGGAGATGACCTTCAGAAAATAATTTATAAACTTGATACAGGATAAAATGGAAATAATATCAGAAACAGTGCAAATATTAGGGGCTGAGGTTAAATCTGGGATGGAGAAGAACCAGAAGAGGCTTCTAACAGAAGGTGGAATTTTATTTGTTTTATTGTTTGTTTTTTATGAGGTGAGTGATTTGCCCAAGGTCACCCAACTAGTAAGCAACAATGTCTGAAGTCAAATTTGAACAAGGGCTGGTGCTCTAGCCACTGTGCCACTAGCTGCCCCAGAAGGTAGAAGTAATTTAGAATGGAAATTCATGAGGGCAAGACAAGGAAAAGCCACTGCCATGGCTTCAGCCAATAAAAATGCCTACAGTCAGGAGATGGGATATTCTTGCATCAGTAATGAATCTGAGAGTATATGAAAGTAATAAGGTGTAATACAACTGGAAAGATGGAATTACCTTCTAGTGAGGCTTGATATGTGAGGAAAGTGCTTTATAATCCTTAAAATGTGATGAAGTGTGAGCTATTCTGGATAAACATTCTCAGGAGTCTGTATGTGAGTAAGAAGGAGACCCAGCCTAGTTTCATTTTGAAACAGAGGGTCGTTATATGCATTTGAATGATTTTTTAATATTAAATGTGATACAGCTTTTGAAGCTTTATGATAGGCGTAGGCTGATACCTTCTGTACGAATGGGAATCAATTTGCAGATATATTTTGCCCATTAAGCTAGCATAGCAGTGTTTAATAATTAAAGAGGCCTGTCAGATCTTTAGAGCACTACAGAACATCATAGATTTCCCCCCCTCCCCAAGTCTGCAGCAGGGTTTGCAATCGGGATACATTTAGAACCATTGATGCTTAAGCAAATGTGTAATACATGTGGTCAGAGTAATTCAGCATAAATGAAAGCTTACTCAAGGGATTGAAGAACTGCAGGTTCAATGTTTGAAACTAAATATTTCACATTCTGGACCCAACACCAGGCAAAATTGGGAAGTGCATATGAATTGGTTCCATGAAAACACAATGTTTGTTGAAATAAGATTGCCAGAGGCCAGTGAATTGTATAGAAATGGGGCTTTGAGGAATGTGAGACAGAGAGATGAATGTTGGTCTCTTGGGATTGGGATAGACATTCTAGGTAGAGATTATCCAGAGGCAACAAAAGTGATAGATGCCAGTTGGATGTTAGAGGTGACTTACCTAAGATGTCATACCATGTTAGGGACATTATAATGAAAGTAGTTTATGACTTTTGTTGTTGTTGAGTCATTTCTCAACATGTCTAATTCTTCATGACCCCATTTGGGTTATTCTTGGCAAAGATACTGGAGTGGTTTGCCATTTCCTTCTCCACATCATTTTTACGTTGAGGAAGCTGAGGCAATCAGGGTTTTTATTACTTTCCCAGAATCACACAGCCTCTAAGTTTCTGGGTCCAGATTCAAGCCTATTAAGATAAATCATCTTCCTAAAAAAAACAAAAAAAAAGTTAAATCATTTTGATTCCAAGGCTAGTACTCTGTACCCTGCATCACCTAGATGCCCAGATGAAGACATCTTAACCATTCTTTTAAGGAAGAAAATCAATTAGGGCAACATCATGACTAGGTCAGGTTCAGGAGGGTTCTGTGGGAAATTCTGAGGCTTCTATCCAAATGTGAAATCCTTCAGAATAGAAATAGCTGAAGTTAGCACCTAGTTAGCAAGAATTAATTAAAATGGGAATTTATTAAATGGTCCTTTTTCTCTCTTTACCATGCCCATGACTGCCCTCTAGATGAATTCCTTCTGAAATCCCACCTGCTTGTTTCCCTGGAGTCAATGACCTTCATAGTAGTGCTCTTTCAGTGAGTCTGGGTCTATGCATGCACACTTACACACACACACACACACACACACACACACACAACTCACTCAAATACATACACACTCACACATAGATACAACTCACTCATTCAAACACACACATAAGCAACACACACTACCTCAACTCACTCAAACACACATTCATACATACATACTCACTAACTCAAACACATACATACAATCACTCATTCAAACACACACATACACAACATACACTCACTCAAATCACTCAAACATATATACTCAGTAATTCACTCAAACACACATTCACACAATCACAACCCACACTCAAACATACATACATACTCAGTAATTCACTCAAACACACACACTCACACACACATATACAACATACACTCAACTCACTCAAACATATACACTCAAACACACACACTCGCACACACAATGACTTGAAAACATGTCTTGTGTGACTCACCTTGGCTGTAAAAATTTCCAATTACAAATCTTGTTTGGGAGAGTGTTATCCAACGACAATAATGATCATTTTAATGGTTAGTGTTTAAGGTTTGACTAAAATTTTATATATGTTTCCTCATTTGAGACTCACAACAACCTTGTTATTATTATCACTATTTTACAGATAAGGGAACTGAGACTAAGAGGGCTTAAATAACTTGCCACACAAGTATTAAGCTCTGAGGAAGGTTCAAATTCAGGACTTCAAAATTCCAAGTCTGTCACTATCTACATGTGTTCTTTTTTTCCCCCTCAGGTTGGATTCCTTTTCCTGGTCCTATTTTCTATGATATAATGTAATAGTCACTTAATAACATCATCTCTCTGAAGGTGGTACCTCATGGTTCTATAATTCTGTCCTTGTCCCACATCCTCCAATTCTGCCCATGTTCCTATTTTGGAACCTGGCTTCCCGAAATCTATTGAATTCATTTGTGTTCAAACATTCAATGCTGACAAATGGTTAACCTTCTAAAGCAACAGTAGTGATGACTTGAGAGACAGCTTGATATTGTGACTAGAAAGATGGACTTAAAGTCAAGAATATTTGGGTCTTCTTCAGATACTAAATTAATTAACTTTGCATGCCTTATGATTGCGTATTGCAGAGAAATTTCTGTTCTGCATTGATAGGGGAAGACCTTTACTCTGTACCAATTTCAGCTCCGACAAATAAAAATGAATAAAAATTAATTAAATAAATAAATGAAACAAAACAAACAAAAATAAAAACGAATGATGGATAAGTAAAATGAATAATGAGAAAAATATTGGATAGTGGAATAATAAACAATATATTAGATTGAATAGTAGTGATGGATAGATAGAGAGAATGAGTATTTATTAAATATTTATTTTATGTCAGGCCAAATACTAAGTAATTAAAATAGAAGTATGAGCTAAGTAACACTTTTCTTATCTTTAAGGAATTTGTATTCCAAAGGGGCAAGATAATAAACACATATAGAGGGTAGGTAAAAGTGAGGGTAGAGAGGGAGTTGGAGAGTAGAAGCTAAAAGGAAGGGGAAGAAAGGGAGCAAGCATGGAGAGAGATGGGGGAAATACATGGAATATTGGACTCTGTAAAGACAGAACAAAAGAACTCACCTATCTGAGATGGGAGTGGGTGGAGTTTGGAGAGTTGGCAAAGACTTTAGAAGCCCATTTACTGCTGGAACCAGATTAAAATATAATTAGGAGATATTTAACAGGTCAATAAAAATATAATACAGTATAGATAATATTAATTTGTGGTTTTCTAGGTTAATATCCCTTTTCATTTGAGTCTATAACACCATTGGTGTAATCCAACCTCCTCATTTCACACACAAGGAATCTGATCCAGAGATAATAAGAACCTTCTCAAAGACACATGATTATTGACTAGCTAAGACATGATTTAAATTCAAGTCCTCTGATTCCAAATCCAATTTCCTTCCCAAGCTTGCCTTATTCCCTCTGATGAAACTTAGGATGGCAGTTTCACTTTGAGTCTGATGGAGGGCTGGTGGGTTGGAATTTATTATGGGGCAGCAAGAAGAGGATGCCCTTTAAAAGGGCATCGATTGATCTTTCTGGGAGAAATATGCCCGTACTGTTGTCTTTATTCAGAAAGCACCTGGCTCCCAGGATTATTGAGAAAAGAAAATATTTGTAAAGTACTTTCCAAACCTTAAAGTGTGACATAAATGCTAAATGATTCTTATTCTTATTTTTTCTTTTCCTTTTCCATTAAGAACCCAAAGGTAGATAAACATTTAAGCAATTAAAAGTAGCTTTCCAGTAAATAATCAAGAAATATACAGATTTATAGTTGTATTATACCTCTTCTTAATGACCTTGAGCATGTCTGTTAGTGTCTCTGTACCTCAGTTTCCTCATGTATAAGTAAAGTTGAACTAAATCATCCCTGAGGTTCCTACCAATTCTTGACCTATATGACCATTAAGATCTATAAGAATATGAAGCTTGCTTTCCCCTGGTTCCCCCATCAGTTTTGATATTGCCTTAGTTTAGATATCATCCTCAATTCACTTGTTTTTTTGTCCCCTAATTTGAATAGACAAAATCAAGCAGTGGCACATAACCATTGATCCTTGGTGAAATTTCAAGTAGCTCAAGCTACTTAAGATTATTTATTCACAGTCTGTGCCAGAATTGATGTTCTGCATACCATTGACAGTAATGTTAAATGGACTGGGTTCTTAAAATAGTTTCTTAACAATAGCTGAGAAATAGTTCTTAACAATTAAGAAAATGAATTATATAATATTTACTATATTCAGAGGTGTAGGAAGCATAACTAATTTGTTGGATACTGTTAGAAAATGATAATGATTCTAGATCTGGAAGGAACTATAGAGAACAAGTAATCCAACCTCTCTCATTTTTCAAACTATGAATCTAAAATTCACAGAAGTTAAATGAATTGACCATGGTCACCCAGGTAAGGAGTGAAAGAGCTCTGATATGAACCTAGGTCCCCTGAATACAAAGTCAACACTTTCCAACAATCTTTTAAAAAGATACTAAAGGGTATTGATTTCTCAATAATTTTTTTTATGATTAATTTAAACTTGGTCCTCAGCAGGGATTAAAAGACCTGGGTCTCACTTTTTCCTCTCTCATAATTCTTTTTTTGTGCTTATGCCTCTGACTACAAATCCAGTACACTTTTGAATGTAGCATGACCTAGACCAACCACCTATTTTTTTTTAAAATAGAAGAATAAAGTTAGACCTCAAGAAGGAAAATAAAATACCCAACATCATAAACTTGGCACAATACTTGGTTGGAACATGCATCTTTTCTCTCCATCATATTTCCATTGTTCTATAAACTATAAAACAGTATATTGCATTGTATTACATTGAATAAATTAGTGTGTGGATTCTTGTGCATGCATATGTATATATGTGTGTTCATCCACTTAAACTATATGTATGTACCTATTTTGTTAGTATTCATATATGTTTATCAAAAGAAGGAATCATGATTCCTACCTAATATCAGTCATGTCCTCTAAGATTCATAGAAAAATACTACCCCTTTCTCATAGTGAAGAGAAATAATCAGAATCCATGTATTTTTTCAACCCACTATCAAGAGTGTAACAGATGCATTCACTTATTTATTCAATGAATGAAACATTTAGAACTCTATTTATGGAGTTCTGCCACCAACGTGCCCATGTGAGCCACACAGGTTCTGTGTAGCATCCTCTAGGGAAAACAAAATCACTTAATTGGAAATGACCAAAGTGGCTTGCTGATCCAGCAAACCCCAAACCTGCTTACCTTTATGCAGAATCTAGACCACAGCTAATCTAGAATGAGAATTTTTTCTGTTATGTCCGGATTTTATCCTAACAAGACCAAAGTTAATTCTTTTCTGAGTTATGACCAACGGACTGCTTGAGTGCTCTTTTTGTTTCTCTGTTGGATGTTTGGTAATCCTTTATATCTTCTAAATCTTCCATGGAGTGAAATAAAGGTCGACCCAAGCTTAGCACTGCAGTTAGATGGTGTATTGAGCACCAGTTCTGGTGTCAGGCAGACCTGAGTTCAAATGTAGCCTCTGACACTTGATACTTACTCCCTGCTTAACCTTGGGCAAGTTACTTAACCCTGATCGACTAGCATCCAAGGCCATCTCCAGTTGTCCTGATTCCTCTTTGGTTACTGGACCGTGATGGCTCTGGAGGAAAAAGTGAGGCTGGTGACTTAGCACAGCACCCCTTCCCTCAAATCCAATTGATGTGCTTGTCATGATGCTGATGTTATGATCTTCTTTGAAAATGAAGGACAAACAGCAATTATATACCATGAATGTACATGGAATCTCTTCTGCTCTTATGAGGACATCTAGTTGCAAGCCATCTCATGACTAAATTAGGAGAATTTCCAGGAGCAACTCCAGTTGAGTAAAAGAATTCAGACAGAAAATATGACTCATTTGGGGTCAGACTCCTAATATAGGACCAAGTCTGTATGAGTGATGTTTTCTTTTTTTAAGGGGAAGCCTATTCCACAGGATAAAAGTGAAAAAGCTTTTAGTCTGTGTTTTCTTTTTCTGTTTTAAGGAGGAAGCCTACACCACATGGTCAAAGTGAAAAAGCTTTTAGTCTGTGTTTTCCTTTTTTTTCGATGATCAGTCTTTTTTCCTGATTTAAGCCCTGTTTTCATTGGATGTGAAGAATGGCATAGCTTTTAAGGAATCTCTAGAATCAACTATCAGTTCTTAAATTGTAGCAATTAATTTCCTAGTCTGATATTCTGTTTCACTCTGCCATAGAAAATATATTGCTCCCAAAGTCAAGCACACTTTAATTCCCTTATAATGATATTTTTCTATTTCGCTCTCTTTTTTAAATGTCATTCATTTTAAGATGTGATGAACTTTCTGGTCCTTTCTGTTCCTGAAAATTCTATAGGTAAATTATTACACAGGGGCAAGTATTTATGATTGAACTTTTTGAATTAACTCTCTCCATCCCTCCTTCTCTCCCTCTCTCTCTTCTCTCTCTCTCTCTCTCTCTCTCTCTCTCTCTCTCTCTCTCTCTCTCTCTCTCTCTCTCTCTGTCTCTCTCCCTCTCCCCCTTCTCTCCTCCCTCTCCTCCCCCCCATATGTGTGTGTGTATAAATATATATATATATACATATATGAAAATTGTTTCTAAATTGCACTTGCCTGTTCTAAGCAATTGCATACTAAGGTTATATGTAAAACTTTTCTGTAGTTGTCACTTTCTCATTCATATTACACAATTAAAAGTAGATAGATACCTCATGGACACACTGATATATAAAAGAATGTTTCATGAAAAGAAAAATACTTTCAATCTGCTAATAAAAGCTTATCTTAACTGATACCTTTAGAAAATTCCTGTGATCTTAAAAGGACAAAACTGTGTTCTATTCATTAGTATATTATCATCAAAGGCCAATGAAGGAATAAAGAAAAATAAATTCAGTATCTTGCTCTGGAAGAATGTTTTGGTGTTTGTGTGTGTGTGTGTGTGTGTGTGTGTGTGGTTTAAGTGACAAAAAAAGTATATACTAGGAAAGGAATGAGGAAGTTAGATTTATCATTTTCATAACTGGAACATAGTAGGAAAAGATCATATGCTCAAAGTTAGTTTTGTGCAGTGGCAGTATTGTAGTCAATGAAGTTTAAGTTAAACAAGTTGTACCTCCACCCCCAAAAAATACCTAATTTTTTTTAATAGCAAACCTAAATGCAACTACCATTTATATAGCACTTGCAGTTTTGCAAAATGATGGATTTGCTGTCTATATAATCCTCATAAAAACTCTATGAAATATATACAATTATTATATTCATTTTATTGATGGAGAAACTATGAGAAGTTAAATGGTACACAGCTATAAGTATCTGAATATAGATTTGAACTCAGGTTTCCCTGAGCTGCCTTTCATGTCAGTGCTCTTATTCACTGTGTCAGCTTTTTCCAAAATGGTATCCAAGCTGGATCTAACATTGGTACTAGAAAATGCTTTTGAGGACAACTCATTCATACTCTTCCATCTTCAATATGTAGAAATTAAGTCTCTGAAGGTGCTAAGACTGCTTTGTGATAGGTGGTGACTATTATTCAATCAACTCAATTCAATTCACTTAGATAATTATCTGTAATAGACTATTTAATGCAAACCTTGGTTGAAGCTTGGCTGAACAAAAAGTAGCCAGACATCATCTTACATGTTTTCCATGAATTTTTGGTCTAATGAGGGATTGTGTAAACCACAGTACTGAAGGCACAAAAATAACTAAAGGTTCTTTTGTCTAGTTAAAATTGTGCAAAAAAAATGCTCTCATTTTAAGTTCTTAAGATAAATTTAATTTAAGCAGAAAAGAGCTACCAAGAATATCCCATAAGAACAAGACATAGAAATTCTGATCAGAAATACTAGTCATTGCAAGTGAAGACTCCATATTACTGGGTACGTTCCCTTTAATTATTGGAGTGCAAGTATCTGAGGTGTAGGAAAAGATTTGAGAGACTTGTGGTTTCTCTGTCAGGGAGCAGACAATTTTGTAGTTTTCCTATTTTAATGCTTCTTAGCAACGAGACACTAATGTCATTTCTTTTCCATGTTGGATGAGGGAAAGTTCTGTCCTCTTTTATTATGTTATAACATCGTGGGAAAAACCCAGATGATCTTTTAGTTACAGATTTGAATGCAGATAAAGGTCAAAATAGAATGTAGTGGAACAAAGGGTATATGAAAAGGATATTATGAAAAAGGAAGATGGAATAGATAGGGAAAGGCCTTAAATATTATAATACTATACTTTTATCTTGTAAGCATTTGGCTGGTATAGAAATTGAGGTTTTATTTTTTAATAGAGGGGGGCCACAGCATATACCTTCTTCATGTTTCATTGAAAAGCATAAAAGAATTTTAGAACTCTAGTGGTAGGGTGATGTCAAATAAAATGAGTTCCCTAAAACATACATAAAGACTTTTTTAGACTATACATTGATTTAGAAAAACATATCCTGCTAAAATTATTTTTATTTTTATTTCTTTTATTTTATTATTTATTGTATTATATAAATTTTATTATACTATTTATATTATATTAAATATTTATTAGAGTTTTAAATTGCTTTTTAATATTATTTGGGCAGTATTTGGGAATGCTGTGTGTTTAACATCTTTGCCCCAATCTCTGAATTAGGACATTGAGAGAGTCAATAAGCAGTTACTTTATAAACTCTTAATATGAGCCAGTCACTTTGGGAGACAAAGGCCAAAACTATCCCTGCCCTCAAAGAGCTCCATTTCTTCTCAATGGGAGGGAAAACATGCTAATAATTAATTGCATGCAAGATATGATGGGTATCCCATAAATTTTAGAATGATTTTAAGAATTAGTACAATTTTTTCTTTTCTCATTTTTCTTTTATTTATTTATTTTGTATTTATTCAATTTGTATTTTAATAGCTTACAACCATACTAGGGCTTTTAAAATTCTCTTTATAATGAGTAGATGGAAAGTAAAAAGTAGATGGAAAGGCCTCTTTCAAAAGCATTTTATATCCATGAATTCTGAAGGAAGCCCAGGAAGCTATGTTAAATGAAACCATAAATATAATGGGCTTTATAAATCTTAAACTTCTATGCAAATGTTATTGTTTCTGTTGATGATATAGTAATGTCTGATGAACAGCAAGTGTATAATATATATACATATATACATATATATGTATATTAGGTTTTTGCAAGGCAAACGGGGTTAAGTGGCTTGCCCAAGACCACACAGGTAGGTGATTATTAAGTGTCTGAGACCGGATTTGAACCCAGGTACTCCTGACTCCAGGGCCGGTGCTTTATCCATTATGCCACCTAGCCGCCCCTTTATAATATTGTTAAGGGAGAATATTTTGGAAGCTGAGTATAGAAACTAGAGTTAGGGAGAGTACTTTGGAAGTTCAATTAGAGCAGTTCAGAAAAAAAGTAGTGAAAACCCAGATATATTTGGCTATAATGTGAGTGGAGTCAAAGCTAGAGATATAAGAAATTGAGGCAGCAACTGGCAGCTGATATAGGGCATGCGGAAAAGTTAGTATCTGAAGTTTGCAGGCTCCTGGTACTTATCACTGTTAAATTTTATCTTGCCAGTTTTGTTCAATAGGTCCAACCTTTTGAGGTAGACACTTTTCAATCTTGTTTCCAATTCTAACCTATTAGCTAGCTCTCTCACTGCCACTAACTTTTGGCAGTTTCTTGTTATGCTACAGCTAGACTATTTCAGTGCCTTCAGAACTGCTCTCAATTGTTGGTCCTACATTTGGCTTCCTGTAGCATCCTTATCATTACATCTAATCAAAATACCCCTGTTCTTCAAATGCTCAACTGAGATGCAATTTCCTTCAAGAAATCATTGATAGTTTGAAAATTGATGTGATCTCTTCCTCCTCTTAAACCTTAGAACATTTTTTCCTAATTCTCAAATGGATTTTAAAAATTAAAAATGTAAAAGGTAGTTAGGTAGATAGACCACTAGCCCTGGAGTCAGGAGGAGCAGAATTCAAATCTGACCTCAGACACTTACTAGCTGTGTGACCCAGGGTAAGTCCTTTAACCCTGATTGCCTTTAAAAAATTGTAGGGTGAGTATTTATATATTCATATATTTACTAGTTTCCTCCTCATCCTGAAACCCTTACTAAGAGGCAGGTGAGCATTGTATAATAAATAGACAGCTATCATTAATGCTAGGAAGACTCTGATTTGAGTTCTGCCTCAGACACATAATATCAAAAAACTTGGGCAAGTTACAACCTTAATGCTCTAGGAAACTCTCTAAGATTAGAAATTTCAGTGTAAGCTACAGTAATTGGAGAAGTGTTCTCTTTAGGAAGTTCTCTTAACCAACACAATCTCAGACTCACTCTTTATCATATATACTTACTCAATATGTGTGGAATTGCAGTTATCACTAATTTTTAATTTTAAAACATTCATTGATGCCTTTTGTTTTGACATCATCTTAATTTTCAAATATATTCTAAATGTGTAGTTTTCTAAAGGAAATTTTCTCAAAAATATCTATTTAAATGAGCAAGTAACTTTTCCAATTCTTTATATATATCATATATATATATAGAAATATATTATAGAAATAAATATAAATATATATATATATGTCTCTAAAGAAAATTTCTCAAAAATGGCTATCAGGATTTGTTCTATGTTGTAGTTTTAGTTGTTTCCAATCATGCCTGGCTCTTTATGACTCCGTGTATATAAAAAAAAATAAATGACATCCCTTATATTGAAGATCTGAGAAAAGAAAGAAAAAACATCCAGTAAAAAACTTACACAGCAGTTATTTGATACTATTTTTCTACATCCATAATCCCTCATTTCCGAAAAGAAGGGAAGCATATTTTTCTTCTCTCTCTCTCTCTCTCTCTCTCTCTCTCTCTCTATATATATATATATATATATATATATATATATATATATATATATTTATGATCTCTTCCTATGTGTCTCTCTCTCTCCAGCACCACATTTGATCAGTATACAGCATTCAGTTTTGAAATGGCTATTTCAAGGCAGTACAGGCAAAAGGAACTTAGACTCTATGTAAAATTTATTTGCTTAAAATTCCCCACTTTAAAAATAATATTAACCTTAAGCCTAAATACTCAAAGAACAAGAACTAATTAGAGAGAAGACAACTGAAAGGCACTCGAATAGAATAGATCAATGTGAGGAAGTTCTCATGCTGCCCCAATCTTGAGTTTCTAATAACTTTCAAACACAAAGATAATAAAGGTAGAACTTGTGTGTGTGTGTTTAACATTGAATGCTTTTATATTACCCTTGAAAAATTCATGAAAATGTTAAGATATGGTGACACTGATGCTATTCAAACATGCCTGATTTTTTAAATAGACTTGTGAATATGAGCAGAGATTTCAGGGTCATTCTTATTATTGTCTTCAATGCTGGTGTAAGCAGGCATGGAGTCCATGTCTCCTATGAGCCATCAACCCATTAGTGTCTGTCTGACAAAAGCTTTGGGAAAGAAGTCTTTATTTGAACTAATCAAAAATGTCACTAGAGACAACATCCTCTCTTTTCGTGGAATGTTTTGCAGACAATTAAATGCTCTTTGAAGATTGTTTACTTTTTTGGTACAAGAAGTCTTATAAAGAACAGTGGCACAAGGAAGGGAGGGAGGGAAGGAGGGAAAAGGAAGAAGGAAAAGGAGGAAAGAATAGTGAAAAGGAAGGAAGGAAAGAAGGGATAAGAAGAAAGTAAATGAGGAAGGAAGGAATAAGAGGAGAGAAGTTAAAAGGAAGATAGAAAAGGAGGAAGGAATGAGGAAAAGATGGAAGGATAGAAGGGATGATGGAAGAAAAAAGGAATGTGGGAGGAAAGAAGGAAAGAAATAAGGAAGGAAGAAACTTCTCATACTTTGGTATGAAATGTGATGTTTTCTGAGGACACTTGAAGGTATTTGTACCAGATCCTTTTGTGTCTGCATGTATGTGGGTGTATTTTCTATTAGGGATATGAATAAGATAAATTAAGAAAAGAAGTAAATGATAAAAAATGGCTATATTGGTAACTTCAGGAAGAGAAGTTTATATATGTTTATGACCAGTAAGATATATATTTAAAAACTTAACTATAATATGTAAAAACATAATTATACTGGCCAAGATCAAATCCTTAAAAAAAAATTATTTTCAAAGTCTTCTTTGTGTGTGTGTGTTTGTGTGTGTATATACATATATATATTTTTTGATTCATTTAATCATGGAGTCATTAAACAAAAACATTCAATTTCTGTTCTGTGGAAGGCACATTGCTTGGAAAGAGGTATTGAGATAAATAAGACAGAACCCTTGTTCTCATGAAACTAAACTGATGGAAAAGCATATTGGAAGCATCCTTTTCAGAACTGAAAAGTGAACAACATACTGTTGGCTCTTCTCTTCAAAAGGATCATCCAAGTGTTATGGAACTCAGCATACGTTTCTAAAGGAAATTTTCTCAAAAATGTCTATCAGAATCGGCAAGTAACTATTCCAATTCCCTATTCTGTTCATTGTTGCTGTTTCAGTTGTTTTCAGTCATGTCTGCTCTTTGTGACTTCAAATATACTGGAGTTGTCTGCCATTTCCCCAGTTCATTTTATAGATGAAGAAACTGAGGCAAATAAGGTTTAAATGACTTGCCCAGGTTCACACAGCTAGTGTCTGAGGAGCACATTTGAACTCTTGAAGATGACTCTCATCATTTCCAATTCTTGAAAATCTGTCTTTTGACTCTGACATGAGAATGGTAACAAGCCCTCTTAATTTTGTACCTTTGGTTGCTTCAAAGTAGATTTGATTCCCCATTGATTACGGGGAGAAAAAGGAGAGAATTTAGGGCAAATATAACTTCAAGTTTTTCTTTTCCTTTCAAAGTTGTAAAAACTTTGTAAATCAGGGTGAAACATAAACAAGAATTTATGAAGCCTTCTAGACATCTAGATTGTTTGATAATCAAAGAAAAGTGAGATATTCCTTGCCCTCAAGGAGCCTGAAAGCTTCCATAATTCATACTTCAAAAATGCTGTGATAAAAGAACTAAATAAGTGGAAATGGAAATATTATATAACTAATCTCTTACATCAGCATGGACATGCTGCTTGATTTTTATTTTTTGCCCTTCTCTTTCTTTTCTTTTTTTTTTTTTTACAAGACAATGGGATTATCTCTTCCTAGGCCTTTTGGCTACAATCAAGTGTAGTACAAGACAATGGGGTTAAGTGACATACCCAAGGTCACACAGCTGGGTATTTTTTTTTAAATTTCTGAGGCTGAATTTCAACTCAGGTCCCCCCTGACTGCAGAGCTGCTGCTCTATCCACTATCCCACCTAGTTGGCCCCATTCTCTTTATTTTCAGATAATATTTTACTCTCAATTACACATGTCAAAACAATTTTTAACATTTTTAAAATTCAAATTCTATTCTTTCCTCCATGATATAGATTATAAAGGGCATGTCCCATGAATTTATGCCAACTTAAGTGGATGCCCAGTATGCCATTAGATTTCAGTTGGTTTTGGTATGTGGATCCAGAGTCTATTCCATTTTGAGAATCACTCTATTTTGTTCAGAGATACACATCTCTACTTTCCCATCAGGGCTTGCAATAAAAATAACCAAAAATAAGTGATACCACATTATGTTGTAGAGCAACTTATTTTGAGAAACAGCCTCCCTACCCTACCTCCACCCATGAATTCTGTTATGCAGAAATTCTAACTCTGAAAGTGCATGAAAAGGATAATTGTGCCAGATCAACCTTGAGCCCCAAACAATATGGACCTAAATAAATCAACTTTTACCTTGTTCTTCCCTACTCTGTTCCTCACTGCCTAAAAACTTCATAAATCTTGTATAAAACCCTTCTTCTAGTCTGTCTTTTTAGGAACCTCTTTGGGTAGTTTCCCTGTTGATGATCTTAATAAATCTAAATTCCATTTCTCAGTCACTCTCTTGTGTCTGGCATTGACAATTTAATGATGGACTTACCACCATGAGGACCACCACTGTTAGGTGGATTCAAACTTATGTTGCTGAAGATGGTAAATTTTTTTAAACATACTTCTTTACCAACCTTTTTGGAATCCCATCAATACATTTTTTATATTTGTCATCATACATTAATCTAACCTGAATAACTTTGATAAACCTATGTCTGTTGTCTTCTTCATTTGAACAAAAGCTCTCTTGAAACAGGGATTCCTATCTTCATCTTTCCTAGTGTTTGATGTACAAATAACACCTAATAACCATTTCTTTACCGAGTGTTATGCAGATGGATAAAGTTAAGTATGCCCACAGGGAAGTTGTGTTTAGTATTTTACCATTTATACCATTCATAATGTTAATTCTGTAATTTTTGACTTATTTGTAAATAGTGGCCTTGTTTACATTTTGTTCCCTAGATGCTCTGAAGACAAAGAATCAGAAAGTGGTCTTAAGATGTTGCAGTTATTTAGATTGAAGTTTGCGATATGATTGAATTGTACTTCTGTATTTTCAGTGCTACTATTGCTATCACAGTAAATTATCTTTTGATTGTTTGCCAGAGCAGTCTAGACATAATGAGTTCATAACTCCCTGGTAGGAAATTAAAACAGACTTTTAGACTATAGAGTAATTGGAAGGGAGGAAAAAGACAATTTCATAGATATTTGGAAAAGTAAAATAAGATGCACTTTCTAATTTGGTTCAGCTTGGAAGCATCTCTGTAATTAGTCCTGCATTTAGAAATACTACTGTCCTCTAGCTCACTTGAGAGAGCCACAAGCAAGTATTATCTGTACTCTTATAAAACAATTCTAGTTTTTATAGGGAAAAGGCAAATAAAAGGGAGATCTATAATTGTAGCAATTAAATACTGTTTGTTGACAGGGGTGAGAGTGTGAATAATTTTTATCGTTTAGTCAATTAGTCATGTCTGATTCTTTGTGTCCCCATTTGGAGTTTTCTTGGTCAAATACAGGAGTGGATTTCCCATTTTCATTCCCAGTACATTTTACAAAGGAGCAAACTGAGAGCACAGAGGTTAAGTGACTTGCCCAGAGTCATACAGTCTGATAAAGTATTTGAAATCAGGTCTTCCTGACTCCAGCACGAGCATTCTACACACTACACTACCTAACTGTGAAGAACAGCCATGTTTCCCTGCATTTGACCCATATTTATTTAATGTTTTATAGCTTACACCAGTTAGGAGGTCATTGCAGTACAATAGATAAGAGATGATCATGTCCTGAATTAGGAAGCTATTCTTATTGTAGCTGCCCTTCATTCTCAAAGGAGAACCTCTGCAACTAATTGGGACATCCCAATGCTGTCAAGGTAGGCTATATAGTTCCTTACTTTTTTCCTTCTTCCTCCCTTCCTCCCTTCCTTCCTTCCTTCCTCCCTTCCTCCCTTCCTCCCTTTCTTTCTTTCTTTCTTTCTTTCTTTCTTTCTTTCTTTCTTTCTGTCTGTCTTTCTGTCTTTCTGTCTTTCTGTCTTTCTGTCTTTCTGTCTTTCTGTCTTTCTGTCTTTCTCTCTTTCTTTCTTTCTCTCTTTTTCTTTCTCTCTTTCCTTCTTTCTCTTTCTTCACTTCCTTCCTTCTTGATGAAGAAGCAGTGAAGAAGATACAGAAGAAATGATGATGATGAAGGAAAAGTAGAAGCGATGAAGGTAAAGAAGTGATGAAGAAGAAAAAAGGAAAAGAAGTGAAGAAGATGATGAGAATGATGATGAAGATAATAATAATAATAATAATAATAATAATAATAATAATAATAATAATAATAATAACATAGTGTCTGGCATATAGTGTTGCTATTATTATCATTGCAGTAGTTAAGAGACTGAAATCAAAAGACCAGGGTTTAAATCTTTACTTTTCCAATTACTCTCTGTGTGTGTGAAGCAAATTTCTTCACTCTAAATATCAAAATGGGGTCAAAAACATATCTATTCTACAGGGTGAGCTGGGTATCCAATAATGTATATGAATGCTTTTCAAAAATCAAAATGATATATCCATGCAAGCTATCTGTAATGCATTTTGATCATCATGCCTTTTCTCCTTTTTATCTGCTAGGTGTTGTAGTACATGGTGTGCTGGAAGTTATAGTATATGGAATCAGGAAGACATGAGTTCAAGTCCTTCTCTAGACATGGAAAATCTATGTTACCCTAGGCAAATCACATAATCTCTCAAATTCAGTTTCCTCATCTGAAAAATGGGGATCATAATACCACCAAGCAGGATTGTTGTGAGGATCAGGGAAAATGTGTGAAGTGTTTTACAAGCTTTGAAATATTACATAACTCCTAGTTGCTGTTATGTTAGATTGCGATAAATTTAGAATGGAAAGTTGTCATTACTTTTTCTATTATTGTGTTTATACTTGAAGAAGACATTATCTTTGTACATGAAAGCTTCTCTTTGTGTTGAGAGAGGAAAAAAAACATGAAGAGAAGTGACAGGAGAGGAGGGGAGGGAAGGAGAGGAGGGGAGGAGAGGAGAAGAGGAGAGGAGGGGAAGAGGAGGGGAGGAGGGGGAAAGAAGAGATACAGAGAAACAGAGACAAAGAGAGTAGTAAAGTCATGAATCAATACTACTTTTTATTTCCCACAGTATGATCCATTCATTTATAGCAAGCACTACTCAGAATGTAATAAAAATCAGCTTATCTTATCCAGATATTAAAAAATTATAAAAGTACAGACAAAAAATAAGCAAAGTTTAAAGACATTAGGAAATCCCCATGGCTAAGGGATGCTAGTTTGCCAGGCCCTGGTGAGGCTGGGGAAAGAGAAGGATGGAAAGGAAATAAATTCACCAGGCAGCAAATTTTGTCCGGGCAGGTGATTTCATAAGCAGGTTAGAGAGCCAGGCAAAGCTCCAACTTTTCATAATTTCATAATTTCATAATTAAACAGTGTATTTCTCTTGCAATTGTCCCTGTTCTTGTGTGTCCACATCCTTGATCTCCAAAATTTCTGGACTTTTCTTAACCTTTGTAGCTTCCACCTCCTATGATCCTTCATGCTAGGAAAAGTTGTCCCTCCCATAAACTTCCTTGCTACTAATTAGCAACATGTGCATTTTTCAAGAAGATTATGGCAAATGGCCCTTTTCATGTCTTCCATGGATATGTCAAAATTATATAAACTTTCTTAAAACATATGCCAACAGATATAACTTTGACCATTAATGTCAGATGATAAATAAAAGAGGGAAATGTGTGTTCATCAAACATATTTTTTACTGTTGTCAAGGGGATCTTGCATAGGGTCCAATTTATGGATGTTGAAGTACTCCAGATGCTTTTGCTGGCAGAAAATTCTGTGTAGCCCTGGGGCCCCAAAGAACTAGGTTCAAGTCTCCCTTCTGACATCTACTGTTAACAGTGATTTTGGTCAAGTCACTTAATCTCTTAGTTCTTCAGACAACTCCCAAAATTGCAATGAAAATGACAACCAACATTATTAGCAGAGGAAATTCCCTTATTTGGAAGTTCCCTACATCAAAAAACAAAAAAAAAAAACAAAAACAAAAACACCCCATGCTTTCTGTCTCTAATCTATCCAATTATATTTGTTCCATAAAACTCTGAAAATTGAAGAAATTCCTGAAAGAGATCCATGAATAGTCAAAAATATTGTCTGCTTAGGGAAAATAAGCAAGTAAGTGGATGAGGTTTGTATATTATCCAGATTCTTAACTATTAGTATACATAAATTTTAGATCTTTAGATGTGGCAGTCATTATTCATGGACAATGAATGGATAGATGGATGGATTTAGATGTAAGTATTTATTATTTAATGTATACTAAGTAGAAGGAATATAAATGCAAAAGCAAAGACAGTATTTTCCTTCAAGTAACTTATATTCTAATAAGAGAAACAATATATATATGCATATATATATATATATATATATATATATATATATGTATATACATATATGACTGTTGCCCCAGGGATGGAAAGTGAAGACCTGGGACAGTGGATTGACAACTTCCACCGAGAAACAAGAACAGAATCATGCAATTATGGTTGGAGATTCTAGATTTGGAAAGTGGGAAGAAGGGTTGGGGGGGGGGGGGGATTGTGCCAAAGGAGGTTATGGAGAAGGTTCCAGCAGGGAAAAATGACAGGAAATGAAGCAGGTTGAACTTTCTTGTAATAGTCTTCTGGAAGGGCTACTTTCTAATCAAGTGGTGGAGGCTAAAGATGACAAATTCCTCTGGCAGAAATTAGAGCAAAAATCAGAATCCAGCCCTTGGGGGACTTATGTTAGAGAGTTCAGGGAGAATCACTATCTATCTATCTGAACCTTGAGTCATAGGCTTTCATGCTTATCATGCAAAATCAAGCCCTTATTGCATCTTCAGATTTTCTGTCTACTTCTCTCATGAATTACATGGAATTGTCTCAAAAAAGAATCCATCCATTATTGCCCTTATTGTGGGAAAGCAAGTTACTCTGGTTGAATGTGAATTCCAAGATAGATTGAGCACATTCACTATTTTCCTTGAAGACCATCTTTCTTTTTTTTCTTTACTATTTTTCCTCTATCTTCTTCACGTCTTTTGAAGGACAGCATCAATTTCATACATTGATAGACAAATGCATGAAGAATACCAAGAATCTCATTTTAGTTTTATGAACTGATATTGTGCTTCTAGTATTTTGTTGTTGCTTTTGCTCCTGGTATTTTGCTTTGTTTTTAATATACTAAAAGGATGGAAACCTTTCTAACTGTGTAGTAAAACTTTTTGTTTAGTCAAGAATTACACATTCTAATATACTCACCAATCATTAATATAAATAGATATTCAGGGATAGTTTTAATTAGAAGAAAAATAGCAATTTGCCTATGTGGAATTCTCTTTTTTGAGCAGCACTGGACTTGATCACTAATAAAATTTCTTCTGCCTCTAAGATTTTGTGATTTATGGAACTCAATTCCCAATAAGACTCTGAATTTGGCCCAAGGCAGGAAAAATCAACAACTGACTTATTTTTTTGTACTCTGTTATTCTTCACAGTTTTTAACATCTTTTGCTTTCATTGTAAATATAAAATCTATATCGAGAAAAAAAGTAGTGATCATTTTAAAACCTGAAATTAGAGTTTTCACAGTTGATGGATCTTATCATCTTTGTGAGTTTCACTAAGCATTACCGAAGAAGGGTGAAGAACTCCAATTTTGTCATAGTATTGATGTTTGTGATTTATTTATCTTTAGAAATTTCTTAACTCTCTTTGTTAAATGCTTTGGGTATATTATTTCATTATTTCAACAATCCTACCTTACAAATACCATTTTCGATTTATTTCTCACAACCACCCAGTGAATTAGATTCTATTATTATTCCAATTTTACAGAAAAGAAACTGTGGATGGGTGAGACAAGATGACCTGCCCAGGGTCACATACCTATCTTATTTTTGAGTTGGCATTTGATTTCCCAGGTGCAGCATTCTTTCTACTGATATAGCAACTGAGATAAAATCTGAGAATACAGATTTTTTTTCTAACATCCTAATCCGGTGAGTTTTCTACTAAACAGAGATGTCTCTATAAGAAAAGAGGAGTATAATAGCAATGACAGAAAAACTGAATATAGTAATAGGGGCCTTGGTATGATATAAGCTTTATAAAGTGCAGATTTGTATGAACTATGATGGGTAGTCTATTTGAATCTAGTAATATCATGTTTTAACTCAGAACTCTCCTAAATAGGGAATTATTTTTGAAACTCTTTCAATGTCCATCTTTAGAAAAAGTAACCTATTAGATTGTTCACTGCTGATTTTTCTCTGATGAAAACAAAGTATAAAACCTTCTTGATGTACAAGTAAATAGACATTTCTTCAATCAGAAAGGAGGTGGCCATGAGGGAATGTTTAGCTAATCTGTTTTATATATGAGTTCAATGGATTTGATGGGTTGTACTTTCATCTTCAGTTTTGAAAAATGTAATGTGAACTACATAGGATAGGAAGAGTATGTTGGATGAAGGCAAAAGAAAGGAGAACTAAACTTACTAATAATGTAGATTTGTGAAATGAAAGTTCATATAAACAATATGTCAGGATCACTGGTTTTTGATAAAATTGTAATTATACCTAATAATTAAGCAAAGTTGATATGTGCCATATCAGGCTTCCTTTTTAAAAAATTTAAGGCAATGAGGTTAAGTGACTTGCCCAAGGTCACACAGCTAGGCAATTATTAAGTGTCTGAGGTCATATTTGAACTCAGGTCCTCCTGACTCCAGTGCCAATGCTCTACCACTGTGCCACCTAACTGCCCCCTCATATCATGTTTCCTTGATAAAATAACCGGACATGGAATTATTAGGTAATTTCAGTGAATGTAGAATTCAATGAGTGATGTGAAGAGAGACCCATAAGAAGAATGAGTCCTCCACAAAAAGGGGTCAATTACTGAAGGTGTCTTCTTGTTCAAATTTGAAATCTTCCTTGAAAGAGAAAGTTTTGGCTCTTGAGCAGGTAAAATTATTAGAATAAAAATATATTTACCTACTCAGCACATATATTTATATCTATATATGTATATATATATATATAATATAGATAGATCGGTAGAGAGATAGAGAGATAGATAGATGGATAACATATCTATACAACACATGACTATATTCCATTCTGGTAGTATATTCAATTCTGATTATATATGAGTATATTTAAATGTGCCTATATAGATAGACAGACACATATATACATATGCTTGTATATATAATATTCTACTTGAGATAATACATTTAATATAGAAACTATATAAATATACTTACTATTACAAAATATATTAACATTTTATATAAATGGACCATTGTTTTAAAATAAACATTATATAGGTATATATCAAAATGGAACATCCATATTTGTATGTGTCTGCACATATGTGAATTCATACATATATAAAATCATATCAAATATGTAATAAAATATAAAATCACATAAAATGTAGTATCAATTTCTACTAAATATCTGAAAAGTAAATTTTAGAGTTATACAATTTTGTTTGCTAAATTTTGAAGAATCAAGGAAAGTATGTAAGATTTAGAAAATATTACTTGTCAAGCAGCTAAGTGGTATAGTGAATAGATCACCAGGGCTGAAGTAAAGAGAGTCCTGAATTCAAATGTGACATATCCCGGGCAAGTCGTTTAACCTTGCCCGTCTCAGTTTCCTCATCTAGTAAAGGAACTGGAGAAGGAAAAGGCAAACCACTCTAGAATCTTTGCCAAGAAAATCCAAAAGGGGGTCATGAAGAGTTGCACATGATTAAACAATAGAAACAACATTTTAATGAATTCTAGTCTCAACTTTGCCACTTAATAGTTTTAAGAGATTTGAAAAGTCACTTTATATTTTTAAGGCCTCAATTTCATCATATGTAAAATGAAAGAATTATTCTTGTTAATATTAGGTTGCTTCTATTTCTAACATTCTTGTATTTTTACTGCTAAGACAAATAGCAGTTGACTTATGAGTTGGTGGAGTAGTTAGATACCTATCTTAGGTAATTTCATGAGATTCTGCGTAATACTATCACCTGTAATTCTACCATTACCTTCATTCCTTTGAGTCTTAAAAAACTTTCTGAATCTAAATATTTCTGTAATGAGTTTTAAATATAGATGAGGAATTAGAGTCCTGAAATAGATCAAAAGATCATATGATTATAGATGTAGAACTTCATTTAGTCTAGAACCCTCATCTTCCAGACAAGGAAATAGAGGTTATAGAAGTTGTGACTTCTCAAAGGTCACATAGGAAATTGAATAGGAATTCAAACCCAATTCTTTTTAAATTTAGCATTGTTTCATTTGTCTATTTTAAAAATTATTTTTCAATTAGTAAAAACTTTTCTCGGGGTGGCTAGGTGGCGCAGTGGATAAAGCACCGGCCTTGGAGTCAGGAGTACCTGGGTTCAAATCTGGTCTCAGACACTTAATAATTACCTAGCTGTGTGGCCTTGGGCAAGCCACTTAACACCATTTGCCTTGCAAAAACCTAAAAAACAAACAAACAAAAAACTTTTCTCCTTACCACATTTTCAACAAAAAAGACAAAAGTTCTGTAAATATACTTTATCAATCAAAATAAATTCATGCATTAGCTATATGTGTTGCCCCAAATATGAGTCTGTCACTTGAGTCCATCATATCACTGACAGAAGAAGGGTACCATTCTTTATCAATCTTCAGAATTGTTCATTTTTTACAATATTGATTTTATAGCACACATAGTTTCCTAGTTCTACTCATTTTACTTTATATCACTTCATACATGTCTTCCCAGGTTTCTCTAAAACAGGGGTGAGGAACCTCCAGCCAGTGGACCATTGATCTGGTGCTGACAATGCAACCGTAGGCAAGTCTTGAAATTCAATAAGGCTGAGAGTTTGGCAGGGTGAATTAATTAAATGTTTGACCACATATAGCTTACAAATGATATTATAAATATCCAAATGACCCTTGGCATAAAAAAAGGACCCTCACCCCTGCTCAAAAACCATTACCTTCATCATTTCTTACAGCACAGAACAATCTATTCTATTCAGATATTTTTATTTAGCCATTGCCTAATTGAAGATCACTCCCTTAGTTTCTAACCATTTGTAAAATATTCATTTTATGTTTTTCAAGTAACAACTACTGTTAGAAATTAATATTTTCTCTACTATCACCCAAAATTTAAAAAAATCAGTCAGTACATATCTGTACATTTTAGCAGAACAAATTCCCACATTGGGCATGCCCCAAAAGGTATGTCTTTCTCTGCATTTTTAGTTCATCACCTCTTAGGATTGGATTTCTTGACATCACTGAGGAGAGCCACTTTAAACATCTCACTATACCATACCATACCATTTTTACTTCCCCATATTGCCCTCATTTCGCCTCTTCAGCATAATTTTTTAAATTTTAATTTATTTTAGGTTTTTTGGCAAGGCAAATGGAGTTAAGTGGCTTGCCCAAGGCCACACAGCTAGGTAATTATTAAGCGACCTAGGGTGGATTTGAACCCTAAGACAGGTGCAATTCACTTCATCACCTAGCCACCCCCCTTCTTCAGTATAATTTAGCAGGAATAATAATAGTTTTCATTTGTGTCTCAGTAGGGATAACTATTGATTAGTCAAAATTTGCAAATATATTTTATTGATGATCTCAGTTGAGTCTCACAAAAATCTGGGTAGTAACTGCTTCAAGAATAATTATTCCCAAGTTTTGGTAGAGGAAACAGGTGATTAGAAATGCCCATCATCTCTTGGTAGGTATTGGAAGTAGGATTAGGTACTATATGATATTATTTCATTTGCTTCCGACAACATCCCTTGTTATCCCCATTTTAAAGATGAGGAAACTGAAGCAGACAGAAAGTAACTTGCTCAGGGTCACTAGTTTTAATCCAAGTCTAGACTTATTCTCCAGATCTTCCTGACTCTAGGTCCAGGGTTTTATCTACTGAACCATCAGCTGCCAATAATTTGACAATAGGCTTTACTGACTCTAAAGTCTGCCCTCTATTTTGCATTTTGCCCTACTGATAGGTCATTGCACATTTTATAAGTCATATACATATATATATATATATATCTTCATATTTGATAATTATTTACTCAATTAGCTCTTTAAATTTTACAAAGTGCTTATCTTAGAGAACTTCAACAGATAAATAGATTGTGTATTTTTATTCTCATTTTACAGATCAGGGGATAGAATGTCAGAGGAATCCATTGAGCTGCTCAAGGTCAAGGAGGTGGTCCTCAAAAACATATTTTTCTGATTCTAAATTCAGCACTGAATAAGATTCCAAATCAGGGGCAATCCCAAGAAGAGGCACCAAGAGGGGAATGAGTATGGAGGCCAAGAAAAGCAATTTTTGCTTCATGGTTTTGGCAAGGGTGGACGTTAGTATATCTTGATACAAAGAATAGGAGAAAGTGTAAGGAAAAAGTTATTTCTGCAGAGAATTTTATCATTTGAATTGTGAATCAGGAAAGAATCCATAGCATTAGACAGAAATAACCAGAGGTCAGGATGATGAGAGTGAACAGAAGAAAGGTATATCTAAGGGGCAAAAATGCAATGGCAAAAACAATCCTAAGATCAGATAAATGAAAAATGACAAACACTGACCTGAAATGAAATCAGGAACAATTTCAGTGATTTGGAAGAGTGGAAATTTTCTATAATAACAGTTTGCAGGCCAAACGAAAAAAAAATTATTGAGCAATTAAAATGAAAAAAGACATAATTTACTTTGTTTGTTTTTTAATTCTTGCTTCCAACAATGGCTGAGTACTACTTACATTAAATAATTAAATAGAGATACTTAGTTGGTGAGGATGAAAGCATGAGATTTGACACAAAGAGGAATGATAGGTATATTCAGAGACCTAAGTAATAATTAAAACTAGGGCTAATCAAAGTTTGCACACTAAAGGCCCTGTTATAAGAGTCATTCATTTCTTCACTCTTCCATTCATTCAATATATGGCTACTTTATCTAAGTATTAGGCTGGTGAGGATGATTTGTTATTGCAATATTACTCTACTACTATGGGAAGTGCTGGTTTGTGGTGCTTTTATAGTGTTTCTAATCTGAAATTGTTTGTAATCTTAAGTGCCTAGAAATAATTTGTTCTCTTTAATAAGTAAACATTGCCTCTGCAATCTAATTTACATTATTCATTTGCTTAGCAAGCTCCATTTTCACTGAGAGAACCAAAAGGTATCCTACAGCCCATCTCCTAGTAGAATCATCACAAATTCTGAATGGACAATATCCTTTGTCATCAATACTGAGAAGAAAACCTGCACCTAATACGTAGTTGATTATGTTGGTATTTGCCATTTAGATAACTGGGAGGCGAGTTGATTTGAAGAAAATTTCAATTCATTAAAAGATTTTCTAGAGGAACTTAAAAGAGAGGAGATCTACAATAGGGTAGTAAAAATGGGATTATTCCATGTGCCATCATTAAAATGTAAGGAATTCAAAATGAAGGATTGATAAGTAGATATGTTGAGTCAGGGGAAAGTGTGAGTACATTGCTTTACATCCTTAATCTTTAAAGAGAGCCAATGACATCATGGGTGATGTCTTATGAACTGGATTTAAGTGAGGCAGAGTTGCTTTCTTCACTGTTTTTTCTTGATTTCTAGTGGCAAGACAACAGTCAAGATGACTGGTGATGACCCAGTATGCAAAGGATGACCTGGGCATCTTCAATGCATTACAAAGCACTAAGAAATCCACAGCACCTGCTTCAGCTACCTTCATGGTAGTTGGAATAAATCATCATTCTCTGCCCATTTCTGGGAAGAAATTTCTCATGCATAGGATAGACATCCCCTAACTCAGGGAAGAGGTGAGGAAAGCATTATAGTCTAGGACAAATGATGGATACAAATGGTGGTGAGGGATGAGGTTCCTGAGACTACCAAGCAGGTTTACTTAAATCACTGTGAACATCTTGGGTCGCATCCTCACATTATTCTGATATGAAATAAATGTACCCCCATTAGATGGTGGGCTTCTTGAGAGTAGGAACCATTTTTGTCTTTTATTGTATCTCTAGTCACTATGCTAAGGGTATATTAATGAAGATTTATTGATTTTGTGAATGATTGACATCTACTTAAAGAACCAAAGAGCATCTAGTAGAAGCAATATGTTATAATGGAAAGAACTCTGGATTAGAAGTCACAGTACCTGCTTCAAATCTTGCCTCACACACCTTTTAATAGCTTGGTTTGGGGTTGCAGAATATATTGCTTTGAGAGCAATACCTCGAGTTGGGAAAGATTAGCAGAATTCCTCTTTGACATTTGCAATCTATGTGACCATCAATAAACTTGTTAATATCTCCAACCCTCAGTTTCCCCAGTTGTAAGTTAGAAAAAATAATACCTGTAAGATATATGTATATGTGTATATATATATCTATATATATCTATATATATATCTATATATCTATATATCTATATATATATATATATATATATATCTTTATAGGATTTTGAGAGGTTAAAATGAGAGAAATCAAAGCATTTTATTAAATTTGAAATGCTTGAAAAATATTACCTTTTCTTATTATTGATTAACCTAACTGAATAGATTTTTCTAATCAGTAAAATTGAAGGGATTGCATTAGATATTCTCTAAAGTCCCTACTGACTCTAGAGCCTATGAACTTCTAATTAAAAAGGGACTAAGAATACTAAGATGGAAATGGCCTAAGTGTGAAACATTATCTGTAGTATTTAGGGTTGAATGATCTGGGAACAAAAATCTTTAGATTTTTCCAGTGGTTAAAAACAAATAAAATTAATTGAGTCAGATAGTTTATAGCATTCAGAGGGGATAAATGTATAAATATGCATGTATATGTATAAATTATTTATATCATATAGTTTAGATGAATAAATACATACATAACAGTTAGGTGGTAAAGTGGATAGAGCACTGGACTTGGAAGACATTTTCATGACTCAGATCTGACCTCAGAATCTTCCCAGTTGTGTGACCCTGGTCAACTCACTTTACCCTGTTGACCTCACATCCCTTATCTTTAAAATGTATTAAAGTAGGAGATGGCAAAGTACTCCGGTTAATTTGCCAAGAAAACCCCTTGGGTCATGAATAGTTGAATATAGGGGCAGCTAGGTGGCACAGTGGATCAAGCACAGGCCCTGGAGACAAGAGGACCTGAGTTCAAATTCAGTCTCAGATAATTGATAGGTTCTAGCTGTGTGACCTTGGGCAAGTCACTTAATCCTCTTTGCCTCTCAACCAGGATCATCTCCAGTCATCCAGATTCATCACTGGCCACTGAATCAGATGACTCTGGAGGAGAAATTAAGACTGGTAAATTAGTACCAGCCCTCCTCACTTAAATTCAATTCACTTGCTTTTCATGGCATCACCTCCCCGATATCATGGTTTTGTTCTAGAAAAAAGGACAAGCATCATCATTTATCCAGCTCATTTCCTTTTTTTTTTGCATGCTAATTCTACAACTGATTTCTTTTTTCATCCTAATTAACTCTGAGTGTCTCTTTTTCTTTCAGTATATGTATGAATATATACATATATGCATGCATGTAGCAAAACCAAGAGTCAGTGGCATAATCTCAGACTCCAAATACAATGCTGTTTCCAGGCTACTTCAGACAATCCCTTAGTAGCATTTAAATTTCTTCACACTTTCGTTCCAAGGAAAAATGATAGCTAATGTGGACCAAGAGATCAGCCACATAAAATTCAATTCAATGAATATTTATTGTGTTTTTAAAAGGCAGATGAGAGCCATATTTGAGATAACCTTCAATGCCAAACTAAGATCTTTATAGTTTTGTTTTTCTTATATTCAATGTTGGGGCAGGAGAGAAAGATGGGAAAAGGAGACACTGAGATGGTTTTGAGCAGTAAGACTCCATGGTCACTCAGGAACATCATTTTTTTAGGCCTGTGAAGTATGGATTAGAGAAGAGACTCTAGAAGCAGGGAGAACAGTTAAGTCTATTATACTACTTTAGGAATAAGGGTCTTAACTAGACTGATGATTGCAAGTGAAAGGAAGGGGATAGATACAAGATATATGGTGGAGCTAGAAGATTTTTGTCTTGGCTATTGATTACATACTGGGAGTGTGGAAGAGAAATCACGAAGGATCACTCTAAGTTTATAAATTTGGCAACCTGGGGAGACTGACAGTACAGCACATAAGAAAGAGGGGACTTTGGAGGACGGGTAGTTTTAGAAGAAAGAAAATGAGTTCCATTTCAGATATGATGATTTTGAAATGCTTCTAGGACATCCAGAAACCAATAAACAGATTAAAAGTGAGTGGCTGGGGAGGCTAGGTGGTGTAGTAGATAAAGCACCGGCCTTGGAGTCAGGAGTACCTGGGTTCAAATCTGGTCTCAGACATTTAATAATTACCTAGCTGTGTGGCCTTGGACAAGCCACTTAACCCCATTTGCCTTGCAAAAACATAAAAAAAGTGAGTGGCTGGAATTCACGAAAGAAATCATATTTGACCATATACAATTGGAAGTCACCTGTATAATAGTTCTCAAGTTCATGTAGACTGGAAAAATCTCCTCAAAGTTAAGAATATAAGGATAAGATAGAATTCATCACCCTTGCTAAAAAGGACAGTCTATACTATCTATCAATGGAAAGTGATAGTCAGACAGAAAGAAATCTATGAGGAAACATAGTCATCGAATCCATTTGGAGAGAGGGGTGATGAGTAGTATCAAAGTCACCTTTGTAGTATCAAAGTAGTATCAAAGAGCTACTGAGAGGTCGAGGAGGGTGAGGAGTGAGAAACAATGATTGGTTTTTAACCAGTAGGAGATGATTTGAGTTGAAAGTCAGATTTCCATGGAAAGTAAGTGATGAGGAAGAAGAAACAATAAATATATGTACATACAACTATTATAACGAGAAGATCTCAGGGTCAAATGAAGATGTCTCATTTTTCTTAAAGGAAGCATAATTACAGACAAAGAGGAAAAAGTCAACAGATTAAAAATAGGGAATGATCATAAACTGGAATAAAGAAACACAGAAGTATTGAAAGAGAAGAGATGAGGTTTTCCTTTATTAATTAATTTTGTCACCTATTAGTGATAGAAAGAAAAGGTGGAACAAAAGTTTTAAACAATCTCAAAATATTGTCAACCTATTAGACTTCTCCCAACTACATTGAGAAGAGTTATAACTAAGAATAATTACTTTGCCTTTAAATTAACAAATGATGGGAAAACAAAGAAATTCTTTGTCTTTTGGATGTTAAATCCAGATAGACTAACAATTTTCCAGAACCCCTCACCCTTGGCTAAAGACCATATCATACAAATTTAGAAATATAATTCAAGAAGTCCTTGTTTTTGGCACTTTGCTCTAACCACTGAGATTAATTTATCTCCCACCTCCCAAATATGTTTTAATGATTCTCCTATGAATCTCAGTCCAAATTCTTGTCTTTGAACTTTGGAAGGGTAGACATAATATGACTTTGCCTGCAAGTGACAATATTCACTGACTCTGAGCAAGCCTTCCCTAGCATTTGCAGGCTGTGCATCCTGTCATCTGAGTTCACATATGATATATGGCATTAATTGTCTTTGTATTGCTGAAGGGATAAATGCCTTCAATATCACAGAGGACAAGCAGGAAGGGAAGAAAAAATGAGTGAAAATAGTTGTCATGGTTTGGATTCTCTTCTTTAAATCATCATTCAATCTTCACATAAGCTCATGTTTTCTTAGGGACAAGATAGATGCATTCTATTTTCAAAAAACCTTCTCAAAATTACTTTTTTTTTAAAAAAAGCAGTTAGCATAGAGAAAGGAGTGGAGTTAAAAAGGATGTGATTGTAAGATACACAGGATGGTGAAATCTATTCTGAAAAATGGACAAATTCCATCTACATTTTTGAAATTGAAGATGTTTTTCATGTCTGGAACACCTTTTATATAAGGTCTTTAAATTAAAAACAACAGGTCACATCATTTCTCTTCATTATGGGAGGCAAAAATTTAGATACCAAGATGGAATTGTCCTTAATAATATAGGAGCTTTCTCTACTCATATAGACTGTAACATATCTACATATTTTGCCTTGTCAGATTGTTGTCCTTGCCTTCTATAAATCTTTTACAGGGAACTCATCTAATATGTTGAATGTCTTCCTTTAGATCTCTTCTCCACAAAATGAAGAGGTAGATGGTAGTTTTGAGGAGACTTCAAACCAATATAATAACACATAAAAGTAGAAGCAGAATAAACATTTTCAAAAGATATTTAAAAATGCAGAACAAAATACAAATTTGTCATGTTAAATACATTTCTATATAATATATATTTCTTAAACAGAAATTGTACTTAAGTTCATTCTAGAATTTTATGCTTACATATTGAAATATTTTTTGATAATTGTTTGCAATAAAAAATATTTAAATTATAAAAAGAAAGAGTACATAAGAAGTGGCACCAAGGAGGACCACAATGAGAATTGAAGATACCTGCTATGGTGATAGTAGCTTTTATGTGAGTCTCTAGTCCAATAGAATGAGCTAACACATGGTTGGTTTGCTAGCATTGGATTTATAGTGATAGTGAGAAGGTAACAGTCTCTATTTTCTTAAATAATCTTGATGGATTTCACATAGCATCTACATCCAGATCAGTCACCAAACTCAGGGCTGCAACAGTGATGGACGAGTTTGCTCAGATCAAAATGATCTGATCAATTTTTCTGTTTGGGATGTAGGACTTGACCCATTGAGGGAAGGGAGTTATTTTTTGGCTATTTTATGATACCTCAGCAAAAGATCACATTTGAAAGGAATTTAAAATCAGAAGATTCCATGGGTTCTTTATCCCAGAGCAATTTGCCATGGGGCCAAATAGGAGACATAATCTATCAGGTGATACCAGTAGAAATGGTAATGGATCCTAGACTGTATTTCTTACTATAATACTAGAACACATTGACATTTAGCAAAACTGTTTCTTGTACTCAGACTTCAAACTAATCTTCACATTTCTGAAAGCCTTTCTAATAGTTTTTAATTGAAATTTTATTTTATTTTTCCAATTATATGCAAAGATGCTTTTCAACATTCATCCATTTTCAAGTTTATGAGTTTCTCATTTTTTTCTAAGACCCTCCTTTCCCTCCCCCTTCCTCATGGTGATGAACAATCTGGTAAAACTTGTGTATGTACAATCGTGTTTTGCACATTTCTATATTACTCGTGTTGTGAAAGAGAAATTAGAACTAAAGGGGAAGAAAAAACCCCATGTGACAGAAAGGAAAAACATAAAAGAAGCTTTAGAAAAGTGAATATAGTGTGCTTTATTATACATTCAGACTTAATAGTTTTTTCTCTAGATGTGGATGGCTTTGCCCGTAGCAGTTCTCTCAGAATTGTCCTTGATCTCTGAACTGAAACACCTTTCTAATACAAATGGAAACTGTTGCAGCTTTCAGCAAGAACAGAAAAAACAACAATAAAATCAAAACAGAATGTTGCCAAATTATAAAAACACCTGAGCTCCAAAGAAAATATATGAAAAGATACCACCTCCTGCTCCGTTACAGAAGCCAGGGACTCTGAATGGTAGAACATATTTTTATATGTTATTAAGATTTATACAATCCTTTTATTTCTTTCTTCATCTTTTAAAAAAAAATATTAGAAGAAATGATTCCCTGAGAATAGGTAGGTAAGGAATACAGTGAGAAAAAGAAATGATATATACAAATAAAATTTATAAATGAGTTTTTAAAAGACAAGATACCTTCTGAAATTTAGAAAGTCTTAGTTATGGAGAAAATATTTTCTGACTTACTTCCTATGTGAAGTTCACTTAATCTCATATCTAAGGATTAGTTGGGAATGGTAGTTTTACATTTCATAGATTAAATTTAAATGGTGAGAACAAGATGATGTCATCCTAATGATTTAATTCAAGTGAAAATGGGAATTAAACACTAAAATGAATTTGCCAAAATGATTGCCATTTGAAGGTATGGAGAAGACAGGATGGCAAGCAGCATGAATAATCCATAAATCATACAATCACTAAATAATAAATTGCCAGTTCCTGAAACTAAAGAAGGAATGATTTCACAGATTTATTTGATAATGTCTAAGTTATGCCTCAGCCTAACCTTCCAGTATAAATCAAAAACCTTATTAAAACATTTGAAATTATAAACATTTTCATATTTTAACCTAACAGAGAAAATTGATAATAGTACAACAGTATTTATGTGTATTCATATATCCATATGTATTACTGGACTCATATTTTTATTATTATATTATTTCCATAGTAATTTGCAATTATTTTCCAGGAAGCCAAAAAATTAAACCGCTGGAGGAGGAGTTTTTAAAATAGGATTTTAAATCTGAAAAATAATAATGTCTCAGACTCATAAATTGCTTGAAATTATACATATAGACACACATCTATTTATCTATCTCTTTTTTTTAGTTTTTTTTTCAAGGTAATGGGGTTAAGTGACTTTCCCAAGGCCACATAGCTAGGTAATTATTAAGTGTCTGAGGTCGGATTTGAACTCAGGTACTCCTGACTCCAGGGTTGGTGCTCTATCCACTGTGCCACCTAGCTGCCCCTATTTATCTACATCTTCATCCTCACAATAACCTGAAGGTAGTTATTATTAATCTCATTTTATAGATAAGAAAACTGATGGTGAAAAACATTTGAGCGACTTACCCAAGATCATATACCAAATAAGTATTTAAGTCTTTTCTTCCTCCAATTTTATTGCTTTAGCTAATATGCTGCACAGTAGTTGAAAAGACCATTAAATGATGTTTTTATGCTATAATAGGATCTAGACTTGATTTAATTTTTTTAAAAATATCTTGGTTTATAGATGAAACTGAAGATCAAAGAAATAAACTGATTTTATCAAGATTGCATAGATAATATTACTTTATTGAAGTTTTATAATCATGAACTTTGACTATTTAAATATTTGAAAAGCATTTCCTGGTCAAGAATTTTGCTTATGGGAAGCAGGATTGTTTTTTCCAATTGTTTTCTCATCGGATGTTGACATGGAAATTAAATAGAGTTAAGACAAGGATGGATTCATCTGCAAGCCCATGATGCTAGATATCTTTAGACATCAATAAATACTAGTCAATAGGTATTTAATGATTTATATCTGATTTTAATTGATGAATCATGTATATCTAACTTTTAAACATCTAAATGAGACCAAAAAGTAATCTTTAAGTGACAATTTTTATTAGGTAATCTCTAATCAATAGTCTAGACAGACTCAAAGGATGTTATCTTCTCCAATTCCCAAGGTTATGCTGAAATATACAAGCAATTAAGAGGGGGGGAGGTACACACAGCAAACTTTTTAATTTGTTTGTTGGTTTGTTTGTTTTTGCAATGCAATGGGGTTAAGTGGCGGCTTGCCCAAGGCCACACAGCTAGGTAATTATTAAATGTCTGAGGTCATATTTGAACTCAGGTACTCCTGACTCTAGGGCTGGTGCTCCTATCCACTGCACAACCTAGCCGCCCCAAAACTTTTAAATTTAGTTTGAAATATATATATATATATATATATATATATATATTCATTATACATTTGAAACATTTTCCTTTACTTTGTAAAACCTAGACAATCAACAAATTATCAAATCAACAAAAATTTGTAGCATGTGATAATTTCTGAGTTCTACATGTTCAAGCTGAAAATTTAACAATCAATTCTCATCCCTTGATGGACCCTTACAAATGGGTGCTTTGGAAAAAGTAGTTTATTTGAGTTTATTTGGAGAAATTAATTTATTTTTGTAGTCCATGGGGTTAAAAACAACTCAATCAGGGACTATGGAGTTAACTTGAGGAATATCCACAAAAGGTATAAAACTATCAATAGTACATTCCATTATTGTAATTCTTGTCACTTGACCTGTTATTGTTTTGTGCTTTTATGTATTTTATTTTATGCATTGATAGTTATTATTCTGAGAAGGAATGCATATGCCAAAAAGTCAATGACATTTAAAACAAAACAAAAGTAAATACAAAAAAAGCAAGGCTTGAGTCTCAGTTTTAAAAAATTGTCTCTTCATTAGCAATCTATTTGATGACATTTTCTAGAATTTGTTAAATGGAAATCATAGTCACTAGTTTATTGTTTACATAATTACATTTTTCCTCTCATTTTAGATATCATAAATTTGTCCTTCTCTAACTACAGTACTCTCCTTCATGATCTGTCATATATCACTGACACTTTATTCAGCGATCACATTGAACAATACTTTGAACAATCAAGGACAGATGTCATCTGAGTTTGGTGACGTGTTCTCCTACCATTTTGCTATTTATCTCAGATGTCATTTTCATATTACTCATTCATTTTTTTGGCTCTTTTCATATTTTTCAGTACAGAACTCATTATACTGAGAAGAAAAAAACAAGGAGTAATAGTTGAGCAATTTCAATCTCTTTATCGTTTGTTATCATTGACCCTTAGTCCCTTTACATATAGTCAAGTCATTTTTGGAAAATATGGTCTTTCATAGACAAGTCTTTCTGAATTGCTTTGACTGGAAAAAAGAAAAATAAAAACAACAAAAACAGCAAAACTCTGTCCTTTAAAGCCATTCTAATTAATCTCTCTTAATGTAACTGAATTGGTTTTCTGGAGATAGACACACTGGACCATATTCAAAACCTTTCCATCATGATAGGATCTTTCCAGAGATTATGCTCTACCAATATCAGCATTGACAACAGGGTCGTTTCATTGAGAACAGGGTTATTCTCATGGCTTGAGGAAAGAATCATAGCAGGAATTTATTTGGAAAGGGGAAGAGATAGATGTCTTGAAATGTCAGCTGAGTTAAAGCTATATTTCTTAAATGTCAAAGATAGGGGAAATGAAGCTATTTACATGATTTTTTAAAATGGAGCTAATATTTAATTGTTGGAGGCAAGTTTCTTGTATTTAATTTTATAATATCTTGAATATAAATCTGAATGACTTTTTCAAAAACATAAAATTCAATGTTGAAAAAAGACTTTTCTGAGCTAAAATGTCAAAGGTTCTATTACTCTGAAATGCCATAGTCAATGCCACATGAAACATTTCTACTTCTAGTTTCCTTTGGGGCAAAGCAGTAAGAGCAAATCATTTGCTGCCTGAGAATCTGGATGCAAATTCCATTCTGTCACTTTACTTTCAGCATGAGCCAGGAAAAGTCACTGAAACTATGCCTTCGTCACTTATTTGTGTCTCTCAAATGAGGATTTTGAATTCAGTCTCCTCTATGATCCCTTCCATCTCTAAATCCTATAACATCTTAGGAACTTAGTTTATGTACATAAATGAAAGTATTAATATATATTTTAATATACAGAAAAACCCAACAATACAATACAGAAAAAAGAACAATATTGTTATGTTGAATTTTATCTTTCTTTTTAAAACTGTTTGATGCAACGGCTAGGTGGTGCAGTGGACAGAGTATTATCCCTGGAGTCAGGAGTACCTGAGTTCAAATCTGCCCTCAGACACTTAATAATTCCTAGCTGTGTGGCCTTGGGCAAGCCCCTTAACCCCATTGCTTTACAAAAACCTAAAAAAAACCCCACCTGTTTGACAAGTTAGGATTTTATTATACTGTTTTCTAAACTGAAATGTCTGTTTCTAATTCAGTTTATAAAAAAAGATAAAATAATATTAGGAGGTTGGACTTGATGAACTCTATTGAACTCTAACTCTAAAACCTATGAACCACTGTAATAATAGCTAGAAGAAATTTTTTATGTTTAGTCATTTTAGTCATGTCCAACTCTTTAAGAGCCTCATATGGAGTATTCTTGATGGAGAAACTGGAGTTGGTTGTCTTTTCCTTCTCCAACTTATTTTATTGATGAGGAAACTGAGGCAATTAGGATGAAGTGATTGCCTAACTAGAGTCTGAGGGCAGATTTGAACTCAAAAAGATGAATCTTCCTGACTCCAGACCCAGCACTAATGTACCATCTGCTACCACTTTAGAGGGAAGGGACGTATTTTCTCTGGTTCTTAAAGGCTCTTCTGACAAATTGGTTTTGGAGATTTGGGTCTTATGTCATTCAGAAAGCTGATTTAATCACTGAACAGAATGCTGTGATAATTTTTCAGCATACTAAAACAGCTGAAGAAAGGGAAAAGTACACATATGGTCATTTTATTTTATGTGTTAAGTAAAAATAATATAATCCTATTTCAACATTATTGACTGTGATATAGATTAGTCATAGATGTTGGAAATGATTATAGAGGTCATCTAGTTTAATCTCTCATTTTACAGATAAAGAAACTGAGTACTAGAGTATTAAAGATACTTTTCCAACAGTAACACAAACAATAAGTGGAAGAACCAGTATTCATTCACCTAAAATCCTTTGATTCCACTGTACACAACTACCTCCTTCTAATGTTTTCTTTTTCCTGAATCACTTTTTAGTTTGAATGTTACAGGAGACGAAAGAATGAGTTTGTTCAGAGATAGTTTGATTCATTTTAATAATTAAGTACCGTGAATACTGGTAGGTGAGGACATACAGCACTGGATCTAGATCTAAAGACAGGAAGGCTCATCTTTCCTGAGTTCAAATCTGGTCTTAGTCACTTAGAGCTGTGTAACTCTGAGCAAGTCATTTGACTCTATAAAATGAGTTTGAGAAGGAAATAGCAAACCACTCCAGTACCTTTGCCAAGAAAACCCCAAATGATGTCATGAAGAGTCAGATACAACTGAAAATTGACTTAAGTAAAACAATATGGACAAGAACCACCATCTAAAGGATGGTTATGGTGAGTACTGATATGTGTCCCGACCACTGAAAAGCCATACCAAGAAAAACAAACAAACCAACAAACAAAATATATGTATGTATATATGTATATATATATATATACATTGTACCATCTTTTTTCTTAGAAGTCCCAAGTTAGAAACTAGGTGGTTGTCCATGTATAGGGGAATGGGAACTGGCTAAACAAATTATGTAAATAAATATATTGAAATATTATTGTGGCATAAAAATTACAAAATAGTTAATTTCAGAGGAAACTGGAAAGACCCTTTGAACAATAAGAACAAACTGAACAGAACTAACAATTTAACAGTTTAAGCAAATATCACATTATAGAGAAAACCGAATTGAAAGACTTTAGAATTCTGATCAGTGTAATAATAAATCATGAGTCCAAAGACATGAGGATGAAATATATGTCACCTACTTACTATCAATGACATAGTTTATTTAAAATGTTAATGAAACATATATTTTGGGGCTTGGTCAATGTGGCCATTTGTTTTCCTGAACTATCAATATTTGCATAAGTGTATGCATACATATATGTTTATATCTTTATATTAAGGGAAGAAATAGTAGAGAGAGATATCAAACAATTAGAAAATAAATGAATAAAGATGAAAAGTAAACCAAAACAGTGAAAGTTCAAAGGTTAAATATCATCTCATGAATAGTCTTGAAACTCTCATTTTAATCCTCTCTGACTTTGCTCACTTATTGATGTTCAACGTTAGCAGTCAAGTAGATGGATGCTTTTAATTTTATTTGGACATGTTAAATACCAAAAGCATATATGCTTTTCTTTTAAGACACGGATAGGTGTTAATTTATGTGGCTGTATGTAATGATGCATTTACTTATTTATTCACTTCATGCATTTGCTAATCCAAGGGCGAAGTTAGGTATGTGACTCTTTTGCTGTTTTTGCTCTATCTCAAATGTTAATATGACAAATGACCTCATAGACCACCTACATTTCCTCCGTCCAACTGTCACAATAAAAGATCTTCCCTTGAAGTAATGGGAAACATGCCCATGCTCTGGATAAATCATAGATTCATATCATATAGAATCATATGGTCTTGGACTAGGAATTGGAAGGGTTTCAAAAGTCATCTAAACTAACCCTATCTTGCAGTATGAATTCCCTTGATAAGTATCATTTATCCTCAGTCTGAAGACTTCTAATGATGAGGAAACTTCTACCTCTCATGATTGTTCATTCCTTTCTTGGACAGCTCTGATATAGTACACAGTGAAAGGATAGCTAAATTTTTACAAATCTATGCAGTTCTTTGTAAATTAATATTTATTATAAGTTAGTCATTCATGAAGTAAACACACACACACATATATATATATGTATATGTATATATATATGAATATAAAATTACCATGTTGTAAACACTTATTCTGCAAGTAACCAACCTGCATGATGCTCTGTAGTCTTTTAACCTCTCTACCTACCTCCTTTATTTCCAATGTCAACTCTGGTAAAACATAAAAATGCCTGGAAACAGATGTTGCTTCTTTCCAGCTCTGTACATTTACAAGAAATTATCTATTACATATTCACATGTATTTGGAATGCAGGAGGAGGAAGAAGAAAGGTAGCCAGATTGTTAAATAGTGGTGGTAGTAATCTTCTATAGGACTTCAGTTTCTTCATTTGTAAAATATGGTGACGGTTGCTGTAGAGGCATCATGTAATGGATTAGACACTGGAATTGGGATTATGATTCTGACACTAGTTGTATAACTTTGGATAAGTCATTTAACATTTCTTATTGTCAGCTTCCATATCTATCAAATAAGAGTGTTGTACTAATATATTCTTTAATACTAATAATGTACTATTTAATGACTATATTAATAAAATATTTATTATTGTATTATACAAAGTGATTATAATGAGGCCCAAATGACTTAATGTATATGAAACACTTGACAAACCTTCAAACAGGTCAGTTTTTATTGTTAATTATCATTATTATATTTTGGATTCAAAGTTTCTTTCTGGCACTAATATTATTAATTCTATAGAAAAATTATTCTCTGTCAGTCTTTTAACATAAAATTCCAAGGAGTCTGGAAGCAGAGCACTACATTTTAGTTCCCCTGCCTCTGATTCCCCCAAAATAATTTCATAGTGCTTCCATGAGAAATTACAATGTCAAAACAACTAACCTACATTCTAATACTTGGTTTTATTTTAATATCTATATGTATGTGTATATCAAGCATAATGACCCTTACATTTAATGAGTTACTTTCTTGAACTAAATGTTTAGGCTAATCATGAATATATTTTCTCACCTTTTTCCAAATGTTATTTTTTTGAAATGGGGAAAAAGAGAAAATACATATCATATATATATATATATATATATATATATATATATATATATATATATATACATTAACACATATGGTTATATGCATACATATACACAGAGAGAGAAAAGATGATAAGGGAGAAGGACATACTCTAAGAAGTAATTACACTCTTCAACTCATTTTGAAGACATTTCTCTATTCTTATTCTTCTCCACTTTGTACTTTGTTAGATCTACCATTATTTCTGCCTACTTTTCTGCTCTCTGATGGGTGTGTCTGCTGCTGTAAGCAACAATCCTCCATCTTTCTGAATAGATGTTTAAGTTTACTAATTATTCACACTAGGGGCTAAGTCCACATCTCTTGTTTATTCTCCAAAACCATAAGGGAGGTACACAAATCTAGTAGGGAAAAGCAATTAAGACACAATTAAGACTTTATAAATAAAAGAATGAAAATCATGTGGAAAGTTATTTTCTCTATCCTTATCATACATATGTCCTTGCTATCTAGTAGCTTTTTAGCTACAACAGAACAGTTACACATACAAATGTCCTCACTAAAGATAGTCTGCCTAAGGTTTCTCATGGCTGTATTGTTCCTACAAACTTCACCTATGGTTTGAGTTTTTTTGGGTTATTGTGTGTGTGTGTGTGTGTGTGTGTGTGTGTGTGTGTGTGTGTGTGCGCGCGCGCTCTAGTTTTCATTCCAAATTAAAAGAATTCATCAATGCGATCCTTGTTTGAATTCTCTTTCAAGTTGCTAGGGTCATCTTTGATACCAAATTGTAGATGGACTCCTTTGTTTTTTGTTTTCCCTTCAACATCAATGTTCATTATTTTGGTACTACTTGTAGGAGCATCTTGCAAAATGGTACAGTCTAAAGACCTCTGAATTTGGAATGAGAAAACCAATCCAAATCTTTCTTCTGCCACTTAAATGACTATAGCTATTTCACTTTACCTACTTATATTTCTTTGTGTCTCAATATCCTCATTTATAGAATGAGGGTCTCATAGCTGGATAACCTTGGGCAAGTTTTTTTTGCCCTTCAAAAAATAAATAAAATAAAATAAAATGAGAGTCCCAGACTAAATTCACATTGAATACTCTTCCAGCTCGAAATTCATGATCTCAGGGTTCTCTACTACCTGTTTCTACTGATGCTATTTAACCCAGGGAGGATTAATCTTTTCATGTAACTAATAAAAAACAATGTGTAAGTTGTATACCAGCTACACTTCAAGAGAAAGTGTGGACTATAATCAGACCTATATAAGGCAGCGAAAGATAAGATAAATCAAGGGGGGGAAACAAAAATAAAAACTAAGATGTACAGAAGAATTTGTATCTTGTATCAAAAATATTACTTGAATAAACGTCATTTTGAGGAAGACTTTTTTTTTAATAAAAGCAAAAATTTAAATAAGATGTGTAATTGAAATCTTGGAAGACATTAACTTCTTTTCCTAGAATTTTCACCTATCTGGATGTTTAAGTTGTAATAGATTCAATACTATCCTTAAGTTAGGCTAAGAACTGGCCTGTGATTGCACTAGTATAGGGAATTTTAGGGGAACTGTGTCCATTTACCAGTCAGGTCAGCATCTTCTCTGAAATTTATAGTCTTAAAGAGTTATCAAGGGCACTGAAAAATCATAGTTTGTGTCAGTAGCAGGACTTAGGAAATCTCAATTCTTTACACTATGCTTCTTCTTCTTTATTAGGATAACTAGATGGCACAATGAATAAACTGTTGGGCCTGGAGTTAGGTAGATCTAAGCTCAAATTCAGTCTGAGAAATTATCTGTGACACTGGGGAGGTCACTTTTACCCTGTTGGCCTCAGTTTCATTATCTGTAAAATAAGAAAGAATTGGCAAATCACTGCAGTATCTTTGCCAAGAAAATCCCAAATGAGATCCTGAAAATTTGGACATGAGTGAAGCAATTGAATCCCATCTCAACAGCAAACCTCTTTCTTATTAGCAGTTTTTGTTTTATGTTTTTTAAGATCTATGGAATATGAAGTGCTTGCATTTCCTACAATTCATCAGCTATTAGCTCTAATATTTTGAACTTCTGTGAAAATTCAGTGTATTCCAATTATTTTTATGCTGATACAGCATTTGATCCAGCAATACCACAATTGGGTCTATACCCTGAAGAGATTATGAAAAAGGATAAAAACATCACCTGTACAAAAATGTTCATAGCAGCTCTCTTTGTGGTGGCAAAGACATGGAAACTGAGGAAATGCCCATCAATTGGAGAATAGCTTAACTATGTATGTGATGGAATGCTATTGTTCTATTAGAAAGCAGGAAGGATGGGAATTCAGGGAAACCTGGAAGGATTTGCTGATGTTGTAATGAGCGAGATGAGCAGAAACAGAACATCGTACACCCTAACAGTAACATGGGTGTGATGATCAACCTTAATGGACTTGCTCATTCCAACAGGGCTACAATCCGGCACAATTTTGGGATATCTGTGATGGAGAATGCCATCTGTATCCTGAGAAAGAATGGTGGAATTTGAACAAAAGACTAAAGACTTTCTATGTACCTTTAATTTGATTTTTAAAAATGTCTTATTATGTAATTCTGCTATATCTTATACTATATGTTTCTTCCCTTAAGGATATTATTTCTCTCTCATCACATTCACCCTAGATCAATACATACTATGGGACTAACAGAATGCCTTCTGTGGGGGGGAGGGAAGCAAGATGGGGCAAAAATTGTAAAACTGAAAATAAGTAAAACCTTTCTAAAATTAAAAAAATTGATTAGGAGGTTTAGTAAAAAAAGGAGGTTATATTTCATATAAAGTGACTGCATTTGAGGTTTTTTAAATAGAAACTTAAAGCACTGATTTAAGTTTTTGAGAATATAGTTAAGGTTAAAAATATTAGTAAAATGGATATTGTGTGTGTGTTTTAAGTTAAGTGTATTTAACTTCAGGATATGAGCAATAAATGAGACAAAATAAGGAGATAATTTGAGACCTTGAAACAAGTCCAAAGTGACTAATATTAGAATCATAGAGGAGAATGTCATTACAGACAATTTTTAAAAAATTCAGTATTGCTTAGTATATATAAGTCTAAAAGGTACTATACTCTAATTTGTTCATTTCTTACAGTTTGGAGTTAATAAGACTTTTGGTTCTAATTTTGACCCAGAATTATCAATTGACCTTCAGTCAGGAAGACTCAAGTAAAAGTACAACCTCAGACACTTACGTTGCTGCAAAAGTCACACCACCATTCTCTTAGAATTATTGCAAAGATCAAGTAAGATAATGTATTTGTAAAAGTATTTAATGCAGCATCTAGTGAATATTTAGTGATATTTAAATGCCTACTGCCTTATTCCTTTTCTGGTTAAGGGGAACACTGAATTAGAAAATTCCCTTGACCAATTATGAAGTCACTTCTGTATCCCATAATTTTAGAGTTTCCTAGAGCATCAGAGGTTAATTAGGAACCCAGTATCATGAAAACATATGGAAGAGGTGATAATTAAGCACAAATCTTTTTTTAAATTATATTTATTAAAGGCAATAGGTTTAAGTGACTTGCCCAAGGCCACACAGCTAGGCAATTATTAAGTGTCTGAGTCCAAATTTGAACTCAGATCCTCCTGACTCCAGGGCCTGGGGTCTATCCACTACTACATCACCTAGCTGCTCCAACCACAAATCATTTTGATCCCAAGGTTGGCTTTCTATCCTTTGTATCATGGTACTCTGCCAGTAATGAAAGTATCAAAGACTATGTGTCTTCCCAGATATAATACATATATTTTAATATAATTTTAATTTAATTTAAATTATTTAATTTAATATAACTTTAATGTAATAATGTTTTAATATCATTTTATATCCATGTATTTATATATACATGTATACATATATGTATATATGACTATGAACTTGTAAAGACAAATTAGCACATCTCTCTATTAAATCTATAATATCTGTGTATATTTATGTTACTAACATTTATTATATAAAAGATAACATATATAATACCTTAAAAATGCTCTTGTAAACTTGTTCTTCTATACAAAGCTTTATAATCTAAATCTTGTTCTTTTCTTTCTTAAAAAGAAACTTATTTTTGTCTCCTATTAGAATTCTGATTTTTCTTGTTAGAATTATTCTTCATAATTTCAATTCTATTTTTATGCAAATTTTCCTGATGATAACAACTCACAGACAAAGTAAACTTAGCTACCAGTTGACAATGTAGCAGGTTTGGACACACACTGTCTGATATTTTCTTATTGTAGAACTTTTAAAGTTTTTTATTTGCATTTTTATTTATTTACACATTACTAATATAATCTTGTTGTTAAGAGTAAAGATAATCCCCCCTCTTTCCCATAAAATTTTTTTAAAAAACCTCACGAGAAATAAAGTAAAAGAGAAAAAAAATGTGTTTCAGTCTGTATTCTGTTACCATCAGCTTTGTCTCTAGAGTGGCTTGCATTCTTTATCATAAGTCCATCACAGAAGTTACTTTCATATTTTTTCACAATTGCTGTTGCTGATTGTATTTCCCTCCACCCATTTCTCCCCATTCCCATTTATTCTATTTTCTCTCTGCTTTCACTCTGTGCCTCTTCAACAGTGTGCTATGGGGCAGTCGAGTGGTGCAGCAGACAGAGTACTGGCCTTGGGTCCAGGAGGCCCCAAGCCTACATCCCACCCTAGAGACCCTGCAACCACCTGGCCCCATGGTCCCGGACAAGCCACCCCATCCCAGTACCTTGAAAAAAGTAAAAAAGAAAATGTGATATATATGACTATTCTCTCCTATGATCTACCCTCTCCTCCATCACCCACATCATCCCCTTCCTCCTGTCCCCCTTTTCTCCATTTTCATCTAGATGTCTATACCCTATTGGGTGTGTATGCTGTTTCCTCTCTAAGTCATTTCTGATGAGAATGAAGGTTCCCTCATTCCCCCTCACCTTCCCCCCTTCCATACCATTGCAAAAGCTACATGAAATATCTTTTTACATGAAATATCTTAGCCTATTCTACCTCTGCTTTCTCTTACACCCAATACATTTTCCTTTTAGCCATTGACTCCATTTTTACAATAGATCTTCAAATTCAGCTTTCTTCTGTGCTTCATCTATAAAAGCTCCTTCTACCTGCTCTGTTAATTGAGAAGATTCATATGAGTATTATCAGTATCATCTTTCCATGCAGGAATACATGCAGTTCATCATCATTAAGTCCCTCATAATTTACCCTTCTCCTCCATTCTCTATGCTTCACCTGAGTCCAGTACTTGAAGATCAAACTTTCTGTTCAGCTCTGATTGTTTCAACAAGAACATTTGAAAGTCCTCTTTCATTGAAAGTCCATCTTTTCCCCTGGAATAGGATATTCAGTTTTGCTGGGTAGTTGATACTTGGTTGGAATTTGAACTCTTTTACCTTCCAGAATATTATATTCCAATCCCCACAAGCCCTGTTTTTTAAAAAATTATTTATTTTCATCCATATGCACATGCATTTTTCCAGGTTACAAAATTTTCCTCCACCCTCCCTTCCCACCTCCCTCCCCTCAACAGGGAACAGTCAGGTTGGCATTTTCAAACATATTTTTACATTACAAATAAGCAATTTTTGGCATGAGGAATTAGGATTAAGGGAAAGAGATACATAAGAGATAATTTTTTCTAAAGTGTTCATCAGAGTTGGAATGAGATTTTTTTCCTGGTGTTTTGTTTTCTTTTTCTTCCTCTGGTTGGGGATAATATAGTCCATAATCAGTCAGATACAGTTAGTTGTCCAGCTTTCTGGACTGCAGAGAGGAGTTGCTCCCGTCAAGGTTGTTCATCTCATAATGTTATTGTAGATGTGTACATTGTTCTCTTGGTTCTACTCCCTTCAGGAAAAGATCCTAAAAGTCATTCTATGCCTCTTCAGAGTCTGACCATTTATGGTTTCTTATAGAACAATAGTATTCCTTGGTATTCATGCACCATAACTTGTTTAGCCATTCCCCAATTGAGGGGCATCCTCTCAATTTCAAATTCTTTGCCACTATAAAAAAAACCTGCTATGAATATTTTGGAATATGTAGGGATTTTTCCATTTTTATAATTTCTTCTGGATATAGACCTAGAATTGGAATTTCTGGGTTGAAGGGTATGAACAGTTTTATTGCTCTTTGGGCATAGCTAAATATTGCTTGGACATAGTTCCATATTGCCTACAAGCTTTTAATTTGGATACTCCTAAATCCTGTGTAATCCTGACTATAGCTCCACAATATTTGAATTATTTCATTCTGGTTGTTTGTAATATTTTCTCTTTGATTTGGAAATTCTGGAACTTGGCTATAATATTCCTGGGGGTTAATTTTTTTGGATCTCTTTCAGGAAAAGATGGATGGATTCACTCAATTTCTATTTTGCCCTCTGCTTCTATGATATCAGGACAATTTTCCTGTAGAAATTCTACAAAAATGAAGTCAAGGCTCTTTTTTCCTTATCATGACTCTCAGGTAGCCCAATAAGTTTTAAATTGTCCCTCTTAGATCTGTTCCCCAGACCAGTTGTTTTTCCAATGAGATATTTCATATTTTCATCTAGTTTTTCATTCTTTTGTTATTGTTTTATTGTTTCTTGATTCCATGAAAAGTCATCAGCTTCCTTTAGCTCCATTCTACATTTGAACGATTTGCTTTCCTCAGAGAGCTTTCTTATCTCCTTTTCCATCTGGCTTATTCTGCTTTTTTAAGGTATTCTCCTCATTAACTTTTTGGACTACTTTTTCCATTTGACTTAAACTGGTTTTTAGTATTTTCTTCAGCATTTTGGGGGATCTCCTTCACCAAGCTGCTGACTTGGTTTCATGTTTTTCCTGCAGCTCTCTTATTTCTCTTCCCAATTTTTCCTCTACCTCCCTTACTTGATTTTCAAGATCTTTTTTGAGCTCTGTCATAGCCTGAACCCAATTCCTACTTTTCTTGGAGGCTTTAGATATAGAAGCTTGGACTTAGTCATCTACTGAGAGTTTGTTTTGATCCTCCATGGGACCAAAGTAATTGTCTATGGTCAGGTTCCTTTTTTTCTATTTACTCATTTCCCCACCCTATGTCCTGGTTTTGGGGTGCTTCCCAAGGTTTTGGGTATAATTTGGACACCCTTGATAGGACCTCAGTTCTTTCAATGTCTTATGAGGGGCTCTGACTACTCTCCTGGCCTGTGCTTTTGTCTGTGGATGACCACAAGCACTCCCATCTGCCCTGGAGCTGTAAGGAGTATCTCTGTTCTATGGCAGTGGGGGGCCCCAAACTGTGACCAGGGTCTGAATATAGATGAAGCCACAAAGTCCTGCCCCAGGGACAGAGGAGAGTCTCTCCTTACCCCCTTTCCTTTTGCAGGATGAATGCTCTGTGAGCAGCTGCCTGGGGTGGGGGGGTGGGGGTCCCTGTCAGGCAACTCTGTGGACCTGCTTCCATTTCCTGGGATCCCACCTGCACTGAGGGCCATGGCTGTACTGGGGACACACTGGTCTGGTCTCCTTGCTCATTCTGGCAGAGGTTTCCCAGCTGATTTTTCCAAGTTGTGCTTGGTGTTCCCTGAGTCAGTAGGTCTGGAAATTGCTTCTGCTGCCATGAGGAAAAGCCCCCAGGGATCCCTGGAAGGCTGGAGCCTCTTCACTCTGGCACAATGATCCTGGCTGCACTGCTGCCCCCTCCAACCCCATGAAAATGAGCCTTCCCACACTCTTCCAAGTTACCTTGGGTTGGAGAATTGCCTCATTGTGTCTTTATGAGGATTTTGTCTTTTGAAAATTTAGTTAGAATCATAATTTTATGGTTTTTGGAATTTTTGGAAGAGGATTTCTGGAAAATCCTTCCCTCATGTTGCCATCTTGGCTCTGTCTTCTTGAAGTTTTCAAAGTATAAAACATGGAATTCCAGAGACGGTCATTATTTTCAAACCGAAGCTACTACACCAAAACTATGCATTCAAAGTTTTCCCCATTTTACTGCTGCCTTAGAGAATGTGAGGATTAATTGAAATGACAACCACTAAATCAAAGACTTTCCACAGGTACTTAATTTTTGGCACAACCCAGACAATTTTTGTGGTTCAGTTATCCAATATTTGCCTGCTTATTTGTACAGTAAAGAACAGAACATAATATTTTAGGACCTTAGGGATTTCTTTTGCAATTGACTTAGTTCTATAGCAATTTAGTTTATTTTCATGAGAAAACTATTCCTAGAGAATAGTTTATCTTTCCAAATAATGATATGACTATTTTAAAGAAATAGACACCTTGAGTGATTTTCCTTTGATCCCAAATTTCATATCAAGGTTTTTTCTTTTAATAATGGTAATTTTTATTTACTATATTATTTTATCATAAAGCATAAATATTCTGGACTCTATCTTCAAGGACACTATCATCATCCAAAGTTGATTTAAGTACTTCTGTATAAACTTTCAGACCAGTGACTCATAGTAGATCCTTAAAATGTTTATTGATTGATTGAAATTCATAGGATTGGAAATTTTGAGTTACACAATACGTATTTTTGCTCCTCCCCTTATTTTACAGATGAGGAATATGAGATTTAGAGAAGTTAACTAACTTTCCAATGGTCATAGAACTGAGTATTAGATTTGAACCCAGATTTTCCTGGCTCCAAGACAAGCATCACAACCCCATTATTCCTTATGCTTCCATTCTGTCTATATTTATATTCTTACTATAGCTTATCTTGGCACAATACATTTAGTGCTTATCTTTGACTTCACTTCCAGTAAAAATTTCAAGTGAAATCAATGATAATTCTGTTTTTCTTCAGCATGGGTTTGGGAGTTTAGGGGGTTGAAGTAGATTTCACACTAGTCCACTTTTCCCTCCTTCCTGTGTGTCCTCATCTGCTACTGGTAGTCTTTTCAGCCCTACTACCTTAACCCAAAATGTCACTCCCATTCACATCTCACTAACATTTCATTTTTATGTTATTTATTTTTGCATTTAATAATATTTAATTTTTGCAATTATTTGTAAAACTAGTTTTTGGCATTCATTTTTGTATGATTTTGAGTTCTGAATTTTCTCCCTCCCACCCTAAGACAAGAAATCTGATATGGGTTATACATGTACTTTTGTTTTAATCATATTTTCACATTGGCTATGTTGTAAAAGAAGAATCAGACTTAGGGGAAAAGATATATATATATATATATATATATATATATATATACATATATGTATATATATATATATATATATATATATACATACATACATAATAGTATGCTTCGATCTGCCTTCAGGCTCCATAACTCTTTCTTTAGATGTGGATTGCATTTTCCATCCTAAGTTTTTTACATTTGTCTTAGATCATTGTATCACTGAGAAGAGCAAAGTCTATCTTAGTTGATGTTTACACAGTATTGCTGTTAATTTGTTATTTTGTGTAATGATTTCTGGTCACTTCATTTATCAGTTCATGTAAATCTTTGCAAGCTTTTTTTTCTGAAATCTACTTGCTCATCATTTCTTTAAAAAATAAGGTATTCATTATACTACTATTTATTTAGTTATTCTCCAATTGATGAACATCCCTTCAAATTCCAATTCTTTGCCTCTTCAAAAAGTGCTGCTATAATTATTTTTGTACATGTGGGTCTTTTCCTCTTTTTTATGCTTTCTTTTGGTTATAGAGCTAGTAATGATATTACTGTTTCAAAGGATATGTACAGTTTTATAACCCTTTTGACATAGTGCAAATTGTTCTACAGAATGATTGCATCATTTCACAAGTCTGCTAACAATACATTCGCATTTCAATTTTCCCGCATCTTCTCCAATATTTCTCGCTTTCCTTTTCTGTCAAATTAGCTAATTTGATAAATGTAATGTGGTACTTCAGAAGTGCATTAATTTCCACTTCTTTTTATATGTCTATAGATAATTTTAATTTCTTCATCTAAAAAACTACCTGTTCAGATCCTTTCATAATTTATCAATTGAAGAATAACTTATATTTTTATAAATTTGATTCAGTTCTCTATATATTTTAGAATTGAGACTTGACTGCAAAAATTATTTCCTTCTCTCCTTATTTTCCTTTTAATCTTTGTTGCATTGATTTTGTTTATATAAAACCTTTTAAATTTAATGTAATAAAAAATTAATGTAATCAAAACTATCCATTTCACATTTCATGATGTTCTCTATCTCCTATTTGGTCATAAATGTGTCCTTTCTCCATAGTTCTGACAGATATTCCTTGTGCTTCTCATTTGCTTATGTTGTCACCATTGATGTCTAAATCAGGTGCCCATTTTAACTTCTCTATTATTTTCAAGTTCCCCAGCAATTTTTGTTGATAGTTGATTTTTAATCCCAGAAGATGGAGTCTTTGAGTTTGTCATATAGTAGTTTACTATTTTCATTTAGTGCTGAGTCTTATGTGCCTAACTTACTCTATTTATTCACCAGTACTAAATAGTTTTGATTATTGTCATTTTCTGATGTAGTTTTAGATCTGACACAGCTAGGCCATCTTCCTTTCCATTTTTTTCATCAATTTTCTTACTTTTGTTCTTCCAGTTGAATTTTTTTATTATTTTTCTAGCTCTTTGAAATAGTTTTTATTAGTTTGGTTGGGATGGGCCAGAATAAGTAATTAATTTACATAGAATTTTCTTTTTTTATTGAATTAGCTTGGCCTATCCATGAGCAATTAATATTTTTCTAGTTGTTTTGATCTGACTTTATTTGAGTAATAAGTTGTTTTATAATTGTATTCATGTAATTCCTTAGTTTATCTTGGCAGGTACAGTGACAAATATTTTATATTACCTACAATTATTTAAATGGAATTTTTCTTTCTATTTCAAGGCTTGGTCTTGTGGTAATATATATATATACTGATAAATTATATTGGTTTATTTTATATATTGCATCTTTGCCAAAGCTGTTAATTTTTTGAAGGATTATTTCAATTCTTTCTTGGCATTCCTCACTTTCTCCCATTGGGTACTTCTTTTCAAGGTGTCCTTTAAAATTCCCTTTTCACTGAGAGTAAATTACTATTCTTAAAACTTTTCTAACATGTTTCTTTGCTCCATCACCTTAATGGAAACCTAACAGCCTAATTGCAATTTAATCCCTGGTGTCTGATCCCTTAGCACCTTCTTTTATAAGAAGGAAAAAAATATGAAGCACATATTATGTAAGCACACATAGGAATAGGTATGAGCTATGAAATAGCAATTATATTTTTAAGAGAATGGTATAAACAATATAAATCTGAGGAAAGGGAAGGTGATAACATGAATCTCTGATGCCACAAGGTAAGGAAGGAACTGTTCTTTACTTTTCTCTGTCCTGTTTTTGGATGTTACTGTATTATCCCTTCTCTTTTATAGCAACCTCTCCCAAAATAATGCTATAATCTAATAACCAGTTTCTTTCCCAGTCTCTACGTGATATTCTCCTGTCCTACCTTATATCTTCTTTGGTAACTTCAACATCTGACTGTCTTTTCTGCCCTCCATATTTCTTTGTCATTCTGAAAATCTTCCATATGTGATACATTCTAAAAGCCTAGACTACCAGAATTGTAGAGACCGTAGGGGACATTTAGTCCAACAATCAGGATTTATCTGGAATCCTCTCTGCAATATGTCTCAAGATGAATGATATAATTTCATAGTGCCAAAACCTTAGACATAGTGTAGGTTGGAATAACCATCTGTAGATGAACACAAATTGATTTATGAGACAGAAAATCTGGGAGAGAATCCTAGTTGAGACGGTGATTCTTTGTGTTTCTTAGTTTCTTGACCTGTTAGGTGAATCATAAATTTGAGGGAGCCAAACTTTAAGGTCCATTTCATCTCACCTTTTCTCTTCCTCCTTCTTTACCTGTTTTTCTCTGTCTGTGTCTCTGGGTTTCTCTCTGCCTCTCTATCTCATGTTATCTCTTTCTGTCTCTCTGTCTCTATCTCTATTTCTCTCTCTCTCTGTCTCTGTTTCTTTCTATCTTTCTGTCTCTTAGTTCTTCTCTCTCTCTCTCTCTCTCTCTCTCTCTCTCTCTCTCTCTCTCGTTCTCCCTCTTTCTTTGTCTCTCAGTTTCTGACAGTCTCTTATGTTTCTCCCTCCCTCCTTCTTTCCTCCTTTTGTTTGGCACAGAGCCTTATACAGAAATGTGTGAGTGGGGAGAATTCCTGCCATGGAATTTCAAGGAATAATTATCTCCCTTTCTTTAACTGTTTCCCTTTGAGGAATGGCCAGTGATGAATGATTGAAAGGTGCTGAGCACATAAAAGCTCCACTGTAAACATTTTAGATTTTGATCCCTAATTTCTAGGCAAAAGGAAGGCAACTTTATGTACCTAGGAAGCTGTAAACTCCACAGTGGGTAGACAACATAACAACCTACTCTATGTTTTTGCATCAGCTGAAATCACAATAGCTAAAGTCATTAGTCCTTTGAAAGCCCTTGATACTATATCCAGATGTAGAGTTCAAATATATTTTCTTAGATGACAAAACTGGTTGCAAATGCTATCATTTAAATTCATTTAGGGAGCACTGAGGAGGTTGAAATACTCCCCCTGTTTTAACCATCACAACAGGAACTGAACAATGCATTGCCAAAATTATTGTTTACTTAATATTATTTTTCTATTGATTGAATATTAAGTAGATAAATAACAGGTAAAATTAAATAAATTAAAATTTGTTTTTTGTATGGCACAGTAAATAGAGGATCAGCATCAGTAAGACCTGGTTTCAAGTCCCCTCCACCCACACGCACAACCCCCCCCACACACACACACATTAACTACATGATTGTTGTCAAATCTTTTCATCTTCTAGTGCTCTAGGGCTACTACTACTACTACATAACACCATACATTGTAGAGAGTTGTCAATCTACATTGGTGGAGGGAATTAGCAAGAATGTATTGAATGTTGGGGTGGCTAGGTGGTGCAGTGGATAGAGCACCAGCCCTAGAGTCAGGAGTAGAGTTCTAATCTGGCCTCAGACACTTAAAATTACCTAGCTGTGTGGCCTTGGGCAAGCCACTTAAACCCGTTGCCTTACAAAAAAAAAGAATGTATTGAATGTTATTATGCGCCAGTGAAAGTCCATCCAGAATCTTCCTCCTTACCCCAAATAATAAATGTTGAAAACTTCAACTCCTAGTCCTTTGTGAAGACCTGTTGGCACAGCATTAAATGGGTCATTGCCTGTGTCTTAAAAATGTTCAAAATATATGGCTAGTCACAGATAAATGGAACTTCTGTCACTCAGGAAATATCTTGATTTTGAAAAGATGGCTTTCCCATTTCTGCATTGAGAAATAGTGTGATTTATTATATATACATTTTTTCATTGTAAATCTCAATTCCCAGAAACAGCCTTGAGAAGATGCAGTAATGTAACATTTTGTGCCTGTGAGACTAAGGAATGATCCTGGCAACAGAGCAAAAAACAAAAAAAAAATTAAAAGGAATATAACAAAAAGTAGAAAATAGATCCCAGTCTTTCCCTGATGTTGGGCCCCCTGGTGTAGGCCAAAGGAAGATATTTGGTTCTTATCAAAAAAGCATGGCTATTTGAAAAGAAAGAAAAGGGGAAATGCTAAGGGTCTGCTTTACTCAGGAAAAGTGGAGATCTGGCTCCAAGGGGAATATCTTTGGGCAATATGAAAGCTAAGAAGCTGCTGGAATTCATTATCAAACAGTTTTTGACTCTGGATTGTACAACAACCAAACTGTGACTGGAGACCTGATCTCTCAGGAAACACACACACACACACACACACACACACACACACACACACACGCTTGCACTCTCTCACAGAACATTTAATTTCATTTGTACATTAAGTTCATTAATCAGAGTCTTATGGCATAAGCACAAGACTGAACAAATTGATAACTGCTCATGTTCTTGAATTTATGAGCCAATATATTGTGTTTTCAGCTGAAAATACCACCAAAGTTGATAAATATGACTGATACATGATTTTGAAAAAAGTTCTAATTCACAGCTTACAAACATCTTTAGAGTGTGCTGGAGAGGCAAACCTGTCTTATATTAGCCATGAAGGCAAAATATCCTCACTTAAAATCTTTCCTTCTGCCTTTTGGCATATAATAACCATGTGACTTGATCAGATATTTATCACCAGTGCCCACCCTGCACCCTACTCCAACTAGTTCTCTAAATTTATACATTGATAGAAGAGTTGACAATCTACCTTGGTAAAGGGAATTTCCATATCTGAAATTCCTTACCCTGATGAAATTATGGTTCTAGACCTGATGATGATGATAATGATGATGATGATGATGATGAAGCAGCATAGTTTATTGGGGACTCATTGATAGTACAATTGTGATCACACACAGATGTAGTTGTGATTGAGTCCTTGTTCCTTCTTCCACTTTCCTCCCCACTTCTGACTGATACTCCTAAAGGGAGACAGCCTCTAAGGAGAGACATAGATTATCATGAGAACTGAAAGATACCTCAGAGGTCATAGAGTTCATACCTCTTCCTATGTTTTTCAAATTTTTTGTTTATTTAAGGGGTCAAGGGATAAATGGGTCTAATTCCAAGAGAGGGGGAATTACTTAGCAAGGGGCCATCCTTTTTAATATTGTCAGATTGTTGGAGAATGCTTCAAAGTGAGCTGGGGTTCTCCTAATCAATCTGCTACTTCAAGAATTTTATAATCCCGAAATCAGAATGGGCCTCAGAGATCCACTTGTTAGTATAGTCATAACTAATGATTACCTTTTAAATTATCTTTGTCCAACCAGTCTATGTTTGAATACTTCTTATATTCTGGAATTCATCCCCATGAAGCAGTCTAATCCATTTTTGAATCATTCTAATTCTTAGGAAGTAATTTACTAAATTCTGACTCCATACAAATTGACCTTAGTTCTGCTCTTTAAAATTTTGTGGAAATCATATAATAAAACATCCTTTTTTTGGGGGACATTTATAGATGCAATATTATTCCCTCTCTATGTTCTCTTCTTCATACTGGATACTATCACCAGTTCCCTCCATTGTTATTCATATGACTTAATTTTCTGTTCTAAAACAACCTTAGTTATTAGTCTTTGTTAAGTTATAATAACTTGAATTGGTGAATATGATGCTCTGCTATACTCAGAACCTCAGGAGCTATGCTGTGAAGAATTTTAGAACCATTTTGACCTTTTCTGTCTGCCATCTTGGTAACTATTGCTATTACCATTTGATTTTGCAGTTTCCCTTTATAACTTGCACAAGATTACTTCTCAGTTACCTGGCCACCTCTAAAGTACTGTTATTCTCAATGTGGTGAATAAGGGCTAGCTACAATTCTAGAGGACTGATAAAGCATCCTACTCACTTCATGACAGATATAGATTCAGAATATAAGTTTTGTTTCCTTTGATTATGAATATTACAAGGGTTTTTGTTTATCTTTTCTCCCTTCTGAATTGTGAGAGAAAGAAAATAGATTTCAGTTAGTTAAGACATAAATTTTAATTTTAAGAACTAAAATAAGAGAGGAAGTTTTAAAAAGTTATGTTTCTATCATCCCGGACCTCCTCCTTTTGTTAAGACCAACTGTATTAATCTTCCACATTTATGGAAAAGATTCCATAGTTTTGTTCTCTAAGGAGTAACTTAAATGACTTGTTTCCCTTCTGAGAATATCTGAAAAAATGAATGGTAGAGATCATTTAATCTTTCCAGCTTTTGTGTGGTATGTTTATTTAATTCAGAAAAGGTAATAATTAAATGAGATGGTACAGGAGATGTTGTAGGTTAGTGCATACTTCCTGCTCTTGGGAAGGCTGTTGTTGGTGGATCATTTGAAATCACTAAGAATTCTGGGTTGCAATGGGGCTAAAGTAGATAGTTCATTTTCTTTCGGGCACCAATAAGCAAAGGACTTGGTAAATTGGACTTAGGAAACGGAGCAGGTTAAAATTTCAATGGCAATCAGCAGTGAGAACTAGCCTTTAAGTGGCTACTGCATTTCCAACCTGGATAGCTGGGGAAGTCTGTTCTAAACAACATCAAAAACAACAGCACCAGCACTTTAATGTCCTCAACCAGCTCCATGCTGAATATAATATGCATCAATTACTTTGCGACCTTAAATTGTTCTATAAATGTTACCTATTATTTTTGTTGCTGTTAGTGTTACTATCATCACCCTATGCACAGGAAGCATGGTTTCTAAAGTCAAGTGCGTAGACTTAAGACTCCTGAAACAATATTAACAGTACCCCTGATATTTTGAACCCCACAAGGCTGGGTCATTCCTGTGGTTTCCTCAGATGGATTCTCCATCTTGGCTGTTTTTCTCATAAGATTGTTGTAATGATCAAATACAACATAAGACATTTTACAGACTTTGAAATCTATATAAATGCCACCGTTGTTGTTTCATTTTGAACATCTCACCTTCCAAATCAAGGCGCAAAATGAAACCTACATTTCTAGACATGGCTCATGGGTGAATTTGTTTTGCTTGACTATGCTCATTTGTAACAAGAATTGTACTTTGTTTTTCCTTTTTTCATTTTCCTTGTTTTTTGGAGGGAGGAAATAAGAGGTGAATAAGTCGCAATATGGTTGAAGAAAAATAAGAAAATGAAAAGTGTCATAGAACTGTCTTTTTTTTTAAAGCACATGAGAGTATGGAAGAAAAGTTCATAAGCAAACACAGGCAAGCAGAAGGCTTTTGAAAGTAATGCACTGAATTTATTGTATACTTAATAAAAAGAGAAACACTATATGTGTTGAAAAATTCATGTGTTCACATTTCCTCAAAAAATTAGCTTCCTATCTTCCAAAAAATTCACTTTTCTCAATTTTTGTTGACAATAGCCTTACATAGGTCCCCATTAAAATGTTTAGACTTATGGCAATGAACTCTCTCATCATTGATAAAGGGAGATAACATTCGTGTTCTCAACTTCATACACCACTCAATTTCTTTTCTAGTGATTCAGTCTATGTTTGTTTACTTTTTCATTTTTTTTGTGTGTTAACACGTTTACTATCTTTTTCTCTTTTTTTAAACTCTGTTATGGTGCGTGGTGCTCAGGGAGGAGGCAGAGGAGTGGAGGGGCACATTGTGGTTGCATGAAAATAAAAGATATCTATAAATTCTATGAAAATTATATTTCTCTTATAAAATTAGTGTCTGCACTATAGTTTCCCTTTCGTACTTTGTTCTTTACCAAGAAAAAAAATCAGTTCTCCACTTTAGTTTTGAATTCTAAATCAAGTCTTAGGGCTTATTGTTGTGGGAAAAAGAATGAATCTGTTCAATTTGGGTAACATACATCCTAGCTCCACTTCTGTTTTGTCCTCTCTTTCTGCTCTTTTCTTGTTCTTTCACTATTCTACCCCTACCCCATTTCTCTGTTACCCTTTCTTGTGAGCGAGCAAAGCATCTGTTGCATCAATCCTTCCCTTTTTTTAAGGTTTTTGCAAAGCAAAGGGGTTAAGTGACTTGCCCAAGGCCACACAGCTAGGTAATTATTAAGTGTCTGAAATCCCATTTGAACTCAAGTCCTTCTGACTCCAGGGCCAGTGGTCTATCCACTGTACCACCTAGCCACCCCATTCCTTACTTCTTAACCCCCGGCCTAAAAAAGCTCTGGCTGCTACTTCTCTCCAGGAAGAGATGCTGCTTCTCTTACTGTTGTTTTTCAAGGAGATATTTCTAGAAGTCTATATGCTTTGACAAATCACAAAATGAGGAGAATTATTATTATTTTTTTAAGTGCAAACTTTGGGGAAAGTGAAAATTTCTACTATGTCTCATTGCAACAGTTCTCAGTTGCTTTGGTTTAAGCAGAGTTCTGAATGATTTATTTCATCAAATCTTTAAAATCCATGGCTTTCCAGGACACTATATAAATTTTAATTAACACTAGTAAAAATAGTATTTTAAAATTCACTATTTAGCAACCTAAAGGACATTTCAAAATGCCCTTAATTTCAGGTAGTGGTTTCAAGCTTTAGCATTGCAATTAACAAATGGAAAACAACCAATTGAAACATAAAGAAGAAAAAAAATCAACCTGGCAATGAGAATTAGTAGAAAAAAACTTAAATTCAAGAGTAAACTATTGCCAGTTGCGGTGGGGGGGACCTGAAAGGTGTTTCTTTTGTTTCAAATGTTTTGTTTCCCAAAGTGGATGAACTCAAAATGAAAGCTGAGTCTTACAAACTACACATCTCATCTCAAAAAAATCTATAAGAAATTCACAGTGAGATTTCTGCATGTTATTAAAAGTGGTTGAATCAGCAATGTAGACTCAGCAAGAATAAGAAACAATTACCCGATGCTGGTATATTTTCATGAGGACTGTGGGACTACAATGTATCTGTAAGTCAAATTTGTTTTCAAGTATTTGTATTCTTCCTGCCTGCTGGTTACTTAATTATTGATGGAGCATAGAGATGATTTTCATTGCTTTCAAGGGGGATTCAAAGGAAGGGAGCCGGAGGGAGTTATGGCAAAATCAGATACATTCATGACCGTGTTTATAGTGTTTAAAAAATTAGACCAATGTATTTACTTTAAGAGCATTTCTTGTAATCTGATCAGCTTCCTTTATCACTTTCTAAATCATCGATTTCTTCTTTTTCTTCTTCTCTTCTTCTTCTTCTTCTTCCTCTTCCTCCTTCTCTTCCTCCTCCTCCTTTCCCTCCTCCTCCTTCTTCTATCCCTTGTCTTTGCAGTCTTCTTTCCCATGACTGCAATTTATTTCTTCATTACTTCTGTCAGTTAGAATACTTACTCAGATCAAATACCATCTCCTATATGGAGTTTTCTAATTTTCCTCCTTAAACTGCTAGGGTCTCTCCCTTTAAGATTGCCTTGTCTTTATTTTGTGTATTACTATCTTATTGTTACTGTTATTCTTGTATCTTATGTCATATTTCTTATTCTGATCTTACTGTTTTCCTTTCATGCCTTGTTCTTTAACAAAGAAAAAAGATTCACTGGGGTCTTTCATTAAAATAAAATCTTGGGGGCCTATTATGGCAGAAAGGATGAATTTGTTCAGTTTTGGTAGCATGTTCCTGTTGTATCCTCTAGTATCACAGTGGTGATTAAAAGGTTCAAGAGACAAAGTTCCTGGGTAATTTAATCATTTTATTAGGAAGGACAGTACATTAATAATAAAAGGATGGTCATTTGGCAGTCTCTCTCTTAGATCAAAGATAAGGGTAGAAGGCTCAGGGCTTATCTGTTCTTTTGGAAGAGAAGTAATCAATTCTGATTGTCTAAGACAATGGGAGGGAGGCTGTATTAAAAATGAGGGGCTGAAAATGGCACCAAGTCATCCTTGGACCAAGGAACTATTTCTATACCTATCCCCAACTCCAGGCTATGTATTCAAGGATATATTCCCACCCCCCAAACCTGAACTCAAAACAATACTGGCCCAAGTTAGGTTTAATTCCATTATCAGCAAAGTCCTTCAAGAGACTAAATTTTTAAAATTAGGACTTTAGAAAAAGGGAAATTCTGAATCTCCCAAAAAAGTAATTATTAATAATTATTTCTCTCAGAAGGTAAGCTCCATGAAGGCAGGGGCTATTTGAGCTCTAGTTCCTATTGCAGTATTATTAAATAGTGCATTATTAAGTGCTTTATAGTTAGTTGATAGGTTGGTGAGAGAAATCATTGTTTTGCTATTATAGTAACAACCAGTTTTTTAAGTTAGAATCTAGGTTTATTCCTAATTTATTTCCTCATCTAGCCCCTGTAAATCAGTCTGACTATAAAGAACATAATTTTGATTAATGACATTATCCCTAAACCAAGGAACCAGGAGATGGGAGAGTGTAAACAGAATCCAATCTGCATGAGTTCTTACTCCAAGGAGAACAGCCCTATCATTGGAACCTTTCATTGGAGTTTAGGGTGACCCAGCTCATGAAGGAGAGAGTAGTCTAGATAGAGATGAATTTCCCTGTCCAGATAGCTGGAGGCAGTTAAGTTTTACGATTATGTCATAATCACATTGATCATAAGAGCAGCTGAAGACTGCTAGCCTTTCTCTTAAATATCCACCAATGAAGGTTCATTTCTTCTGTTAGGAATATTCCCTTTGAAAAAATATTTGTCATTGTCTCCCATTAGCAGTTTTTAGTTACCTGAAGGATATTCCATTGTATCGATATTTAATTTCCTGGAGGAAACATTAAAAATTAATTGATTATTAGTTAGCTCAATTAATAAATTGATTATTAATCACCTCAAACTCTGCCTCACAGATTTTTCATTCATCACAGCCAGTGATGTAAATATTTTGACCTAAATAGTCAAAACAATATTCTCCCATTTCATCCACCTCTGCAGTGATAATTGGCAAACTAGATTCTTGAATGCCATAAAACTTTTGGGAGCCCTTTGGAGATCAGAAAATACACTTACAAAAACCCTAATTCTATGACCAACTTCTTTAACTTCCTGTGGATATATAAACATATATATATATATATATATATATATATACATATATATATATTCATTTTTAGAACAAAAGAGTAAACTTGGAGCAAGATTGAATTTCCATAATTTATTCTGTTTGACTAATTCTTCCAGGCTTCTAAGTTTCATCCTTCAGTGTTTGAGAATTTTAGTTGGTCTTCAATATATTGACAAACATTTATTAAGTTCTCTAAACCCTATACCTAACCCTCTCCTTTCTTCTCCTCTCCTTATCCTTCCTTCCACATATGATTTTATTTCCTGAAGAAAACAGAGACCCAATTTGCTATTTTCTTTACACTGGCTTAGAGTTCCTTTTAAATTCTTCTCTACTAAGTAGAGCTCAGCAAATACTGGTTAGTCTCCTGTACTGCCCCAAATTGGGGAAACCAGATTTGTCCTTATGACCCCAACAATAGCTGTGAAACTCCCTCATTTGATGTTTTCTAGGAAGCAAGGACCATACTTCTATTAACCATTAAAATGAAGAATTACTCATTATCTGGATAAATCAGACTGAATGGCATATTAAACAGAACTACCTGCCTCTTTCAGGCAGCTGCCATCTTTCTGCCTGAATTACCTAGATAATGACCTATAGTCTCACTTTGCTTTGCAGATGGGGGATCTGGCATTTATTTCTAACAAGAGTTCTTGGGTGAGCTCCATGACAAAGAAGCAATGCATTGTTATATGATTTTAGAAATTTTGCTGGTACCACTGTTCCAGCTTTCTTTATTAAGAGCCTAATATATCAACAATAGAACAATTTATTATCATTCAGAAAAGATTATGTATGTTTATGCACATACAACAGTCTGTTTGAAATTCAGTTTTTGAATGATTGTCAATCTTTGTGATTATTGTTGATTGGATTAATATTAATTAAAATTGAAACTAAATTTTGTTTTAACATTTCCAAAAGACTCAAGATAGAGAATGCTAACCACATCCAAATAATGAACTGTGGAGTCTGAATGCAGATTGAGTGATCTTATTTTCACTTTTTTTTTGTTTTTTCCTGTCTCATGGTTTTCCCTTTTGTTTTGATGCTTCTTTTACATAATACTAATGTAGAAATATGTTGAACATTATTTCTACCATTCTTTCTGCTGTCATTTTGAAAATGACTTCCAAATTTTTAGCCATGAATGCTTTCCCAAGACATAACAAATTCAATTTATCTGAAATCTAGAGTCATTGTTTTTCAAAAACCAATAATTTTCCTAACTTTACTACTTTTGATTCATCTTTGCATAAGTGCTTTTAATCTCAGTTAACTTTATGTCATTTCTCCACTCTCTCCCTCTCCCTAAATCAATTAGTTGAGCAATCCTTTGTATTAAAATATATAGAATCATGGCTTTAGAATTTGAAAGATATCCTAGATAACATCCAATCTATTCTCTTATTTATTACCCTTTTTATGTAACTTTTATTTCAATTACGAAATATTTATTTTTTTTCCTTCCCCACTGGAAAATATCCTCACCACTTCTTGTAAAAAATATGCAAAGTAGAGCCAAAGAAATTCATACTTTGGCTGTGTTCTAAAATGTTTTCTACATCTTGGATCTATCACCCCTGTACCAGAAGGTGAATAGTATGTTTCATCATTGGTCCTTTAGAAATGCAGCTAGTTATTTCATTAATCAGAGTTCTTAAGTATTGTAAAGTTATCTATCTTCATAATATTCTCCTTGTCCTCCTTAATTGTCACTGTATCAGTTCATAATCCTTTCAAGTTTCTCTGAAACTTCATTTCATCATTACTATAGGATAACAGGGTATTCCATTGTAGCTATATACCATATGTTGTTCAGCCATTCCCTAGATGATGGTTGCTGTTGTTGTTAATTAGTTGTTTCATTTACTCTTTGTGATCCCATTTGGGGTTTTCTTGGCAAAGTTACTGTAATGGTTTGCCATTTCCTTTTCCAGCTCATTTTTCAGATGAGGAACTGAGGCAAACAGAGGGGAGTGAATTGTCCAGTGTCAAAGAACTTGAAAGTGTCTGAATTCAGACATATCTGGCCAAAGCTTGTGATTTATCCACTGTGCCATCAAACTACTCTATCAGATAGTTGTCTACCTTAATTTGCAATTCTTTGCCTCTACAAAAAGAGCTACTATAAACATTTTTGTACACATAGGTCCTTTTTCTTTTATCTCTTTGGGATAATCCTTTAATCTCCTTCCTTTCTTTCATGTAAACCTACAAACACATTCACAGATTTCTTGCTTCAATAGAATCCCATCATACTTGGACTTGCTCTTAGTGTTACTGAACATTTTTTTGATATATTTGAAGTCTATCTTTGTTTACTATAATAATAATTTGTTCTTAATCTATTCAGCTCATGCCAACTCCTTTTATTTCTGTAATTATATTTTGTGTCTTTTCTATTTTTGAAGAACATTTTCATATTTTAGTTAAATTAATGAAGAATGAAGACTTTTAAGTAGATTAATTTCTATTTTATAGCCTCATAATCCTTTAGAGAGTAAATCTATTTTCTCTCTGTGGGCAAAGAGAACTCTTCTCCTAAACATATTATTACTGTTTTCTTGGACCTCACAATGTAATAGAAAGGCGTGGGAACATTCAAATACCAGAATGATATGATTAAACTTGTGTTTTAGTACTATTGTTTTGGCAACTGCATGGTAAATAGATTGGTGAGGGAATAAATTAGAAATAGGAAGATTAGGAAAAGGTTGCAATAATTTAGACAACAATTGGTGATGGCCTGAACTGATACAGGGTGCATTCAAGGAGAGAAAAATCGTAATGTGAGAAATTTTGTGAAGTTATGATTTTTAAGAATTTGCTGTTGATTGGATTTGGGGTGACGATGAGTGAAAGTGAAGGGTTAGAGTTAATTCCAAGGTTGTGAATCTGAGAAACTGATAAGATATTGTAGATATATTTCAGTAAAGAATCCATCTACTTTCTCATAATGTCATAAGATATATATATATATATACATATACATATATATGTTGATGCAGAATAGAGAAGCATATTTGTAATTATTTGAATGATTGGACTTAAAAAGAATAAATTAATGGATTTAATCAAACCTGAAGTAAGTGCTCCAGTGCAATGTATCAACAACTGTTTAGATTTGAGTTTTTTTTGGGGGGGGAAGAGTTATTTTTTGTTTTATTTATTCTACTCCATTAAATGTTGTCAGGAATTATTAGAATGAGGGTATAGATGGTGTAGTTGTCAAGTTTGTAAATGAGGCAAAAGAAGTAGAAACTAAAATGTTAATAAATTCAACATTGCAATATATCTCAGAAGACTAGAATTAAATATAATAAAATGGATGAAAGAATTAAAAAGCATTTATTAAGATATTGTTTGCCAAGCAGGTTGTCTAGTTTTGAAAAGAAAAGTCAGAATATCCTGCCCTCACAAGGTCTTCTAATGAAAGACCTTAACACATATAGGTGAACAGTGGCCAGAGAAGAGTTTGGGGATTGGGAAGTCATAGTGATGACGAGTGGAACCATTGTGTAATAGTAATAAATATAAAAAAATTAAATATTATACAGCTACAATAGCAGCAGCAGCAAAACTGTACCAAGTTTAGGATAAGAAGTGTTACTTTATGCCACTTTAATGGTTGCAATGTACTTTACATATATTAGTTGTAACATGAGGCCACCTCCCGGAGAGCCAGTGTGGCTTCAGAAAGGGTCTAGGAATAAGGCAATATGGTATTTGCTGCTTGACACCTCCAGGAAAAATGCCAGGAACCAGAAGAGAAGGTCTGTATACAACATTTGCAGATCTGACCAAGGTGTTTGATAGCATCAGTCATGAGGGAAATTTATGTCAAATTATGTCAAAATTTGGTTGCCCAGAGAAGTTCAACAGTATTGTACTTTGCTTGCCCAGGTTCTGGATAGTGGACAATACTCTCGAGATTTCCCAGTCACCAATGGAGTGAACCAAGGCTGTGTCCTTACTCCCAGGCTTTTTATCATTGTTTTCAGCCATATTATCAAATACCTTCTCTCAGGATGAAAGTGGCATCAAGGTCAGCTACTGCACTGATAGGAAATTCTTCAACTTGAAAAGGCTACAAACCAAGACCAAAATAGAAAGAGTGCTGGTATATGATCTTTTTTGCAGATGATTGTACCTCATTGTAACTTCTGAGGCCGAGATATACCAAAATATGGATTGATTTTCTGCTTCTTATTCCAATTTTTCCCTAACAATTAACTCCAAGAAAACACAGGTCTTCTATCAGCCAGCACCACCTCATCCACATGTGCAACTACCAGTAACAACAAATGGAGAAGTTGTGCAGCTGTGGACAGGTTGACTTACCTTGGCAGTGTCCTTTCCAGAGAGGTACACGTTGACAATGAGGTTGATACAAACATTGCCAGAATGAGCTCAGTCCTGAGCTAGCTCAGTACGAAAAAAAGTGTCAGTGTAGCCACTCAATAAGCCTTTATTAAATGCCTGCTGTTTCAAACACTTTGCTGAGCACTGGTCATACAAAAAGAACAAAAGACATAATGCCCAAATAGGTTAGAATTAGAAAACCTAGCTGTTCAGAAAAACTGTATTCTTTCTTAATTAGATCACATATAAAGAATTGCATTCCATTCTGGACACCAATATTTTAGAAAGGCAACCTATATTCTTTTTTAACTCCACCAGAAGGTGACCAACATGGAATTATTTGGATTGGGGGAGAGAATTCAATGTACATTTGATAGATGTCTTTAAGAATCCCAAGGATTACCTTTTGGGCATGGTATTGGACTTGCTTTTGTTTACCAAGCAAGGGGGAAAATTTTAAAGCATTAGATGCAAACTTTGGAAACATGATTCAATTTGATATATAAAGTATATATACAATTGTATTTGTACAAAAAATGGTTGACAATGACATCACTAAAGCCGGTGGATCATTTACCCAGAATGTTGTAAAGGAGATTTTCTTGTTAGACCTATTTATTTATTTGTTTTTTTATTTATTTTTTAGGTTTTTGCAAGGCAAGGGGGTTAAGTGGATTGCCCAAGGCCACACAGCTAGGTAATTATTAAGAGTCTGAGACCATTTTTGAACTCAGTTACTCCTGACTCCAGGGCCAGTGCTTTATCCACTGTGCCACCTAGCTGCCCTTGCTAGTCCTATTTAGATCAAATGACCTGTGAGTTTCCTCACATTCATTTTATACTTAAAGAAAAGGAAAAGAATAATACTTTCTTTATTTTTAGTAACGAAGCATTGGGAAGATACTTTTCTAGAAATACTTATTTGTCATCCTGTCATTTTTTATATAAAATACATGCTCACATGTATACAGTATACACTTTTGTATTCATATGCACATACTTATTTACATGTGTGTTTGTATATATGTGGATATATGTGAATAAACATTTAGATTCATGTATGTAATGTGTTAGTACATATATTTATATATTTATGTCAATCATCTCAATTTCTTTTTCCACTCATTGTCAGATGAATTTCCATGAAGCAAGAAATTGCCTACACAAAACTAGAATAAGGTGTTTTAACAAAAGTAAATAAAAACCAGAAAACAAAGCAATTTCTCCTCTGATTTCCTCCATTTTGATATATTTTCTTTATTTTTAGAATCTTTATAATTTTTTAAGATCAGTTATAGAATTGGGATTTTTATAGTTATAAAAGAAAAAATGTATAAGCCGCTTTGCACTTTTCTTCTGTTACTGTACTAAAGTTTCCTTCCCTGGGTCTCACCTTCCTCACTACATGTTAGTTGACTATTAGTAGATGAATTGATTTTTGTCCTTAGTGACGAATAATGAGAAAAATTATTAAAACATCATTTGAGGTTGCGATTATTGAAAAAAGCTTTTTCTGTAGCCTCAGAGGACTTCATTTCAAATCTTTTCTTTACATATAACCCATGTGATCTCTGACAAAACACTTTTCTTCCACCTCAGTTTCTTCTTTTGTATAAGGAGGAAGTTGGGTAAGCTGACTCATGGTCCCTTCCTTCCTTTTATCCTAAATTCTGAGAGTTGAAACTATGAAAAAAAGAACACTCCAATACAAAAATCAGTACATTCTGATGTGCTTTTTTTTCTTTTAAACATGAATAATTGCAATTGCATTTATTTTGTCATTTTAATTTCTGTTAATCACTGAAACCAGAAACTCTCTTTGCATTTAATTTTTCACTTACACTCTATGAACTTTACTCATTTTATTTTCTTTTAAAAGTAGATTTATAGTTGAAGTTTATTTTGTATTTGATTGGGGGGGGATATGCAATTGGAAAATTAGTTTTGTAATTTTCTAGATTTCTAATATTAAAAGTCTAATTGTGTTGACTTAAAGTCCCCAAAATTTGATACCTAAAATTCCAATATGTGTGATTTGCTTTTTTTTACAATTGTTTTCTGCTCAGGAAATTGGGTGTTTAAGTATATTGCTAAATATATATATATATATATATATATATATATATATATTTGTATATACACTCACATATATAAATATAAAGATGTATATATATATATATGCTTGTATATCCTTATACATGTGTTTATGTGTATATGCATAAATATACATATATAGAATATAAGAGAGAGTGAAAGAGCAAGAGAGAGAGAGAGAGAGAAAGAGAGAGAGAGAGAGACATGCTCCTATTTGCACACTTGCTCTCCTGGTTACAAAGTGGCTGCAAGTTTTCTTTATATGATGAGAATCTTGAAGCTGAGTGCTTAAGTTCTAACATTTCAAGCAAAAACAATTGCTCTAATTCAGAGAAGAGGGATCTTCTCTATGTGACTACAATGCTCAAGTCACATATACAGAGATCAAACCTCAGTGTTTTTTTCTTAGGCAAGTTTTTTTGAAATGGTTAAAACTACAAATAAAAACAATTAAATTGTTAAGAAAATATGGAAACATCTTATTTTTTTGCTGACTGCATGAGTTAATATGTGAAAGAGAGAAGGCCATAAAAGAAAAAATAATAGATCAAATGTATAATATTTAAGTGTTTAATGAGAATGTCTGATTCCAATCATTTTGACATCATAGAGATTGTCAAATCATATGACATCATCTTCCAAAACCCTCCTTTTGTACATTGTAACATAGTTCTGCAGGCTTATAGTATATAATCCTTACATTTAATGGGGTAGGAAAACCCAGTTAATGTTGCCTAGATTTTTTTTATTCCTTGAGAACATCCCCAAATGTTGAAAGACAGATTTTTATTGGCTCTTGGTGCTTGAGGATAAATTTAAAAACAATCATTGTAGATTTTTTAACTATGATCTCAAGAACATAGGCACTGCTGTAAGTGGCACATAATTGCAGGTTGTTGACATTTTTCCTTCATGTCCAACTCTTTAACAATAACTCCTATTAAATTTCTAAAACTGATTTCTATATGTATTGGGGAAATTAATATGATTCTTAGATGTTATTATGTAATACCCATAAAGCATATGAGTTATTTATTCCCCAATAACTAATTATTATTAGTTATTATTAGTTATTCATCAAGTCTGCTATAAGTGACCCACATTCTTTTCTGGATCTCTACCTCTATGACAATATACTTTATTCTATTTCCCTAATATTTTTTCATTAATGTTTCATATAGCCCATTTATGTTCATTGGGTGACCTTTTTTCTTTTGGCTTTGTTTTGTTTGGGGGTATTTCTTTTTGCAAGGCAGTGGGGTTAAGTGACTTGCCCAAAGTCACACAGCTAGGCAATTAAGTGCCTGAGGCTGGATTTGAACTTGGGTACTCCTTAATCTAGGGCCAGTGCTCTATCCACTGTACCACCTAGCCGCCCTGACCTTTTTTCCTTTTGAAATGATCTACCACTTTAACTCTTCAGATACAGTAGTGTTCCATGACAAACCATAAAGCATCAATATAAAATTCCAATATAAAAACATAACTGTATTCATAGCTAAATATATCTATATATCTTTTATCTTTTAATTGATAGATCTCTTTATATACCTATCTAGTTCTGGATAGGTCATTGTTTCCCAGAAAAACTTGAGTTCATTTAAAGTTCTCACAATTTTCCAAGGGTAGGCCAGGTCAATTATCTTCTTACTTAAATCTATATCTAACACACACACACACATTTTTTCCCCACGATATTCATGTTGGTGGACCAAGTATATGGATTTTCAACTGGATTGCTTATCATATTCTTGATAATCTTAATAACCTTGATAAAATAAAGTTAATACAATTTCCTGGTCTCTCATCATAATGTAGCCTGTTGTCCTTCATTCTTTTTTTTTTCCTTAGGATTTTGCAAGGCAAATGGGGTTAAGTGGCTTGTCCAAGGCTACACAGCTAGGTAATTATTAAGTGTCTGAGGCCAGATTTGAACTCAGGTACTCCTGACTCCAGGGCTGGTGTTCTATCCACTACGCCATCTAGCCACCCCATTGTCCTTCATTCTTGAAGAGGACCAAAATGACATCTGGGATTTTGAAAATTATGTCAATGGTATTTAAGCTCTCACAGGCTCAGCCATATTGGAAAAAAGTTCTGTGTTGTTTTTCAGCAACAGATCATATCTATTTTGAGGACTAGGTTGGTCAAGAAAGGAAAGATTAGTAGAAAGACACAAATGAATTTTTCAGTAATAGCATTACATGAAAATGCATCTGCTTCTGCAATGGAATAGAGGAAAGAAAGAAGAAAATGCTAAAGAATCACAGGTTCTTATAGAATCTGTGAATATAAGTTTATTTTTCGATATTTAAAATGAATGTTAAGTGACCAGGGGAAGATTAGGCCATTGAAAAAAGTCATCAATTTTAATATCTTTGCTATAAATGAAACCAGAAAATGAATGAGTATTGCAGCTCGTTGCAAGCCTTTAGGGAAACCCTGCCAAAAAATGGGTGGAAGTGGGGGTAGTTGGCAGAATTTGTCATTAATACAAGCGCTAAGAAATGGCAAAGAAATCTAATTTCTTCAAGTATTTGATTATTTCAGAACTGATAATCATTTTCAAGAAAATCATTAAAAGATATGAGCAATGTTATATAAGAACTATATATATATATTTAGGAAGCCTTATGCCAAATTTAATTATAATCAATAAAATATTTGATAAATAGGCTTTGGTTTTGACTAATTTGATAAAATGAGAAAAATGGTTAATCTTCATACTATTACTTTCAAATCTAAATGATCTATCTTTGCCCAATTTCAAAAGTGTGTGTTTTTTGTTTAAACTTTATTCATTATCTATATTCTTTTCCAAAGAAGAAGGGTTATTTTTTTTTCTTAAGAAAATCTCATAAGTCTTTTCAGTTAAGTTAACTAACACTAAGAAATATATTTAGAAATTTAATATTCCTCAATCATAAGATTCTACAGTTAGTCTTAAAAGTATTTATTGAAGGCGACTAGGTGGCGCAGTGGATAAAGCACCAGCCTTGGAGTCAGGAGTACCTGGGTTCAAATCCGGTCTCAGACACTTAATAATTACCTAGCTGTGTGGCCTTGGGCAAGCCACTTAACCCCGTTTGCCTTGCAAAAACCTTAAAAAAAGTATTTATTGAACACCTGTTGCATACAAAACTTGCTTCTATTTTCATTGGGGGTTGCAAAGATCAATAATATGTGCCCCACATCATCAAAGATCCTCCAGGCTAGGAAAGGTGATAAAAATTTATACAAATCATTACACGATAAAACAGAACATGTCAAATACCAAAATGCTATCCAGGTTCTGAGGAACAAGAATTTGCAGGTTATTTTATAGTTATTGGTGAGGAACCTTGTCTTTTCTAAGGGTTATTTGGATATTTATATCACTATTCATGGGAGCTATATTTGATCAAACACTTAATTCACCCTTAAAAAACTCCTAGATTTATTGAATAACCAGTTCTATCTGTGGTTGCCTTGCCAGAGATTTCTTGTCTTTGATAATAGAAAAAATAGAAAAAATAAAATTAATTACAGAGAAGACTAAGGCAGGAAGACTGGTTAGAAAACTATTGCTGTGGTTCCAGAGGAGGAGTGATTGAGAATCTTAACAAGGAAAGGAGAGGATAGATCTGGGAGATAAACTAGAGTAGAATAAATATTGTCGATGAAATGATAGTTTATCCCAAAGCAAAAAAACATTAAGAAATGAAATCTTTATCGTATTTTTTTCAGAATCATCAGCTTTGATGCATCATACTTTGTGACTGTTACCTTCTTTGATTCAATTATTCCCTGTATCCTATTTTAGATTTCATAATTTTCTTTAATCAATCAAATAAGCAGTATTGGTTAAGCAATTAGTATGCATCAAGCAGCAAGTCATAGACTCTACCCTCAAAGAGTGTATTTTGATGGAGACAATTTATACACATATTATTATATTCAAATAAATGTATACAAAACATATATAAATTAAATTTAAAAAGCAATTTAGAGAGATGACATTAATAGTTGGGTGAATTGAGAAAGATTTTCTAAAGTAATTAACAATGGTATGATATGTAAACTTGATTTTTTTTGGTTGAGGGAGAGTGAGATAAACAAGGTTGAGTAACTTGCCCAGTGTCCAGATAGGTCAAATTCAAACTCAGGTCCTTCTGACTCCAGGACTCTATCCACTACACCACCTAACTTCCCCATAAACATGTAATTTTAAGAAATATAAGTCAAGAGATTGTGGTCCAAGTCTGAGGCACAGCTTGAGCAAAAGCATGGAGACAGAAGATGGAATGGGGTATATAAGGAACAGTTAGAAATCTAGTTGGATTAGGCCAGTGCTGTAAAAGCAGCTAGGTGGTAAAGCAAATACAGTGCAAAACTGGGAGACAAAAAGATTTGCATTCAAATCTACCCTCAGAAACTTACTAGTTTTGTAACCCTAGGGAAGGCACTTAACCCCTGCCTGCCTCAGTTTCCTAACATGTAAAATAGCACCTATCTTCTGGGGTTGTGTGAAGATTAAATAAGATAAAATTTGAAAAGCATTTTGCATACCCTAAAGTCATATAAAAATATTAGCTATTATTGTGGTCAGAATAGCAGTCTAACATTCTGAATATATCATAAAAGCCTATATCAAAGTAGCAATAGTTTAACTTTGAAAAACTCATGTATTTACCTACTGATTTTTAAAAAAAGATTAAATATATAAACTATGGGCAGATCACTATAAATCCGTCTTAGCCTATAATCAAAGTATCAATAGTTTAACTATGAAAAATTCATGGATTAACTCTATTTATTTAAAAATATGATTTAATCACTTCAAGTCTGTCAGCCTATGAGCAAAGCATCAATAATTTTAACTTTGAAAAATTCATGTATATTAATATAAATTTTTTAAATGATTTAATATGCAAATTAGGGACAAATCACTTTAAATCTTTCTTTTCCACTACCCACTATCTCATAGATTGGCCAAACTGTCAAAGTTAAAATTTAGAGGCTATTTGGTCCTCTCATTTTATAGATTAGTAAATAAATGATCTTGGTGATTTGGCTAAGATCAACAAGCTTGGTGGCAGTCAGGGTTTTGAAATCAAATCTTCTAATTCCCACTTGATTTTTTCTTGTAGTAGCTACACCATAAAGATGTAGAGAAATAAATACTTTTAGGACTAACTGTAAAATCTTATGATTGAGGAAAATGAAGTTTCTCAAAGCATTTCTTAGTGTTGGTTCACTTAGCCAAAAAGACTTAATGAGATTTTCTTAAGAAAAATAAAGAATGAGATATCAATAAAATATTTGGAGATCCCAGAAAAAAAGAATTGGTGTTACTTTAATGCCTATAATTATTGCTATATGAAAGCTTTCAAGTATTATTCACAAAGGCTTTTGTATATTCTTGTACTTAATATAATTGTTCATGAAGTCTATCAATGTTTGCTTATTTTCTCCAGGATCACTAAAATAATTTGATTTTTTTGTTCACTGGAAAAGATATTCACTCCACATGAAGTTATTATGAACTTAAATAAATCTTAAATAAGATTTCAAGGTGGTTTTTTTAATATACTTCATGTTACAAGAATATAAATGTGAGTTGGATCTGGTTCCAACTGACTTGCAAAAGCAAATTATTAATTTAAATATGTTTTTCTGTACCTTAGAAATCAACAAACTACAAATCAGTACTTCCTATATTCCTATATTATTTCATTCATTATATAAAACGTTAATAAGCAGTTTAACTTAAAAGTTTTTGCCTATGCATTTTTTTCCCAGAAAGCCAGTTGTTGGGTATTTATCAGTATACTGTTAGACTGGAACATAGATGTCATCACAGGGGGAGAATTTATTAATTGAAAAAACTAATCTTAAAGATTAGAACTGCAGACTTGGAAGATCTAATCAATGAAGCGTATTGATGGCAGAGCAGTTCCTAGGATCAAGTCATAAAAATAATTCAAAAGTCACCAAACACGCTTATCATGCAATGCATATATTGGGTTATTAAAAATTAACTGCATGAAGTGAAAGCAGAGGACCTGCTTTTAGGTTGACTTAAATAACCTGATATATTTTATATTATAGAGTCCAAGACCCAAGGCTGATATTTTTATTTTCTTTGAAACAAGCATATAGTGAGGTACAATATTTAATATAATTTATTTAACAGCTGGAGAACATTTTCCTAGTTATTGGACATGGTTTATGCTTTTTATATTATTTCATGTTATATCAACAGCTGCCAGGTGTCCCAGAAATGACATTTAATAAATTAATTATCAAAACACCATCGTACTATATAAATTAGGCTATCTAGAATTGCCAGGTGAACGTAATATTCTTTCAGTTCTCTGCTTTTTTTGTGGAGAGAAGGTGTTTTTCACAAGAGAGTTAAATATTTATGGCAGGTTCTCAAACTTGACCTTAGAAAGAATGTGCTATAAAATTCTTTTACCCATCCAAGATCTTAATAGGTCTCTCATTTGCAAAGTTTAACAAGCCACAATTTGAAATACCATTATTTAATTTTAAAAGCATCATTGAACACCCAAGTCATGATGTCATATGGTTTATTATAGAGTTTTGTCCAGTGGTAATTCTTAGAGCAGTTTGCAGAATATTTCAGATCCTTTTCAGATTCCCAGTTGGATATTTTAGTGAAACATTTAGAGGAGCCAAATCCAACAACATAAAGAACAAAAAAGAAACCCCTACAACAATAGGTCTTACTGTATTTTCTCAATTTTTGCTTCAACATTCCTATCCCTGGACTGTCTTATAAGTACCAAGTCCTAATTTTTTGTGGCATTGGTGTTGCTTATCACTGGGCGGAATATCTGTATCAATGACAATACAGATCTATGAAAATGGCAAAGAGTTATCAATAGAATATGTATGCATGTCTATCTGAATGAACAAATGATTGTGATTGAATGAATGAAAAAACATGTTTTAAGGGTTTATTGTGTGTTGAGCATTTTTCTAAGGCCCATGGATAAAATAAAAGAAGATAATCCCTAATCTCAATAAAACCACATTCTAACTGTAAGGGACAACTCATAAGGTGGGATGATTTGACAGCTCAATATAAGATGGTCTTTCCTTGGTTTTCTTTTAAACCTATACATGGTAGAGCACTGGTAACAAATATAAACCTTACTTGTTCTTTTTTATTTATTTGTTTGTTTGCTTTTGTTAGTAGTTTATATCTTAAATGTTTCAGTACGAACTATCATGAGCATTTTGTTGATGGCTCTACATTTCTCTCTTTAAGAATTGGTATTTGGGCAAAGATTTTGCATGCTCTTTCATTCCAACTCTTTTACTGATTTTCAATTTCTGCATGGATACTGGCTCATTCCCTGTTACCTACAAACACCTACACATTTCTTACATTGTGAAAAAAGACCAACTACCATAGATGCTTATGCTTTGTTAACCCCTTACAATTAGTTTTCTGATATTATCTTTCTATGTAATCTGCCTTTTCCAAAGTTACTAAAGATATCTTAGTTGCCAAATTCAATGGCCCTTTCTCATTCCTCATTCTCCTAGATCTCTCTTCAGACTTTGACAGTTAATCATCTCTTCTCATTGATACTTTCTTCTCTCTAGGTTTTTGGAAAATTGGTTTTCTCCTGTTTTTTCTCTCCTACCTCTCTGATTATTTCTTCACTGTCATCTTTGCATCTTTGTCCTCTAACCATTGGGGTCCTTCAGAGTTCTGTGCTGGGTTCTTTTCTCTTCTCTGTGTATATTGCTTCACTTAGTGATTTCATCAGCTCTCATATATTTAGTTACCCTTTTACATTGACAGTTTTCAAATCTACCTATCCTGACCCCAACCTTTCTTGATCTTGTGTCTCCAAATGCTTTTTAAATATATCAAACTGGATTCTTATTTCTTGCTATCACGGTTCTGAATTGTATTCAATTCTTTGTGACCCTATTTGTGGTTTCCTTTTTTCCTTTTTTCTTTTTTTATTTGTGCTTTTCTTGACAAAGTTAGTGTAAGGGTTTTCCATTTCCTTTTCCAGATCATTTTACTCATTTACTCATTTCCTCTAGATGAGGGAATCAAGACTAACGGTGTTAAGTGACTCGTCTAAGGTCATACACCCAGTAAGTCTCTGAGTCCAGATTTAACTCAGGAAGATGAATATTTTTGATGCTAGGTTCGGTTCTCCATCCAGCTGTCCCCTGGATGTCTGGTAGGTATTTTAAACTAAATAGGTCCAAAATTGAATGCATTATATTTTCCTCTAAACGCGCCCCCACCTCAATCCTACTTTCCCTGTTACTGAAGAGGATTCCTCATTGGATTCCCTCTCCTCCATATCCAATCTGTGGCCAAGCCCTGTCATTTTTACCTTTGCAACATCTCTCAACTTTGCCTTTTATTCTCCTCTGACACTATCACCACTCTAATGCAGTCCTTCATCACCTCATGCAATTCTTTCTATGCTTCTCTAAAGCCTGACTGTTCATGATTTCTTAATGGAACAATAGTACTCCATAATGTTAATATACCATAATTTGCTCTGCCATTCCCCCCAATTGATGGACATCCTCTCAGTTTCCAATTCTTTGTCACTGCAAAAAAAAAAAACTAAATGAAAACACTTTCAAAGGTAGATAATATGCATTATAATGGACAGTACATAATATGTGGACTTGGAAAGTCATTTCAGGTGAAAGTTTCTTCTATAAAATCTTCAACTGTATCACATAATCTCTCAGATACCTTTTAATACCAATAATGGCTTTTACTTATACAATTCTTTAAAGTTTGCAAAGCATTTAAAATACATTATTTCCTTTAGTCTTTACAATTATATTTGGATACCCATTTTGCAGCTTCAGGAAACTGATGCTTAGGATGATTAGATGACTATTCTTAGGCACTTTTAAGTTTTGAAATCAGAATTTGATTTCAATTTCCTGACACTCTCCAGAAAACTTTGTACTTAGGCTAGGTCATATCAGTCTGGTGCAGTTAATTGACATAGTGGATAGAACTCTAGACTAGGAGCCTGGAAGTCCTCAGTTAAAATATGTTCACAGATATTTATTAGCTGTGTGACCCTGATCAAGTCACCTGTTTCAGTTCTCTCTTCTGTAAAATGAAAATAATAATGGAATCCATATTTGAGTCATTATCAAATTAAATGAGATAATATTGGTAAAACAATTTGTAAACCTTAAAGTGCTACCTGATTACTATGGTGATGGCTATTTATTTATGGCATATTTGAATGTGGATGGGAAAAACACATTCATTTTCATTAACTTTATTTTAAATATTTTGCAAGGCAATGGGGTTAAGTGGCTTGCCCAAGACCACACAGCTAATTAATTATTAAGTGTCTGAGGCCGGATTTGAACTCAGGTACTCCTGACTCCAGGGCCGGTGCTCTATCCACTGCGCCACCTAGCCACCCCCATTTTCATTAACTTCTAAAGAAAATTTGAATTGTTTTAAAACATAATTCTGAGAATGAGTTAGGTTGCCAAAAAGATCTTGGATGACCTGGACACACACACACACACACACACACACACACACACACACACACACACATACAAAAGATAGTCAAGAACTCCTGAATAAAATGTTTCACATTCTAACATCTGTGATATATGTAAAAGTCAGGAGAGATTATTATTTTTTTTTGAGGTAGGAGAAGTCTGTGATTTTCACTGATACCCTTTACCTTTCAGATTATAGTATTCCCAGGTCAGAATTTGAGGGCCTTGATTTTCAGTGCCTATCCCTACTTCTTCCCTTCTGGTCAGGTTGACAGAAAAAAAAAATCATGTGGAAAAATTGATATTCCATTTCCTTGAGCTTATTTGAACACTCCAACTGTCCAGAATCCACTAAAGAAAATTAGAAACCAAATTTTGCATATTTCCCTGATGTTTTCTATTCCTTATTCTGATCTTAGAAAATCATTTTAAAAGTATATTATAATGCATTCAAGGAGAATTATGATTTTTGTTTCCCTTAGTTTCTCTAGAAAAAATAATGTTTCTCACGGAAAATAAGATCCATGCTTTCTTTGGCACCTTAATTACCAAGCAAATGGAAACTCAGTCAATGTTTGTTGGGCCCCTATACATTCTTTGTAATCTTTTCTACTTTTGTATTTGGATGGGAAGGTAGTGGTGATCTCCATAAATCAGTGATACAACCTTTGTTGATCATTCCTCTTTCTTCCTTTTTTCCTCCCCTTTCTGTACAAAGCAAAATTTTATGTGGAATTGGTTATAAGTGCAAACAACTGAAAGCTTGATTGTATGTCTTGGCTGACATCAGTTATAGTACAGAAGTGAGGCAGGTACATTTTTCATAGTTAATGTAGAGTAAATTGGATAGAATGTTAGTCTTGGAGTCAGGAACATCTTAGCATAAATCTCAGCTCTGATACTTAATAGCTATGTGCCTCAGAGAAAGTCCTAACTTCTCTTAGTCTGTTTTCCTCTTTGTAAAATAAGGGACCTCAAAGATCTTTTTTAGTTTTGAATCTGTCATTCTCTAAGTTTATACTACTTTCCCTGTGCCTGCATTCCAACTTAATTGCCTTCTTCACTGTGCTAACAATATTTCCTACAATCTTCCTTTATTTTTTTCTGTCTCGGCATTGTTCTCCTGCTACAACAAACTCTCAATTATTAGTGATCATGAGGGATGGAGTTAATTAAAATCAACAGCTAATTCCCATATCTAATTTTATCCATTAGTTTCAACTCAAAAAAATTCCTTTAAAGAAATGATTATTAAATAGCAGGTGTTGGAAATCACGTCAAAAAAAAAACCCCCGCATTACTCTAGGAATGTCCTAGAAATGGCCAAGTACATTGATTACCAAACTCATTTCATCTCAAATTAGAATCACTAAAGATTTATAAAAGGGTTTCAAGAGTTCAATGAACAATGAAGAATTCAGAAGGACATATGTGTGTGCTAGTGCATGTATGCATATATGCTCACAGACAGACATAATTGTTATATATTTCATTAAAGTAAACAATATATACATATTTTAAGCATTCCATATTAAAATATTTTAAAATTTATTCATCTAGGTTTATATATTTATAGATTATAAATGTATAAAATATATAAAATAATATATACACACATAAGAAAGACTACTTCTTAGTCAGGAAAGAACACATCCAAAATGGTCAATGAGCATTTGAATTCAAAGTAAAGGAGATCACAATATAATGTCTAATTACCTTCTAGCGATTGTAGTATAGCTCGACTGGAAGAGGATAAAGATGGAAGTCACAGCGATTAGTTAGAACGCTTTGGCCAAAATATAGGCATCAGTTACGAATCTAGAAAGAAATGAGTCTCGATGAACAAATCTCGATTTATTAGTTGAGGTATGGAAATGTAACATACTTCGTTGGATCTTTGAGGTTGTCATTGGATCTTTAATATCATTGATGTGAATAAAGTCTTTCATCTCTCACCTCCTGAACCCTAAAAATCATCTCTATAATTGACTATGAAATTAAGCTGAAACTTTGACTTAAATGCATTAAATGCATGAGAATTTAAATGTAGAAACTCTTTAAGTTTAAGTTCCCTTATCCGTAAAATGAAAGGGGTTAGACAGAATGGCCTTTGAACTTCTTCCAGCTCTAAGACTTTGAACCCTCTGACCTAATCTTGGTTGCATTGTTTTTCATGTGTCAGAGACAGACTTGGATGATTAGTCTACTTGACTCTATGACTGACTTCCACAATACTACCCCCAGAATAAATATTTGTGATACTTTTTAAACCCTCTTTAAAAGAAAACTAAAATGTTAATGGTTTTTTATTTTATTCCAACCTCTTCATTTTTGATTCTCTATTCAAATACTCTGTTTTAAGGAGACAAGAACTGACATAAATATCATTTAGGGCCTATTATACATAAAATATGTTTCTAGAAATTGTGACACATACAAAGGAATATAATGTTTGGTTTCTAACAAATAAGCTATTATAGTTTCAGCAATATATTTTCAGTGATAATACTTAGTCTGTTAAGGAAAAAACTGTCTTAAACAGTTGCCTACTTCACTTAAATTACCTCATCTTTCTTGGTCTCAGTTTCTTCATGTACAAAACTAAGGGGATTGACCTAAGTGACTTTGGAGATTTGAATTCTTTGAGTTAATTATTTTAAAAGTAAGATGGTAAAACTAGAAGTTGGTTTCTCCTCTGATTTTAATAATATAGGATTCTATAATTCTCATATCTCATATTTTTACTTCTATAAGATCCTATTTGTAATATGAATGGTAAAAAAAGAATAGTAGTTAAAAAAGTAGAAGCATGGAATAAGTTCAATGGAGCCCATAGCTTGATCCTGAAGAGATATAAGATTAACTGGGAGTGGTCAGCAAAGAGAGGCCATATGTTCCTCCCTTCAGAATTCCCTTTGGGCTTGTAGTCAACAGAACTACAGGACACCTTCATTCTCCATAAATACTAAAATCTTCTCCCTTCTGCCTCCTGGAGTTTGACATCTCTCAGGGGAATTATAATCTATACCGAAACTGAAAAGTACTTTGTTGGCAATTATTAATTGTGATTTTTTTTGCTTCAGGATAATGGAGTAAGCTCCCTTAAATCTCACTTTTCCTTTAATTGTGGGGGAAGTATGATTAGGGCAGGATATGTAGACATGGGTGAGTTGTTATGATTATTTTTCCCAAACACTCCTCTATTTCAAACTTTCCTTTTTCTTCTTAAGGTTCCACCATCCATCCAGATATTCAGGTTTCCAGTCTTGACATAATTCATTACCCCTCATTTGCCATCACTCATTTCTGAACATTTGCAACATCTTATTATTTCTACCTCTCAACTTCTCTTACATCTGTGCTACTTAATAAACTTCAGTAACTCCCTAATGAACTTAGAATTAAATATTATTTCATTTTATTGCATCCTTTAAAATTTCATATATTATATACATTTAATGATGCTTATAATTATTAACATATTAGTATTTGTTTGTAATTTATAACTAAGTAGATATGTACACATTTGAAGTACATGTTCAATTTTTTAAAATGGGCCTGGCTATGGATTTGCAAACTTTTGAAGACCCCTAGAGCATGCTATAAGGAGTTATATGTTTTAAATGTTCTAATTTTGTTTACATTGTGCCTAAACTGATGACAGAACCCTGATTGCTTAATTTTAGAGGGAGGATACCATAGTTTAAATGGATGGCTATTAAATTTGAAGTAAATGTCACAAATATTACCAATTAGACAAAACACCCTGCAGGAAAACATCAGGGTTGTAATTTAGCATGCTCTGAAAATAAATTTAAAGATTGGAGTAATTAGCTTGTCACTAAATAAGTCTGCATATTTCTGCAGAAAATATTGCATCAAATTATGAATTAAATTTCCCTATTTTAGGAAAAGTATTATGGTTTTCCATGGTATGTACTTTCTTCATTTTCTATATAACTCTTAATGCTAGAGACTCTTCTCAACAGAAAGAGTCTGGAAATTATTAGGAGGAAGTAGTTCTCTCTTCTATATTTTTTTTGTACTCACAGACCCTAAATAATCTGGAAACTTCAGATTGTACCATGAACTCCCTTAGAATGTGGTCACTAAGTCCCCTTACAAGCACATAGGCACTCAAAGCTCAATGCAGGAGCAAATTGATTTAGTCTGTAAAAGAAACTCATAGGATTTGCTAGGTTCCATGGAAAATAATAAGATTTCCTTGTCCTCAACTTTTGCCTGTAGAGACCAGTAAATAGTTGTCTTAAGGAGTTCTGTCTTAGTTCCATCTTAATAAGTCTTAGTTCTATTTTAAGGAGTCTTAGTTCTGTCTTAAGGACAATTACACAGGGAGTCTGAGAATTGCTCTTATATCTTGGTATTTTTTTCATACCTTCTCTTTCTATATGGTAATATTTTACATGTTGCTAATATATTTTTGCCATTCTCACAGACAGCATTGTCACTACTTTTCATCTATTGTCACCAACTCTTACCTTCTAGAATCATTCTCAAGTCCCACCACATGAGAGTTGGTCTCTTCCTCTAAGGGATCCACTCTCTGTTTCTAAACATCTGAATTAATTTACTTGATAGCTCAAAAACACTTTAAACAGGTCTATATTCATAGTTTTCCTCTTGTATTGTGGTTTTTTGCCATATGTACAAGGATATGTAGGAAGTACTTTGCCAAGCAATTTTCTCTTCCCAATTCTGATTGAACTTATCGTAAACTCATAGAATTCTTATTCCACCTCTCCCCAGCATTTTTCTGGTATATTTACCCTCCTTACCCCAGACAGAGACCAACTAGAACAAATTTCTCACTGGCTTTCTGAGAATTGTTCATTTGTCAACCATTTATTTACACCTCACTAATGTAAATTACTATAAATCTGGGCATAAGTAATTGATTTATTGATTGTCTAGACTTAAGAAAGTATTAATAATGAAGCCTAAACTTACCACAGTCTATTTGTTAAACATTTACCTAAACATCCTTTAATTTTCTCTATAAGTATAATTTGAACACAGCAAGAGTGAGATAGAAAACTCAGGGGATGTCATCTCGAGTAGAGGCCTGGTAATTAAAGGAAAGTAGTATGATTGGTAACAACAGCAACATCTAATAACAACCATAACATGATGATGATGATGATGATGATGATGATGATGATGATGATGATGATGATGATAATGATAGGCATTTAAACAGAATTTTATGTTCTTTACCTCATTTGAGTCTCATAACACCCCTGTCTCAAAGTATCCATTATAGGGGAAGAAAAAAAAAAGTGAAAAAGGAAAGTCATAAACTCCTTCCAGGACTAGTATGAACCAGCATTAATATAGTAGAGTTTCACTTTTATGTCTGCCATTCTTTTACTGTGGAAAAGATGGAGAGAGTGCAGTAAATGGTACTGGGTATATTCTAAATAGGTTCAATGGTCAGATAAAAATAATCATTAAAGGTTCAGTAACCGCTTGTAAAGAAGCCTTGAGCTCCTGGAATCTGTGCTTGACTCTGGGTAATTTGTTAGATTAGTTAATAATTAGATTGAAGCATTGATGACTTTACCATTAATTTTTTTAAATGACAGTAAACTGGGGATGGATAAAATTTGGAGCTGAAAGGGACTTTAGAAGTTAACTAGCTTCTCCTCACCAACACTCTCTTATTTTACAAATGAGAAAACCCAGATTTAGAGACATTGAGTGACTTGTCTATGATCAAAAAATCCATAAACGTAGAAAGGTGAATTTTAATTTATTTCAAATCAGTAAATACTTATTGAATATCTACTAAAGGGCAATAACCCTTCTAGGGAGACAAAGGAAAAACAAAATGGGCCTTTTGAACTAAAATCCCAGTCTCTCTGGACTCCAAGTACTGTACTATTTACCATATAGCATATTATTTTATATTCATACCCTCTTCTACAAAATGATTGAGTTTATCTTTGATCCAGTCTTTATTTTTATCCATCTTTTTGTAGAACAATATTTCTAGTACTTTTGTTTGGTAGTAAAACTTCTTTTAGTTATATTAGGAATTTTTGCTACAGGAAAAGACCAAGTTATTAATAAATATTAGTACTAAGAATTATTTATGGAATGTTTTGTGCATGGATTGTCAAATCTACACATTTGCCTTTTGTTCCTCAAAAATACTCTTTCATTTTACATAGAGAATTTATTGTTGACATATCTTCTTACTAGTCCAGCCTTCAATCTATATAGTTCTATGTTCAATTGAGAGATATATCTCTAATTTCTGTAACTTCCATCTCTGCTAAGATTTGGTGTCTCTAAATGATAAATTCATTAAAAATACATAACTCATTAAAAGGAGTTATTTGAAATCAGTTCACGCTCATAGAACAGAAGAGCTCATGTTTCCTTAATTGTTTTATATAGAACTAAATTCTCTTTTCAGTCATTCGTGGTTCACATGAATATGTAAATTTTAAGTATTCTCTGCAATTGTGCTTTTTAAGGTGATAATTGATGTTTAGATTCAACTGGGTTTATAAAGAGGCAAAAGAATTATGTCATCTTTCAGAAGCTGAATATATATTAAGTTCTTATTAACAAATATGCATGGAAATCTGTATTTTCTTTGTTTAATTTTAACTGCCAAAATTAACTTTACCAGTCACAAGATGATTTGCCACTTTAAAAGAAGGATCTTAAAATCTGTCAAGAATATAATGATTTAGATGTTGGGGAGAGAGAGAGAAAGATGATGATGATGATGATGATGATGATGATGATGGGGAGAGAGATTGAGGAGGAGAAAGATTGAGGGAGAGAGAGAAATTGGGGGGAGAGAGAGAGAAATTGAGGGAGGAGAGAGAGAGAGAGATTGAGAGATGGAGAGACTGAGAGAGTGTGAGAGAGATTGAGAGAGCAAGAGAGAGATTAAACACATAGCCATACAGAGCAAAAAGTCATAGACAAAGGAAGAGAGACAGAGGGAGAGAGATAGGGGGAAGGGAGAGAGAGAGAGAGAGAGAGAGAGAGAGAGAGAGAGAGAGAGAGAGAGAGAATAAGATAGAGGGACATAGGCAGATACAATGATAAATGCTCACTCACATTTATCCCAAGTTGACAAATACGTAGATTTCTTAATTTATTAACCAGTTTGAATTTCTTTGAGTTTGGATATTAAATGGACTAAAATTGGGCATTACTAATAGCACAAAAGGCACAGTACTCATGTAAAAGTGCTCCTTTGACTTAGTAGCAGGTACTAGATGAGAAACAGCATCAAAAATGGTGCTCCAAATCCTTCTTCAATATTCTAGATCAAATATTTCTAAATTGAACTTCTGAACTTTTTCTCTTCTACTCCAAATGATCTGTTTAAAGGACACTGATTATATGACATTGTATGGGACTTATTGAAAATAAAATGATGGACCACATCTGAAGAAAAATACAAGTAATCTCTCATGGGAGGACTTGGGGAATGGGGTGTAAGGAGTAAATGGAAAAGAAAATGTGATGACTGACTAGCTATTTATTTGATTATTAACAAAGGAAGGGGGAGACCTTTCTGAAAATTTTAGTTTAAGGATCATAATGTAAGCTTTCAACACCGGATGATGCCAATTCTCACATTCACAGATTGCTCCCAACACATATATACTTTAATAACATGTCATCTTTCATACACGTGCTTGTGAATGCTTCTGAATCACCATGAGGAACATGTAAATTGGTTTGCTCGCTTGGTTGTCTTTCCACCAGTGATGGATTTAACATCAATCTATTTGTGTTTCCTCATTTCATCCCTCCCCATTCCCCACCCCAGCTTGTTATTTTCATTTTTAACCTAAGGCAATTGCGAGATAGTCAGCTGAGGTTAGGGAACAATTTGTGGCCATGCAACAGATCTAAACTCTGTGGTCCCTTCCAGAATACTGTACATGTGACCTTGACCTCATTAGCACAGGGTTCTAAACAAGGAAGCTAATCAGTCACAGACATCACAGTTTATTCCCTGGCACATGTCCTGATTGCTGTCATACAGACATAGGCTCAGTAGGGAGGAATTGACCCATTTCATGATCTGTTGGTATTTGGGAGTAAGATCAATTTTACTGTATGTCTGAACAGCCAAGGGAAGTCAAATATATTGTTCAGGGTTAAGAACTTTAAGTCATCAAAAATGTTGATTAAAATATATTGCTATGTCTGTGGTAATGACAAGACTTATAAGAGTTATGACATTACTTCACTTGACACTTGTTATATTTAAATGAAAGAGGGTAGCCAACTTCCCACTTCCACAAAATGTTATTCATTTTTATTTTTACATAGTATGGTTTTCCTAAGGATAAACAGCAGATTGTGATAATGTGTCTCATCTACACTTTAATGTGATGAAGAACTTAGAAATATGGCCTTTATTTGGTGAAATATATATTTAATTCTGCAGTATTAGCCTTTCAGTCTCAGGAATAAATAAGAATTTACAAAACTGAACAAATAAGAAAAAATATCATCACACTGTATGAGTCTGAAAGTGATGAGCTTGCTAAATAAAAAGGAAAAATATTTCTCATACAGAACCCCTTCATTTATTCAGTATTACTAAAAGTGAATTTCCTTAATAACTGAAGCTTAACTAATTCTAAACTAAATTTGAATTTAGTTTATTTTAATGGAGATGTTTCCAAAATATGTGTGTTTGTGTGTGTGTGTGTGTGTGTGTGTGTGTGTGTGTGTATTCTCCACCTCAGAAAAGATAGGTACAGAATTCAGTTTTTTCTCCTCTCCTTGATTCCCTATAGCCCTATCTATTCAGATCAGGTTGTGATGTAATAAGGCCTCAAGATTCCTAGGATCTTTCACAGAATTCTTCTCAAGTTGCTTGGCTATTCTAAAATGAGAAAAAAAAAGTATGGTGTGAGAACTAGAAAGGACCTTGGATCACAGTTTTGCCATTTTACAGATGAGGAAAATGGGGCTTATGAAGATTAAGTGATGTCCCAGATGGCTGCCCTCTCACCAGGGATACAAAGCTACACAGGACTATTTGTTCCAACCCTAATGGAACTACAGATTTGTATTGGTCTACATTGGGATTGTTTTATTTCCAACTTTGTGACTGTCTGTGTTCTGCCATGTCCTTATCATTAGGTCTTTTGTGTGTGATGTTTTGCCCCTTTTAATTTGATAACCCTGAAACTGGTCAACTTTATCACTAAGATCTTTTTCTATGATGACTTGCTCCCTTTAATATGTTATCTGAAGTTTTCTCTTGTATGCTCTTTTTGAAGGTTGCAAAGAGAAACCAGAAAACAAAGCACAATGTTTGAAATTTCATCCTCTATATACTGCATCTTAAACAGGGAAGAATTTTTTTCTTTTTTTTAACCCTCTTTGGCAAAGTACATGGATACCATGTCAACTGTTTTTATTGGAATACTCCAATTTTTGTTGGGGTGACATATATATATGTGTGTGAGAGTGTGTGTGTGTGTGTGTATGGTGTGTATACATAGAAATACACATATATACATAGAACTATATATATGTGCATATACATATAAATACACAAACATATTTTATGTGTTTATATATTTACTTATTTGTGTATATGGGTGAAAGAAAGGATTGAGCTTAGTCTTACTTTTCAGGTTTTTTTATACCTTGATGATGAACTTATCTTTAGAAAACTTATCTTAGGTTTTCATATGATATCAAGTAAGATGAACAGATTTTCAGGTCTGAAATGGCTGGATAGGAATTTAAAATGACCTTGGTGTGTTGAAAAAATAGAATTACAGTTATGATTCTCTTGTTATAGTACATGTAATATAAGTATCAGGATCTCAGAATAAGAAAAGAACCTCTATGCCATCTATTCCAAATAATAAACAACTTCTGTTTACTAAATATTTTCTGTGTATCAGATTTCTGTGAGGTGGTAGGGATACATAGACAAAAATGAAACAGTCCCCAATGAATTTACATTTTATCAGAAGAGCTATGTACCTAGGAATATGCAGAATAAATGTACAAGTGACATAAGGTAGCTGAGGGAGGGAAGGCTAGCCCTCATGCTGGGGGCAACTCTGCAAAGGCTTCAGGTACAAGGTGATACTTGAGCTATATCTTAGAATTCCCTCTAAATCAACCTTGAGAAACATTCATCAAGCCTTGCCTTGAAGCCTGAGAGTTATGGGAACATATTACTATGTAAGGAAACTATTCCACTCTATTATAGGTATGATTTCCAGACCCTTTTTCAGATCTTTGTTTTTACCAGACCTTTTTTTGATGCTCTGTAGTTTCCCAAGTATTGCTCCCAAGCTCTCTGAGAAACTTGGAAGAAAATTGGATAGAACTGCGCAGAACCAGGGAAACAATTTGTACTGCGACAACATTCTAAAATCATCTATTTTGAAAGATGTAAGAACTGCAATTAATGCAGTGACCAAGAACAATTCCACATGACTACTGATGAAGAATTCTCCCCACATTATGACAGAGAAGTGACAGATTCAAGGTGAAGAATGATACCTACCTTTTTGGATATGACCTATATAGAATTTTGTTTTGTTGGATTGAGCTAATTAGTTATAGGATTTCTTTTTAATTTTTGTGGAAGTGATAAGGGGGGGGCAAAATAAATACTTCTTAATGAAAGGGATATATACACTCATTTTTTTGAAGTTTTGCTCCCAGGAGAAGACCTACTGCTTGAGATGACACCTGCCTAGGACAGATAATGCTATTACCTTCCTTGTTCTGGAAAATATATTTCTATTAATACATCTAGATCATTATCTCTAAAAATAGTTCCATGGCACAACTATTAGACTCATCTCAAGATTCTGGGAAATTAGAACTTAGAAAATATGTTATGAATTTCTCTTAAGCCAGGTTTTTCACATCTTTCATATGATTTTTTATTAACCTAATAATATACTTACCATTTTTTACCCTTGGTCCAAATTTCAGGGTTAATAATAGCTTGAGATAAATCCTATTAAATTTTGAAAGAATGAAAATAATCAGTGTGCTACAGGTTACATAGAAGCTAAAGTAGATTACCAACAATGACTTATAAAGCTAGTAGGAAAATATATTATTGAGAATGAGTAATACCAGGAAAAAAAGAATTAGGTGGAAGCAATATTAGAGCAAAACCGAGAGGCAATAGATAGATAACCCAAAAGCTATATTAGCACATCTGAGATAGCTTAGGAACCATTAACACATCTTTCTCCTGTATTCTGGATAAATAGCCAGAGGATGATTTGAAGTGAGTACAAACTAAAAAGGGTGAGAAAAGACAAAGAACACCTGACAAAGAGGAGTTGGATATAAGATACATAATGAAATGGTTATTGATTGTGGCCCCTGTAGGAATTTGTTTTGCCTGACTATGCATATTTGTTAGCATTCTGCCCTCCATCTTCCCCCCAAGCAGGGAGAGGTGAAAGAGAGAGAAATACTCAACAAGTGGATGCTTTGGGTCTGTCTTGGTAAAAAAAAAATCATTATGATAAAAATCACAGATCCACATAAAATATGATCTGGGTAAATTATTCTAAGTAGATCATTTGAATGTGAATTCTATTGTTTAAGATAGGCCTTGTGGTCAAGGAAATTGGAATCTTCTTGTCAGGGAGACCTGTTTTTCCCAATTTTGTTTTCATCTGCACAAATAACTGTTTACTATAGCTATGTTGAAATCACTTGTCATTTATATGTATATGCATATATATATATATTTATCTCTACACACAGACACAGAAACACAAACATGTGTGTATATATATGTATATATAGGCATATATGTAAGAGTTTTCTGTAGAACACTGATATATAAATCTATCAATCAAAATTCCATCTAATAACTCAGTTTGAGCTTTGGTCTTCCTGATAATTTTCTTACAGGTTTGTACTACTCTTAATATTTCTACTTTGAATATGAACCACTTATTCCATCTCCTGATAAATCTTCTCTTGAAATCTAACTTATCAAAGAGCTCCAATCACATATTTTCATTTTAGCTTCTTCATTTATCTTATTCATTAGTTTGATTTGTGATTGCAGAGAGAATATTTTTAAGCCTCCCATCTCTTTTGAGCCACATTTTCTTGTCTCTGTTCATTCATTCAGTTAATTAAAATTTGTTACACCCCTGCTGTGTGCAAGAAGTCGTGAAATGGGCCAAGATGACCAAGATGCAGTCCTTGTGTTCAGGGACATTATAATCTTCTAGGAAAGATGAGAAATGTCCACAATTTTGAAATATCAAGGCAAAATCCAGTAAGTCCTAAAGCTATAGGATTTTCTGAGAGAATAGAGGAACAGTGCTCATCTTAAAAATTTTTTTCCTTCCATTTGAAAGTTATTTACCTAAAGTTTAGTGTATTTGTCTTAGTTCCCAGCCTTCCTTTCCCTTTCTATTAATTTTAGGGTGTCCAAACCACTTTCTCTAATTTTCCTTTGACTTCCATTTTATACAACATTTCTTTCTCAATATTTTGGATAAGGAACAAAATAACTTTCCCCTTTCCAATAGTTTTCTCCATTTTAGGATTGTTAAATAGAGATCATTTCTAGAAATGACCTCAGAAACCATCTAGTCTAGTAGTCGTATGGAACAGGAAATTGAGATAGTTAAGTGACACTCAAGGTCATACAGATAGTAAAAAATAAAATAAGAGATGAGATTTGAACCTATTTCCTCTGATTCTAGAGTCCAGGACTCTTTCCAGTGGAATGACATAATCAATAAGTGTAAATCAAGAACAGTAGCACTTAACTGTTTAATGCTACCACTGACCACTCATTTAGAGATCTTTCACTTGTGTACATCAAAGAAATATTATGTAGCAAATTAACCATAAACAATGAGTGAATATTAAAAAATAAAAGCAACACATTAAACTTCCTGTTTTACTTCATGTCTTTAATATGGACAATAGAATCAACATTAAATTTTATTAATGGTAATGAATATGGATGACTTTTCTTATAGTGAAAATGTACTACAATTATATTACCCAAATAAAATGAAAGCTAAACACATCTATGTTTCATCTTTCATCGAAGATTATTAGATTCTCAACAAGAACTGACTTTTTCAACTTGGCATCCTTCCCAATGCCTTCCCAATGAATATTGAATAAATGAATGGGGAATAGAGAATGACACAAGTCCAAATATTTTGTAAATCAGATTATTTTTGGTTCAGATGGAAATGTTATAATGTCCCTTATTCTAAAAGGGATTTTCATTTGAGTCAGAAAATTTATAAACTGGGTGATATTTTGTTTTGTAGTAAAAACACACAGTTTGATATGTGAAAGCAGAAGCACATTTTTTTCTGAATCTCTCCTGATTCATCATTTTATCCATTTGTCTGAAATTTTGTTGTAAGACTACTCAGAGTTTGTATAGACCCTAGGTTCTTGTTGAAAAAGCTCATGTTATGGGTAAGACACAGGGAAATTTGAACAGTAAGAATAGAGATCAATTTATTGAAGGTGATGTAGCATTTCCTATATGTAGTGTGTGACATGTCACAGGAATTCTTCACATCCCTTGGAGCAAGTAGAAGACATGTTTTATGGCAAGGTAAGTTTCCTAGTATGGGCACCATCTTCTGATAAATGAAGTGACTACATTGTACTCTATTGAACTGAAAATTTTCCAGTTCCCTCTTGCAGTTCTGATGTGTGGGTTTAATAGATTCCCATTTCAAATTTATATATGTAAGATAAAAATCACATTGACACTATAAGACATCAAGTTTTATATTTGTTATGTTGGTAGTTTTGTCCTGCTAGATACTCACTTCAAAATCTGTCAGAAGGAATCGTTTTCATTCTTCTTTCGAAATCAAGAAAAATAAGCATCTCTGTCAGGGGTAAACTCAAGATAAATTTGATACTAGTCTTTAAATACAGTGCTAATCACAATAACGAGACCATAAGATTATAGGTTTTAGAGTTGGAAGGGGGCCTTAAAAGTCATTTAGTCTAACCCTCTAATTTTATAGATGAAGATAATGAGATGCAGAGATGTTGCTGAAGGTTACATAGCATAAGTGACATAGGACTTGAACTCATTTCCATTCATGATTTGGTGATCCTTTACAGATTTTACACACACACACACACACACACACACACGCCCTACCATCATCACTTACTACCACCATCATCACTATCACCACCAGTCCTCAGGTCAGAAACTCAACCTCACCAGTATGCTAACAACTCCACCAAGAGATATGGGCTCAACTCCTGAGACAGTTAAAATTCATTTCCCACCATTTGCTATTCTGATGTAAAGTAATTCTATCCCCATCCCTCTCCACCTATTATTCTCCCTTTCCCTCCCTGTGTTACATCCTTTTTAGTAATCCGGTCCTTATAATAAGGAACATCATCTGTCACACTGATGCTCCCTCAAATCCCAAATTCTTAGTTTCTTAATCTCAAATCATATGACCTCCTGTACCATTGCACTGCCCAAACATCCTACCCTGAATTTCACCACTACCCAAAAATGTTCTACTTGCATGATTTAAGAGAATAAAAGACCATATATCTGGTTATAATCTTTGATTATTTCATTTCTCCTTTTATCTCACCTTTCCTAAAACTATCCTTCAACTTTATTCTTACTTCCAATCTCTCCGTCTTTCAAGGAATTTTCTACTCTGATTTCACTTTTCTCCCTTCTAATTCCAAACCTTTCATTAATCATATAGACTATAGGTTAAACCCATAGTTTAGCTTTATACTATATTCTATTCTCTAATCACTTGCCCCATTATCCAATTAATGTTCATCCTTGGACAGACCCAAAGCTGGATTACTCTTTTCTACCAGCTTCATCCACTTTTTTCCTTTTTTCCTCTGCCTCTTCGCCTTTCCTTTCCTTTTTCCAGACAATTGGGATTAAATGCCCAGGGTCACACAGCTAGTAAATGTTTGAAGCTGGTTTCAAATTCAGATCAGCCTGAGTATAAGGCCAGTGCTCAATCCACTGTACCACCTAGTTAGTTCCCCTTACTTCTACTTTCATTTCATGCTGATTTTGGAGTTGAAAAATTTTTGCTACAGATTTATATTACCTAACCTTTACTAGACCTGGCTTACAAAATGGCACCACTTTTGTCTCCTCCTTCCAAATTGATTCCTTACCTTAAATCTAAAAGAAGCTACTCAGAATCCTTTCTTCTTTCTTCCACACATGTGCACCTTCATTTAACCCCACCCTCTTAAATGACAAAGTAATTTCTTATTTTATGGAACAAATTGAGGTCATTCCCCTTGAGCTCCTTCTTCTCCCATTTTCTTCATTTGAAAACTATTCAACATTACCTTGAAATGCATTTTTATTCCTTTCAGTCTCTTTATAATGGAATAAATGTTCTTAGACCCATCCCAACTCCTCAACACATGCTTTCAATCCTATCTTCTTCTATTTCTCCAAGAAGATTGGAACCTCAATCATCTTTTCTTATTCTCTGATTTCTAATCTCTGCCTATTCATCAGTTTCTTCAAATGTTTCCAAATTTCTTCATTCTGAATAGCAAAACAAAACAACCAAAACCAAAAATGAATAAGCCCTCATTAGAACCTTACTCTACTCCATCAAACTATAATCCTATATTTCTGCTTCTCAGAATGAAAATTATAGAAAAATCTGTCTTCACTCAATGACTCAACTTTTCCTTCCACTTCTTAACTTTTTGCAATATGGCTTCTTCCTTCATCACTTGACTGAACTATGAGTCTCTAAGACAACAATGATCAGGAGAAAAGGAATAGAAGTCAGATTATATGGAGCTAGTAAGAAAGTAAAAGCACAAATCATAGAAAATGTGTTTATTGTTTAGCACTTTAAAAAAGAGACAAAAAAGGGAAGCCATGAGTAAGGGTATTTGGATAATAAAGGATATTTCTTGTTTCTCTTCAACTAGAAAATGTTAACTGTACTAGAAGTAAGATATCCTTCTACCTAGAAATTTCTCATGAAAAAACAGTAATCCAAATTTCTTAAAGGCCAGACCTCCAGGGATTACATTCAACAATGCTAACAGTATGCTTAACAGGTTATATTTTCCTAAAGAAACTCAATTTCTCATAGGTACAAAAGAGAAATACACAGGGTGGTAGGGAGTGAAGGAGAAAGGAAGGAGAGGGGAAAGGGGAGAGAGGGAGCTAGAAAGAGACATGAGAGAGAGAAGAGAAAAAGAAGAGGAGGAAGGGAGAGAGGGATGAAGAAAGGAAGAAAAAATTAGGGAGAGGAGAGGGAGAGATTGATTGGAATTATCAAGTATTATGGACAATAGGAAAACTTTCTAGTATAATGCAAATGTGCAAATTACACAAATTATTATTCAAAGAATATAGGTTACTAAATAATCCCTAAAACGTATGACACAATTACTCTGGAAAAAAGATGGCATAGATCATTTCTTCTGGACCTGGCTGGCTGTACCTACCATGACAAGAAGATACATGTACTTCCCAACTCTTAGCAAAGAGACAGAAATACAGAACATCCATTCATATTCTGCTATTAATTCAGTGCACTCATTTGTTTACTGGAAGTACAATGTTCTGATCAGTACTGTTCACAAAAAGGAGGTGAAACATAGTAACTGGAATTCACATTTATTTATAAGATACTTTACAAATATTACCTTACTTTTCTTCACTACTTTGTGAAGTGGCTATTATGACTCTGTTTTGTCCATTAAAGCAATTAGAAAGTATAAGGAGAACATAAGACTTGGAGTCAGAAAGATTTGAGTTCAAATCCTTCCCCAGAAGCTTAATAGCTCTGTGGCCCTTGGCATATCACTTAAATTCTCTCATTCTATTTCTTTGACTATAAAAGTGACAATAATAGCACATCCTCTCAGGTTGTTGAGAGATGAAATAAAAAGAAATGCTTTGCAAACCTTAGAATGTTATATAAAAAGTAGCTATTATTTGTTATAATTATTATTTTTAGGGCGGTTAGGTGGTACAGTGGATAGAGCAACAGGCTTGGAGTCAGGAGGACCTGACTTCAAATGTGACCTCAGAAAATTAATATTTTACTTAGCTGTGTGACCTTTGGCAAGTTACTTAACCCCACAAGAATTATTATTTTTATTAATACTGTCATCATCATCATCATCACCACCATATGAGAAAACTGCAACGAAGAGATTAAACAACTTTCCCATGGTCTCATAGTGATAAATGTCAAAAATGTTATCTTCATGGTATAGGGTTTACCATCTCTAGGAAAAATGGGGGGAATGTGCTTTTGACTCACTGTCCCATTAGTAAGAAACTGAATAGTACCAAAGAGTATATATTCTCCTGCCCACCAGAGAGAGGAAAAAGAGCAATTGAAAGATCCTCCAAAGTATAGTTAAAACTTCATTTACTGATTCTATTGTCAAATATTTTTAGTAAATTCTATCTTGATATAATCTCATTTTATTTTATGTTCACATCTTAAGGACTATAAACAATATCTTAATTAAGGATTTCATGGACCATTTTCAGAGGACCCAAATCCAAGGGACAGACTCCTTTTTCCATGAGTGAAGTTCATTTTTAAACCAAAAATACCCTTCTCAGTTAATAAACAGAAAAATGACTGGTTCCATTCAACATGACTTAGGATGGGGGTAGGATGTGGATATTGTGCTGCCTGAAGCTTGCCTATAAATATCTAAAAGAGTCTAATATCAACTATCCATTATAATATTTTAATGTATAAGAAACAAAGAATTGACCCACAAATGAAGATAACAGATAGAGCTGGTACATAAGGAAGACAATGAAGATGCTAGAAAGAGAGCAGATTTAATTGATGAAATAATGTTCTTAAGGTTGCCAAATAGAGGGTACAAGTAAAAAACTTTTGAAAGGGCGAAGGATATCTAATCTGGTGTAGACACAATGATAGGTGAACAGAAAGAAAGGAGGAATCCCAAGTCTGATGACCCCAATCTTTTCAACTAAGTACGGGGAGGTGATATGACATAATTTTTGAGAATGAGATGTTGGATTAAGAGTCAAATAGAGTGAAAAAGTTTGGAACATTCATTTTGAAGATTTTGAGGATTGGGCAAATTATTATTAAAAGAATAAATTCTAAGTTGAAATTAGGACCCATTTAAAATTTTCCCACATGAAATTAATATGAATTAAGTAGGTTTTCTTAGTCTGATGACTATTCATCACAGTTCTATTTCTTAGTTTGGTGACTATCCATGAAAGTTCCACAATCTAAAAGAAAAAATAGAATTACTAGTTTTAATAGATCATAAACTCCCAATCACAAGGGCAATATATTATTCTTCTTTATGTCACCTATTTTCTCTGTTCAAAAATAAATTCAATATTAATTATTATCTACTATGTCTATTATATACTTAGCAGGGACTATTTTAGTTTCCCTTGTATCATCAGCACTTAGCATAGATTCTTAAATGAATGCTTTTGAATTGCTTGATTGATTGATTAATGGTGATCCATTGTTTGAAGTTAATGAGTTAATGCATCATAAAATTCAGGAGGCAAGGGAATTTACCATAAAATCATTAATCTGAAAAGAAAGACCTCAGAAACCATATTATCCAACACATTCATTTTATAGATGAAGAAACTGAAGTTCAGCAAGAGAAACTGACTTGTCCAATTATCAGATGCAGAATGTGAAGTCTGCTCTTCAGATACCAGAGTCAATATTCTTTCCCTGTAGCCTGCTCTCTCTTTAGTCATACTCAAAGTTCATATTGAAATGACTGGCTCTGAAGTTTAATTGTTGATTATCTCAATATAATACGGTATCTTTTCCCATTCCCTCCTCCAAGCAACATCCTATTTCTAAAGCCCAGGAACACTATCACCTCTCTTCTAAAATAGAAGTTACTGTGCTATGACTGACACAGATTCCTGCAGGACAAATTCTGATTATCACCACCAGATGAGAGAATGACAAGACTAATGTCTCTTCCTCCATTGCAACAGAGAGTTGGAGCTATAAAACAGAAACAAGGTTAAGAGGCAAGATGTAGTGGTAAGGTAAACTAAAGCTATCTATTGTTAAAGAATAGGCACCAGGAACTCAAAGGTTGGTTGAAGCTTGCATAGGCAGGAATGCAAACAGAATAAGATGGAAAAATGGAAGATTCAGCAATGGTTTAACTTCTATTGGATCAGGTCCCTCCATAGCTTCTCATTCTTAGCATTACTTTTCCATAGATTTCTGTAAATCAGTGCTAGAGCATTCAACCAAAGCAATGAAGGTCTTCATACTTCTAGTCAAGACATTTAATCTATCTCAGTCTTAACTTCCTATCTGTCAAATAAAAACATCTATGTTACAAGGAGAAACAAATAAAATAACATGTAAAATGCTTTGCAAATATCAAAACATTATATAACTATTGCAGTAATTATAATTATATTACATAATTATAATAGGAACTATAGTATAATTCTATAACATTATATAGTTTATAAATACCAGTATGATCTTTAACATCATGAATTAAGAGTTGGAAGAGATAATCAAAATCTAATCCACCCCACCCCCATCATTTTGTTTGTTGTTTTTAAGGAAACTGGGGTCCAGAAAGTTTTAGAAACATGACCAAGGTCATGAGCTAAGAGTTAAGTTATGAATGCAGGCTGTTGGATTCCAAATCTAGCACTCCCTCCATTGTACCATAATGCTGTCTGGTATGGATCATTTATTTTTTATTCCTCACTTTCACTACATGAATAACCCACTTTCTCTTCCCATCAAACATATGCTTGAGTTTACTTTTGTATCTTCAGTGAACATAGGCTTCTTTGGGTTTGCTTTCTCCCCCCCAACCCCACCCCATTTGCTGAACAATTGAAAAAAAACAGAAGGAGCCAAAGGCAGGTCCTTGGAGGGCAAGATCAGTTGTGCACAAAACTAAAGTCGGCAAAGGCAGCAAGAGGCAGGTTGCTGCACAGTGGAGCGTGCCTTCCTTTTAATTTAATTTTGGGTTGTCTACATTGTCTTGCTTGGTAGCTTACAAGTATGTGAGAACTGAATAAATAGCCCGGGAAAACTAGATGTCCCCTGTTCCTATCCCCTTAAAATTAACAGTGAGATGAAATAATCAATTTTCAATTAACCAACAAATATTTATTAATCAGATCTTATGCTAGGGGCTATAGATAGGGATAGAACCTAGAATTGGGATTTCAGTGATGTAGGGAGCTCCCCAGTGAGGAAATTCCATTTTTCAATATAGGTTCTCTGAAATTTATATATATATATATATAGATAGATATAGATATATAGATATATTTAAATATTTTAACTATAAATGTATAATATAAAGTTATATAAATATTATATAATTTTAATTCATAGACTGAAATGCTAAATTTTAGAGCAAAAGCAAAAATAGAGAGGAATTTTTTTTTCTATCCAAGTTCACAGACCCCTTAAAATTTATGCATAAGCCTCTTTAGTAATTACAAAAATCAGGTTAACAATCTCTGTCTTTGAGAGTTCCTTAGAACAGAGAGGTTAATAACTTGCCCAGGCTCACATATCCAGTGTTATCTGAAGCCAGATTAAATTCAGGACTTTGATGACCTTGAAGACAATTCACTGTCTGTTACTCTGGACTGCAGAACTGAATATAGAAAGCCATTCCCTGACCACAAGAACCATAATCTGTACTAGGGGGCAAAGACAGCATGTATCTATATAAACAGAAGCAAAATATATATTTTAAAATGCAAAGTAATTTTGAATTAGGGCTGCTAGGGATCAAAGTGAATATAGAGTCAGAGTCTCATCTTCCTGACTTCAGCTCTAGTCTCAGACACTTAAAAGCTGTGTGACTTGGGTAAGTCACTTAATCCTGATGGCCTCAATTTCCTCATCTGTATAATGAAGTGGAGAAGGAAATGAAAACCATTCTGGTATCTGCCAAAAAAAACCCCGAAAGAAGTCACAAAGAATCAAACAAGACTGAACAACAGAATAACAATTTTGAATGAATATAAAGGATATCACAGAGCTCAGTCTAAGTCACTCTAGAAGAATTATTGAAAAACAAAAATGTTTTAACTAAATTTTTTTTGTCTTTGTTAGAGTCACACTATAAAAATAAACCAAAGACAGAGGTCTGAATTTCTGCATGCATTTTCTTCTCAATTGTACACAATTAGGAAGGTGGGTTATGATATCTGTGGACTCAAAACTTTTCACATAGTACCATATGGTGGTTACCTTAGCAACCACAGCATAGTACTCTACTTAGAAAATTCATTCTTGTACTACAAGAGGCTCTTGTAAATCCACTACCCTGGTTTTCCATAGTATTTAAATAAGAAAGAAAGAAAAATGAGGAAGAACCTGGCTTGAGGTAAGAGATTTTCTATGAGCTGGTTCAAAAATGCTTATTTTTAAAGCAAGGTTAGGTTTACCTTCTTTTACTGTAATAGATCTTTGATCTGGTTTGCAAATCTAAATCAAACAATTTGACTCTCCTCACACCTACAATTGAATTATCAATTTGGTTCAGAACATTCAAAAAAAAAGATAATAGACTAAACTATTGGTTTCAGTAACTGTACTTACATTTTAGATTGCCTAATTGTGACTTCTGACATCTGAATACATGACTATGGAATGCAACCAATTTCTACTGGCTAGTGTTTCCAGTGTGCAGGAATGAAGACCATATTAGAATAGAAGGACTTCTTTCCTGAAAGACAGAAGGGAGAGCCACAGTGAAAAATAAGCTGGATTTGGGGTGAATCATTCATTCTTCAATCAATATTTATTAATCTCCTTCTGTGTGCCCGCCTTCCCTCTGGGATTAACTCCTATGCACGTGTCTTGAATGTCCTTATTTCCTCCCATTTTGTTTCCACCATTAGAATATGAGTTTCAGGATAGCTGAGACAATAGTTTAGTTTAGTTTATTTGTATTCCCATCATTTATCACAGTGCCTAGCTTAAATAGGTACTTAATAAATGATTTTTGATGGGTTGGTTGATTTGTTTTTTGAGGCTTTGTACTGGTTGTTAGAGCTACAAAGTCAAGAAAGGAAACAGTTAAAAAAACAAAATAAATAAGGAAAGGAAACAGTTAAATAGTTAAGATTCTATTGGCAGAAGGTTAACACACACACGTATGTGTATATATGTATATATGTGTGTGTGTGTATGTGATACCTATATACAAATATGTGCGATACCTATATACATATAAATGCATGTGTATTTGATTCATTTATCCATTTATCTGTGCATGTATGGGTATGTGAAATGAAGGGCAGAGTCAGTAGTAGATAGAGATTCAGCTTGAAATCCAGGAAGATTTTAGCTCAATTATATCCTGTGTCTGACACATACTGGCTACATAACCCTGGGGTCACACATCTTATCCCTCAAGATTCTAGACATGGAATCTCTAGGGTCATAAATGGCAGAGAAAGTGCTTACCATCACTCAAAAGACTCCTATCTCAATGGCATTATCAGTCCATTTCCTACATATAATTGATCTAATCTACATATACACTTAAGCAAACAATTATGCCTATATGGTGATTTTAGAGATGATTTGAAGGAGCATTAACACCTCAAAGAAAGCCTTGTGTGAAAAATGAAAATAGTTAAATTTTTTAAAAGACTTTAGGGATTCTAAGAGGTAAAGATGAGAAAATACTCCATTTCAGACATGGCTTATTCAAAGGCACACACATGCTGTGTTTGAGCATCAGCAAAAAGACCAGTTGAATTGGACTATAGATGGTTTACAGAAAAGGTCCCTAATGCCTGCATTTGAATGCTACTCCCTGCATTGAGGCAGATTGCAACTCCATCTATGACTTTACAAAAGATCTTTGATAGCTTCTGTGGCCAAAACAATATATAATGAAATGAAATAAAATAAAATGAAATATCCCTACTTAGGTAACCTAAAAATAAATCTCTCTAAGCTTAGTGAGGCTGGTCCTTAGATCAACCTGTTGCTGGATTTTATGTTCAGTCTCTTTCAAATTTGGAAGGAATTGTCTAAGCTTTCTATCTTCTGAAAGTGTTTTTGTCATCATCACTACAGGCTTATGAGACACAAGAGTAGAACTTTAGGGGGAAATCTATTAGGAATACAATTTTAGAATCCTACAATGTTTTTCTCAGATTTTAATAACTTTTCTTTGCTATCTGTATTTATTTTAACCTCTTCTGACTAGTGAAGTTATGAACTAGTTTAGAAACTACTTGTGATTATTTTAAAATAACTAATAATTATTTAATAACTTTTCTTTGCTATCTGTATTTATTTAATTTAAGCTTATTTAAAATTTGAATATTTCTAAGAACCAAGTTAAAACTAGAAGACATGGTTAGGTATAGGTCTCAGTTTTCTCCAAAGCTATTACCTTTATTCTGTTAATGTATCCATTCTTATATTTGCCCCTCCTCCACCTAAGTAGCTATTTCCACTGAATATCGATTTACCTTGTTTTTATTTATTGTATTTATTATGTATTTATATAGGAAACAGCATGGTAGAGTAGATAGATGGCTGGCTTCAGATTGAGTTAGAACAGAGTTCTAGTCCTATGTCCTTCATAACTGTGTGACTCAAAGACAAATCATTTAAATACTCAGTGCTTTAGGGCAGCAGTGTCAAATTCAAATAGAAGTTGGGCCCATTAATTCAGTACATAAGGATCCCTGAGGGGCCATGTATTGACTTAGTTTCAAAATGTAATATTATATATGTTTTACTATTTTTCATTTATTTTCTCAGGTATTTTTCAATTACATATTTGGCTATGCAAGGGAGTGCTATGGGCTGCATCTTTAACCTCTCCATAAAACAACTAAAATTACAAATTTCAGAAAAGATCCTCACTTGCCTTGGTGAAGGATATTTAATATCACTCTTTCCCTATAACTAATAAAATCAAAAGTGAAATGATTAGCTATCGCATATATACAATCATGTATGCATTCATATATGTGTGTCTATGTATATATGTATATACTTTGCCATTGTCATCCCATTTCTTTCTACCATCAAAAGAATGAAGCCAGTACTGAGAAGGAAAGTGAACCTATTAGCAAGAGACCCCCACCATGTATGGAATGTACTCCCTTTTCACCTCAGCCTCTTGGAATTTCTCATTCATTCTAAAATCAAATCAAACAACCTTTCCTTGTGCCCCACAGGGAACAGAGTCTTCCTTTACCTTGCTACTCACCCTTATTACTCGTTCTCTCTCTCTCCCTCTTTCCATTCTTCTTTCTCTCATTTTCTTCTTCTGTCCACCCCTCAAACTAATAGACATTGTGACATTGTCAGGTAGAGTTCTAAGTTTTCTGAAACACTCATATCTTTGTTCTATTTATTTCTTAGATACATACTTAAATAAAGATGTGTTTATAGACATACATACATACATACATAATAGAGATATATTTATATATGTTATTATATGTGTCTTAGTGATGTCACATGCCATCACCACCCTCACTGGAATGTAGGTTCCTTGAGGGTCCTTTTCAGTTTTTCTTTCTTATTATTCAGCACTTGGCATATAAGTGGTGTTTGTTTTCTGTTGATTGATTGATTCATGATATGGTGGCATTGGGATCCACTCTAAAGCCAGAGGAAATGCACAGATAGGAAAAGTTAAATAAGAATGGGGGTGGGGTGGGACAAGTTCGATTTGAACAAATAAAAGAAAAAGAATAGCCAAGGAATAAGGTTACAGTGGTAGGTTTGGGAAGGTCTTTGAAGACTCTTCGGAAGAGTCAAATGAAGAAGCTTTTTATTAGACAGTGTACAGCCACTACTGATTTTTGAACAGAAGAATACTGGAATCATTAACAGTATTAGGAACATGACTAAAGTAGTAGTGTGAAGCCTGAATTGGAGGGAGAGTTTACAGTGGAGGATGGATGAGTTAGAAGTCTATTACAATAGTCTAGATGAGGAGTGATGAACACTTGAACTAGGGATGCTCACTGTGAGAATGTACAAGAGAGATATGCAAGAGATAAGTCAGAGAATCAATATAACATTGTTCCATTGTGGCATGTTTTGTGCTGTAACAGTACAGAGTCAAAGAAGCCATGGGGGGAAATAGCATCAATGAGGATGAGATGGACAAATTGTGTGGGATGCTTAGATGTATGACTACATAGATATAGATATAGATATAGATATAGATATAGATATAGATATAGACATAGACATAGACATAGACATAGACATAGACATAGACATAGACATAGACATAGACATAGACATGATATAGAGATAGAGATAGAGATAGAGATAGAGATAGAGATAGATGGTGTAGATGTAGATGTAGATGTATCTGTAGATGTAGGTGTAGATGTAGATGTAGATGTAGATAGAGATAGAGATAGAGATAGAGATAGAGATAGAGACAGAGATAGAGATAGAGATAGAGAGATATAGATATGTAGGTAGATGTGCTTCTATGTGTAATCATGAGTTTAGCAATGAAACCTTAGAAAGTCAGGATCAGCAACATCAAGGGAAAGTTATTTTAGAAGTTGTGTTTATTTATAGAAAATCTGATATCAATAGAGATATTGAATGGCAATTAAATAGAAATGGAAAGTGAATCCTGGAGCAAGGTCTTCAAAGACAGTTCAAGGGGATTAGATTAAAAGCAAAGGTGGAATCATTCACTCCTAAATCCTATGGTTTTCTCTGGTGATAAATAACTCTAAGCTAGCATTTAATATTTTTAAATTTATATTTATTTATTTATTTTCCAATTACAGGCAAAAAATAAGTCATTTTTAAAAATTTTGAATTCCAAATTCTCTCCCTCTCTCCTGTCCCTCCCCTTTTTGAGATAGCAGGTAATTTGTTATTGATTGTATATGGGAAGTTATAGCCTATAAATTCTTGAGGAGAGCAATATCAGAAAAAAGGTTATGAGTAATGTGATCCTAATTATCTTTACTATAATGAAGGCTAAGAGAAGTCATTAATTCAACTAGTCCAAATGGAAACTCATTTTAAGAAGAAATAGGAAAGGGACTGTCATAGTAGTGATTCATGAAAGATCTGTGATTATTATTCCTTGAGAATTTCCCAATAGACCCATAATTCCTCTATAATGGGTATTTTTAGATGGTTGCCTAGGAATCAGAGAGGGTAAATGATTTGTCCATGGTCACACAACACCTGTCAGAAGAAGGAGATGGATCCAAGTTCAGCAGGTTATTTGACACAGCATGCTACCCTTTTTTTGTAGAAATTTTATTTGATTAGTTATTTTGTATGAATGAGAATTATTTTTAAATTATAATTATAGAGATAAATATAACTATATAGTGTACTGATATATTTTGATATTTCCCAATGCTTTTGAATGATTTAATATCATTATGCAAATGTAGAGCTACTACCAAAGACAACATTCAAAAATGTAGAAGTGGTCAAATAGGGGCAGGTGGCAGAGTGGTCAGGTGGGATTTGACCACTGTAAAAACATGTTCATTTAAATCCATTAAATATGCAATTAATGTCATGATTCATGGTTTGACAATTCAATTACTGTCTGTAGCCTTCCCATGTAGACTGCATCCGTTTTTGCTAGTTTAATAGAGGATACATCTTTAATGGTTGAGGTGTGATTGGCATTTTCATAACAAAATAGCTGCACAGATGGCATGATTTGGTCTAATCTCTATGAAAAGTTGCACATTCCCATTTCCCATATGGAAATTCCTGTAGGTAATATGAAATCTTATTTTTTTCTGGTGTCCATTGAAATTTGAAAGGGCTCCTTCTGATGAGCAATAAATCAGCCTGAATCTCATCACTTGGTTTTCATTTAAATGCCATTAAAATAGTTTGTTTTAAATATAAGGATGGGATCCTTTCAATTAAATGGATTTTGGAAACATTTATTTTCTGGGAAAATCTATACTTGTGGTGATAACAAAGAATTCTTTTCCCCTGGATTTTCTTTTATAAAGAAGTTGGCATAACTTCCTGCAGGAGACAAATTTCTTTATCTGACTGTTCCAACTTCAGATTGTATTTTATCATATTGCATCATATTTTGTACTATTTTCTATGCTGTGCTGTGTAGTCATATTATAGTATATTCCATTACACCATATCATATGATATCAAGCATCACATTGCATCATATTGTATCATATGCCATATCATATCTGTGGAAATCTCCCATCCCAGTCAAATGTAAGTTAATCTAAAGCAACATTTTTATTTTTTATTTTATTATTAATACTTAGTTGAACCTTCCACATAGTAGGAGCTTAATGAATATACATTAAATACTTAATGAATTTGTCCCATTTTTTTAAAAGTCCCAAGTGTTTATATATTATATAATTACTAAGTTTTCTGTGCTGTTACCCTTTCTACAAAGGGTCCTTGTTTTTTTCCACTCTATTCTGTTTTATAGTCACGCATAGAGTGTGTGTATTATTGGTATTCCTCATTGTGCCTCTGCCTCTGTTTGAAGGATGTTCATGTCATTAAATGATCCTTGTGGTACATTCAGATATGAATAATAGACTAGATATCAATGAAAAAGGAGGACTGAAAATGAATTTTCTCTGTTCACTTCAAATTGCAAAGCAAATATGTTCTTTTTATTTTCTTATCTGACAGGAGAAATATTTGTTTAAGGAGTTTTCCTCAAAGACTCATTGGAAACCTTGTATGATAATTTCAAGGTCCACTTCATAAAATAGCCTTTCATTATTCTTTGAATATAATAAGCAATTTCTGTGTAACATACGAATCTGAGAGTTAAACCCATTATGATGTAACTGAGAGATTCACCTCTCTGATTCAAATCAAAGTTGCAGAGAAATTTAGAATTAATTATATTTAACAGAAGAACAGGAAAGATGTTCCTTAATTTTTTCAAAGCTTTTTTTTGCACTGAATTTTAATGTCCGTAGCAAAGTTATCTCTATATTCAAGATGTATGTTTGAAGAGATTCTGACATTTTAAATATCCTTTAGAATGTTTTTTGCTAACTACATTTTCAGTTTCTATTTTTCTGAATTGCCTATTGTTTCTACCTCCTCATGGTCTATCATATGAGCCATGTGCCATCTTCTGGTCATTACAAGAATTGTTGATTGCTTAAAAAAAAAAAAAGTCAATTTTGATGATGGCACTGACCAAGGTGGAGAGAAATCAGGTTTTCTAAAATTCGTTTTCTGGACAGCAATGATTTTTTTTTGGTGTTGATGTTTCATTTTCTTTGCAGGGATACTTCCTGAATTAAGGGAAACACAACTAGATTTAGTAATTAGAAAAGTAACTGGTAGACAGTATACCTATATATAGATGCCTAATAAAGTCAAAAGACCCAAGTTTGATTTCCAATTCTGATTCCTACATGAATCACCTTATCTCTGTGGAATTCAGTTGTCTCATCTGTAAAATGGGAATAATAATAATAATAGCACTACCTAAATAATAGTAGCCTGATATAACGAATTGAGAGCCGGCCTAGAATCAGTAAAGCCTGGCATCAAGTTGTAGCATCAGTCACTTTACTGTTCATTGCTCTAGACAACTTTCTAAAGCCATCATGGCAGAGAAATTACCAACCTGAAATGGTAACAGGAATTTACACATTTGGGAAATCTTTGTACCAGTACCATTACAGGCACAGTTTTTATGCTTATCTTTCAGGGTTGTTGTGAGAATACGAATGACTATAAATATCTCTCTCTATATATATATATTCATTCTATTATGAGTATTCCATATACATGTTATTATATATGATTAAAATTATATTATACTATTTTATGTTGTTATAATTCATATACTATACATATATGCACAAAATATACACACATAGATGCATAAACACACATTAAAGTTATATACATACATATACCAACATGCTTCTAAACTATTTTATACATATAAGTTACTTATTAATTAAATTTTTACATGCATATTTGTATATACACGGAGAGAATATTACAATTTAAATAATATAAAAATATAGACTATCTATAAACAGTCTATATGTATACATATACATACTCTAGATTTTTCTATTCTGCAGCTTTATATATAGATATATGTAAATACATTAGATATTTTCTATTCTATAGACAAAAAAGACCTTGTCTATGGAACAGAAACATGTAGAATATTAATTTCATTCAAAACTACTGTCCTCTTAAAAGGATTTTTTAAAATTAGTGAATGAAATCTTGTAGATGATTGGATGATAGGATCTATTTCTGGAAAAGTTGCCAAGTTAACCTCCTTTATTTTATAAATGAGAAGATTTGAGGCATAAGGAGGTTTAATGACTTGTACTAAGTTAGTTAGGATCTAGAGACAGATGTTCTGACTCTACTATGTTATGCTTCCTCCAGAGACTTGGGTAGAGCCTACTGCAACTGTAAGCTCTAGGCTTATAATATTTTTAAGCAAGTTTTTAATTAGTAGTTGTCTCAGTTTCTTCATCTGTAAACTGAGATGGACAAGGAGAGGGTTAAACTATTCCAGTTTCTCTGTCAAGAAAACCCCAAATGAAGTCTCAAACACTTGATTGAAGCAACCAAAGAACCAAAATAATAAATTTAGATGGCACTTTGGGGGTTACAAAGCGCTTTTAAAAATATGATCTTATCTGATTCTCATAACAATCCTGGGATGGGTAGGTACTATTATGATCCCACTTCACAGATAAGAAAATCAAGGCAGATAGAAGATAAGTGACTTACCCATCTTCTTATCACTAGTAAGCTTCTGGACAAATTTGACTCTAAATCTAGGGCTATCCACTGTACCACATAATTTGTCAACTAACTTTTCCCAGCTATCTGGGATTATTCTTACTATTATAAGACCTAGAGACAGAACTGAATTTGACATGGGAAGTTTTACCTGGAGACCTGAACCAATTTTTCTGAGTTCTTATATGTAGCAAATAGCTTGGCGGAGAGAGAACCTATGTCTTTGGATTGTAACCAAAATTCCCTTCATTCCTTCTTCCCACTCCATTTCTTGGGGACATAAGATCATAGCTTAAAAATTGAAAGCTCTTCTATTTGAATTCCCTTATGTTAGAAACCAAGAACCCAAGATTCAGAAGGCTAAGAAACCTGCCCAAAGTTTTGTAGTGAATATATGTTAGAAGCAGAATTTGATCTCACATGGTCTAACTCCAGCAGCACTGATTTTGTCTCTTTTATAACAAATTGCCTCAGATCCTCTCCCCCTCAGTCCCTTCATTCCCTTCCCTATTTCTCCCTCCTTTTCTCTGAATTTCTTCCCTTCTTCCAACCTGCTTCAAGTTGCCTCCAGAAGGTTAGCTCAATGTCTCCCACAGAGTAATGGATGCTTGATGATTGTTTACCGGTTGCTCTATCCCACTCCTTTCTTCTCCCTCTCTCTCAATTCCTCATTGCTATAGACCCCTGGTTAAGTCACCCTGTTTGCCTCAGTTTACTCATCTGTAAAATGAGTAGAAGAAAGATATGGCAAACAACTCCAGTATTTTTGTTAGGAAAGTCCCCAAATGATGGGGCAGTTAGGTGGATAGAGCACCAACCCTGGAGTCAGGAGTTCAAATCTGGCCTCAGATACTTAATAATTACTTAGCTGTGTGTCCTTGGGCACATCCCTTAACCCCATTGCCTTGCAAAAAAACCACCAAAAAAAAAGAAAAAGAAAAAGAAAATCCCTAAATGGTGTCACAAAGAATCAGACATGACTGAAATGATTGAACATCAATAGAACTTCAACCATTCCCTAGGAAACCTGCAGAAACTGCCTCAATTTAAACTTCACTTGATCTTGGCATCTGCTGGCCTAAATTGCATGTGTTTCATGTGAAGGAATTCAGCAAATAGGGACTGTTATCTCAGACAGGTCAAGTACCATGGTTAGAAATATCTAAAGGGCAAATGGAGAAGGCAGATTCCTCAGAAACCCCTAAATAGGAAGCTGTTCATATGATCCATGCATGGGAGCAGACCTTCCTCCTCTTTGCCCAAAACCCCTTTCACCTAAACTAAGCTATTCTGTCTTCCTATTATAACCAAATTCTCTTGAATGAGGTTAGTATTGGAGTACTTAAGAACACTTTGGCTTTGACCTAGTTTTAACATGGAAGTCCAAGTTTTCTGTGAACTGGATAAAACTCTGCATATACTCATAAAAAATTATGAAATGATGAACACGTCTCTTTATTGATTCAGTAGTCAGGGTTGAATTAGAAATTTTTCTGTTGTCCATTTCAAATGTTTGTTATAATTATTATCCTGAATAACTTCCTCTTAACCTGGAATTCTTGATCTCTCTCTCTCTCTCTCTCTCTCTCTCTCTCTCTCTCTCTCTCTCTCTCTCTCTTTTTCTTTCCCCTCCCCTCCCCCTCTCTCCTCCTTCCTTTCCCTCTCTTTTCCCCTCCTCCCCCCATCTCTGTCTTTTCCAGATTTACAAATTGCTTTAAAAAGTATGATCTCATTTGATTCTCATACCAATCTTGGGGATTAGATGCTATTATGATCCCCATTTTACAGAGAAGGAAAATAGACATACACACACACACATATACATATGCTTTACTTCAATATAGTTTATCCCTTTTGTAAATCTATATCTTTTATTTTATGCACAAAAAAATTATTGTGAGAAGTAGTCATTAGGCTTCACCAGTCCTCATAGAGTTCTGTAACACAAAAATATTTAAAAACCTCTGACTTGATTGCCCCATCTCAAAATGTTGCCCCTTGGTCTAGTTAGTTCCATGTAATTTAAATTAAATCTTACCTTGCAGGGACTATATGTGCATGTAGACTATAGAGAATTGCTATTACTTATACAAAATTCACCATAAAGCAGCATGATATAGAGGGGAAAATATTGCATGTGGAATAGAAAGAATATTACTTCTGCTATTTACTAACAAACAATTTCATTTTCTGTATTGTATATTGTATAGTGATAGGACCTGCTTCACAGGTTGTCTCAAGAACCAAATGAAATGATATATGCAAAGGGACTTGAAAATTTAAACTGACTATCCCAAAACTATTAGGGCTGTTTGGGGCCACCTTGTCTAGACATCAACTTTAATGGTTGCTTTCTTTTTATCTAGTAAATTAGATTAGCATGTGGACAACCTTTACTAAGGTCACACAGTTGTTTCAGTCATGTTTGACTCTTCCTGACCCCATTTTGGGGTGTTCTCAGCAAAGATACTAGAATTATTTGCCATTTCCTTCCCCAACTTTTTTTAACAGATGAGGAAACTGAGGTAAACATGATGAAGTGACTTGCCCAGATTCACATAGTCAGTATATGTCTGAGACCAGATTTGAACTTGGGAAGTTGAGTCTTCCTGATTCCAAGCCCAGTGATCTATCACTGTCATCTAGGTATCATGTGACAGAGAGGAATAAATTGTTCTGAGCTTGAGAGAGACATGCAGTATATGATTATGTAACATGAACAAAGAACAAATGGGTAGTAGGGGATGGAGAGGGCTTGATCCTTTATTTGTGTTCTTTTTATGAATTTCTTTGTTTAAAACCTATAGAGAAAGTCATGTGGTACAGTAGATAGAGCACTGACCTTACAATCTTGAACAGTGTCTTAGATACTAATTGCATGACCTTAGACAAGTTATTCGCCTCTATTTGCCTCAGTTACCTAATCTGTAAAATATGGATAAAATCACCTACTTTTATACTTTAATAGCATATGGAACTAAGTGAAATAGAATTCAGGAAGTCTTGAATTCAAATCTTGCCCCAGATACTGTGATTCAAGTGAAGTCATTTCATCTCTCTGTACCTCACATGGTGAAGTGAAAATGAAATGACCCTTTACATGTAGAGTAGCTTATGATCCTAAAAGCTTTCTATGCATTTGATTATGATAAATAGGGTGATGATAATGGACCTGTTTATCTCACCCTTTTGGGAGACACTTTTAATGATTCATTCCAAATCATCTCTACCTTTTTAGACTGTATGATCAGGTATGTTCTCATATTTATTTTACTACAGAGTACTTTTTCATGAACTTCATGTCAATTTTAGAAAGTCTTGTGATGGAAAATGCCATCCACAGAGAAGAAATTAAGCAGTCTGAATGCAGACCAAAGCATACTATTTTTACTTTTAAAGTTTATTTTATATTTTTCTTTCTGAAGGTTTTATTCCCCTTTTTGTTGTGATTCTTCCTCTTTCACAATATGACTAATTTGGAAAAATGATACCATGATTATGTATATATATAACTTATATCAGATTACTCAATGTCATGGGGAGGAGGAAAGGTGGGAGATAAAAAATGTATTACTCAAGATCTTACAAAAAATGGATCTTGAAAGCTATCTTTACATGTAATTGGAAAAAATAAAATAATAATGAAAAATAAAGTCTTGAACTATCAATTTTCATACTTGGAGTTATAGCCTTTGGTACAAAATTAAAATATGTAAATTCATCCATTCATTTATTTTTAAATCATGAGTTTAAGGGTAGGTTTTCCAAGAGCAAAGTTTACTTCATTCAACCTGCTGTTTTTCAGTCATTTTAGTCATTTCTGACTCTTTGTGGGTTTTCTTGGCAGAGATCCTTGCCATTTCCTTCTCCAGATCATTTTACATCTGTGGAAACTGAGGTAAATAGGATGAAACGGCTTGCCTAGGGCCCTACAGCTAGTTAGTGTCTATGACCAAATTTGAACAAAAGTCTTCCTGACTGCGGGTCCAGCCCTCTATCCACTAGGTCCCTTAAATCAAGCATAATAGGATAGGGAAGGGGGCAAATACTTCATTAAGTCCTGACGATGTGTGAAGTACCATCCTAAGGGCTTTACAGATATTTTCTCTTTGTATCTTCACACCAACTCTGTGAGGAAGATGTTATTACTGTCCCCATTTTACATATGACAAAACTAAGGCAGACTTTTCCAGGGTCACACAGCTATTAAGTATCTGAAAATAGATTTGAATTCCAATTTTCCTGACTCCAAGACCAGTATTCTATCTCCCTAGCTGTGTGAATCCTAAACAGGCATAATAAGAAGGAGAAAGTAATAAACACTTTTTTTATATACCAGGTGTGTGGCCCTGGAGCAGTCCCTTAACCATATTTGTCTCAGTTTCCTCAACTGTAAAATGAACTGGAGAAGGAAATGTCAAATGACTTTAGTATCTTTGCCAAGAAACTCTCAGATGGGATCACTTTGAATTGAAATTGGAATTCTTTCTTCCCTTACTCTTTTCTTCTTCTCTTTCACTTAAAAGGTACATTCTAAAGATCTTATGTCCACATAATAAAAATTGGCTGCACTGCAATAGAACAACTGAGCCCATCATGGATCTTATAATCAGACTGGGAAAAGGGCATTGAAAGTTATCAAAACGATTTTCCATAGACAAATAAGGCCATTGAGATCCAGGTCACAGAGGGAGTAGAGTTCCAATCCAAGTCCTCCAAGTCCAAATTTAAAAGCTCTTTCTTCATATGATGCTTAGAGAGTTCCAAACCTTAGAGAGTTCCTTGAGATCACTAAAAGGTTAAATGAGCAACTCATGCATAGCAGAGCTAGCATGTGCCAGAGACATACATGAACATAGGACTCCCAGACACCAAGATCGGCTTTCTAGCTGTTCTACCACGTTGCCTCTCATATTACCCACCATACAATATTTTACACATAACATGCTTGGAAGAGATAAATGGTCTTTTTTTTCTTTCTGGAGTGCAAGATTGTCCCTGAAATGGAAATTGGCCTGCTGAAGTAAGTGTCTGAACTTTCCAAATGCTTAAGTAAATTTAGAAAGCAGAACATTGACACAGAATTTGATTCTAAACTTCTGAGTTTCATGAATTATGCTCCAGGCAGTAGTTACCTTTTTGAAGTGCTAAAGTAATTAGCAATATGGAGTGTGTGGATTAAAGGCAGGAGAGAGGACTGATGGTCAGTTTGGATCTCTCCTTCATTGTTGATGTGATGGTATACACTCATTGGAGCCTTATAGTGTTTGTCCTTCATTCTCAAAGAAGACTATGATGTCTGGGAGGTGATGTTATGTCAAGCACATGAATTGGATTTGAGTGTGTGTGTGTCGGGGGGGGGGCTTTCTCCACCAGAGCCATCTAAGATCCAATGGTCAGATATGAATAAGGTTGACTGGAGATGGCCCTGAATGAGAGACAATCAGGATTCAATGACTTGTCCAAGGTCACACAACTAGTATGTGTCTGAGGCTAGATTCTAACTCCTGTCCTCCTGACTCTAAGACCAGTGCTCTACCCACTGCATCATCTAGATGCCTTTCGTTGGGGCCTTATTGCACTGTTGTCTTCCCCCCATATATAAATAGTGATCTGATTTATGATGTATCATTCTCCCAAATATGCTTTGAAAATGTATTTTAAATCACTTAAAAAGTACAGAGTATTTGGCAACTATTATTTAATATGGAAGTGAGGAAGGGAGAATTCAAGTGGAGAAAAACATTCTCATGTTTTGAAGACATTTCAGGATTGCATCTTTAGTATCTGATATTGCCAAACACTGTGCTGAACTAAGCACTGGAAATATTCCCAAGAAACGTCAATCTTACTATAGAAGACAGTATGCACACAGAAGTAAATACAAAATGTATGGGAAATAAGGACAATATAATTTCAAAGGTGCGATGCTAGAGATGAACAGGATCAATGAAAGTCTGATGTTGAAGTTCCAAAGTCTTCTCAGACAAAAATAGAGATATGGAGTTAATTTCAGATGCTATTAAATATCTCAAACTGGCTGTCTATGGACATCTTAACCCAACATTTCCCAAACTCAGCTTATTAATTTTTTTCTCTAAATCCTCAACTATTTTCCAGTTTTTTTCCTATTGCTTTCACCTTTCTCCCTGGAATCCAGACATAATGTAGGTAACATCTTTAACTCTTCCCCCCTCAAATTATTCATATCCCACCACCTTCCTCCATCCAATGTATTTCCAAAGTCTGTCCATTTTCCCTTTGTAATGTTGCTCATTTATGAGAGATGCCCCCATGAGATATGCCCCTTATCTCTTCTGATAGCCTCACCAGCCTGATGCAGCCCTCATCACCTCTTACCTGGATTACTGCAATAATCTGATGGTTTTTCTGCCAAAAAGTCTCTTCCTACTCTGATTCATCCTCATTGCTCCTGTTAATGTGGTTTTCCACAAATTCTGACCATGTTCATGTTTACTCAATAAACCCCAGTGGCTCCTTGTTACCTCTACAATCAAACGTAACATTCTCTCTTTAGTGCCTTCTTCCCTTCCCCAAGTTTTCCAGTGTTCTTGCAATCCCAGCACATATTCTGGGATCCAGTTCCACTGACCTTCTTGCTATTCCTCCATCCAAACACTTCATCTCCTTTTGTTTAGTTGTGCTTTTTTAAGTCATATCCTTCTCTTCATGATGCCATTTGGAGTTTTCCTGGCAAAGATATTGAAGTGATTTGTCATTTCCCTCACAACATTTTACTGATGAGGAATTTAAGGCAGAGAATGACTAAGATTTGATCTATATATGTGGGACTCACCTGCATTGGCAATAGATATAGACATAGGTAAAATATCTCTACATAGATAGGGAAGATAATTGAACACATGGGAGATGATATTACCAAGAGATATTATACATTTAGAAAAAGGTTTGCAATAAAGCAGAGTGTTTGGGGAATACTTGTATTTAATAAATATAACATAGATTAAGATGTAGCAAAAGAAAATGAACAGTACAACAGAGAGAATAATCATGTGAGATCAGTGCTATGAAAACTCAGAGAGTAAAGCATATATAAGAAGTAACTATACTTGTACAGAAGTTCCACATATATCATCTCATTTAATCCCCCTCTAGCAATTGTATGAAACACATCATAAAGTTTATAATTTAGAGCTTACAAGGGACCTGACAGTCCATCTAGTGAGGAAACTGAGGCAATGAAAATTGAAGCTATGTAGTCAACTTCATAAGTAGCAGAGCTAGTATTTCATCATGGATCCTTTGACTCTAATTTCATTTATCTTTCCACAACACCATAACATAGTGAAAATGGGTTGTTACTAGTAATTCAGATATTATTATCATCATCTTATAGATGTGGTCTTAGAGGTCAAGGGATTGGTCAAAGTCATTTAACCAGTAAATTGGGCCAAGATTTGGATCTAAGCACCCCGAATTCTGAGGTGTTTTCCGTATGTCACACTGACTCTAAAGGAAAATGATCCTAGAAAGAAGGCAAAAGAGAATTAGATTCCCTATTTAGATCTCTCTTCTTTATACTATAGACAAATAGCTTTGAATTTTACCAAAAACATAGAGAAAAGAAAGAGAAAAGAAAAGAAGAGAAAAGAAAAGATTTGGTGAATTTCTAGAAAATGTTCGCGTTTCACCCCTCTGCTAGCCTTTGGCAGAGGATTAACTGGACAAGTCAAAAATGGTTTGTAGGATTTTAGTTCGAATTGAATTTTTTTTGGCATCTTCTTTTAAACATATTTTTCTATCATTTCTAGGGAGTCTTTTTTAGGTATCCACTTTTACATTGCCCTGAACTTTTGTACCATGACATTTCTTGATTCCTCTCCAAACCAAAGAGCTTATAAAACAAACAAAATTAAAGGACTCTCCAAATACTGAATTACTCAGTACTTCTCACAGTAATTTGAAATAAAGAACACTTCATGTTTCTGGAAATTCTTTATTTTAGGAAATAATTGGTATCTTTGAATAGACATAATATTAAGGAAATGAAAATGATCAGAATGCCCTGTGTTTCTAAGAGAGTGTCAGTCTTCAAACTGGAAATTAGCCTTCTTAAGAACTAGGTCCCTTTGGTATCCTTTCATTGCTTAGCATCAGGAACTGTCAGTGGGAGCCCTAGAGATCTCATGTGGTCTTCATTGCTTATAATGAGGTTCAACACGGTCTTTAGTGTTGGAGGCAAGGCTTTGACTTGCGGCCTTTGCACTGTATCTCATTCATCATGGTTCTCAGGCTTCGGAGAAATTCCCAGTCTTCATTTGTTATTCTAGTCATATTTACTTATGCTTGGCTTTGGAGATATGGGGTAGAGCTAGAAACATCTTGGAGCATGTCTTTTCCTTTCTCTTTGCTACAGGAATCTAGGAGAAGTACCAAGAGCAATGTATTTAACAAAAAAAAGGGAGAAGACAGAATCAGTGTCAGAAAGGGGCTAGAATATTTCGAGGGAGAGAGAGAGAGAGAGAGAGAGAGAGAGAGAGAGAGAGAGAGAGAGAGAAAGTGAGACTGAGAGTATGAGAGAGATAGACAGAGAGAGAGGGAGAGGGAGAGGGAGAGAGAGAGAGAGAAAGAGAGAGAGAGAGAGAGAGAGAGATAGAGAGAGGAGAAAGAGAAGGGGAGGAGGAGGAGGAGGAGGAAGGGGAGATAATAATAGCTAAAATTTAAATAGTGTTTTAGGGTTTGCAAAGCATGATATACCCATTCACGCACTATACATAAAATATACATATCCACATGTAGAACATACATGTAGACTTATGTGTGTATTTTGTGTATAAATAACACATATATACATCTTATGTAGATGACTTGTATATGCTTATATATGATATCACATTGGAGCTTCACAAAAGCCCAATGAAATAGGTGGTATTATAGATAGATGATATAGATATAGAAGTAGAGGTAAAGATATAGAGATAGAGATAGAGATAGAGATAGAGATAGAGATAGATAGATAGAGAGAGAGAGAGAGACAGAGAGACAGAGAGACAGAGAGACAGAGAGACAGAGACAGAGACAGGGACAGAGACAGAAACAGAGATGGAGATAGAGATAGAGATAGAAATAGAGATAGAGATAGAGATGATAGAGATAGAGATAGATAGATACAGATACAGACACAGACACAAACACAGACACAGATACAGATACAGAAACAGATATAGAGATATAGAGATATAGAGATGTAGATGTAGATGTAGATATAGATATAGATGGTATATTTAAAGAAACCAAAATTAAAATCTGAAGTGATTTGCCCAAAGTCACAAGGTTGACTAAGTCTCTGAGAAAGGATTTAAACTCAAACCTTCTTAACAAATCTACCACTTGATGTGCCAGGTTCCCTGAACGTATAGCATCTATAAATTAAGTAAATACATACATGCACATATGCATGTCGATATATAGAGGTTTGTGCATATTTATGTGTATAGACATATATTCAATATAATTACTATGGCTAGAGCATCAGGCCTGCAGTTAGCAAGACTTGAATTCAAATTCAGAATCAGTTACTTATTAACTGTGTGACTATGGGCAAGTCACTTAACCCTTTTTTTCTGTTTCCTCATCTGTAAAATGAACTGAGGGAGGAAATGACAAACTGCTCCAGTAGCTTTGCCAAGAAACCTCAAAATAGGATCATGAAGAGTTGGACACAACTGAAAACAACTGCACGACAAGAATCTAAGGTGGAATTTGAACTCAGAACTTCCTGAATCTGTCTGGAACTTCACATATTACCTAGTAATGATTACAGGTACATATATACATGCTCATATGGGTGCAAATATATGAATTCATATATGTGTGTGGAGAAAGAGTTACAAATTTCTATCCACTGTGTCACATAGGTGTATAATATCATTTTCCCAAAGCAAAAAACTACTTTTAGGAAATATTTTCAAGGGGATTCAAGTTGGTACTTGGATCAGATGAATGCTAAAGGCCTTTCTCACTCTAATTTCATGAGACCATGACTCTTTGGTTGAATCTTTTACTCCAGGAAGAGAAGAGAGATATTTCTGGTTATCTTTGTAGCTACCCTTCTGTCTCTTTCCAATTTGATCACAGCAAACATTGATACAGGATTACTGTATAAAGTGCTAAGCACTTTACAATTGTTATCTCATTTGATCTTCACAACTCTGGGAGAGTGGTACCATTATTATCTTCTTTTTTACATTTGAAGTAACTGAGTCAAGTGGAAAGTAAGTTATGTACCCAGGTTTACACAACTAGCGTTTGAAATAAAATTTGAGCTTGTCTTCTCTTTTCTATGTCTTGCCCTCTATCTCCTGCTCCACTTAACTCCCAACCACATTTCCTGAAATTTTCATTCTACTCATCACAGTTTTAGTAATGACATTGTCTAGAAGACCCTTATAACAAGACATCTTACTTTGAAAGGATGCATATTTTAATAATTATTTATGGATGTATTTTCACACAACTTTGTAGCATCTAACAATGTAGTTCTTATAGAAATGATACCTATTACTCTGAAAGTTTTATAATGGCAGGAGAAATTTTGGAATATCTGGGAAATTGTGGGCTAAGAGGGTTCTAAAATTTTAGGATAAGTATCTTAAGGAAAAATGAGGCAAGAGAGCCCTGCCAATAAGAAAGTTTCTTCTATTAATGAAGAACAGCAAAAAAGCTATTATATAGATGAGGAAACTGAGGTCCCGGAAGTTTTAATCACTTGCCCAAGGTCAGAGTTAGTAAATAATAATGTTAAAATTCAAACCCAAACTCTTGAAGTCTCTTTGCCTCTCCATAGTTCTGGGATAATGGTTTGGGCTCTGGGAGTGGAAGGGTTGGAGTATGATAAGAATCAATAAAGGAGAAGGTGTATAAAAGTCAGATTTTGCCTTCTTCACAAATTTGCCTTTGTGATGACTGGCTGGGTCCTCCTGTTCAACTCCTAATGTGCCTAAGATGCAAGGGGATACACAGGAGCAGCTGCTGCTCTATCATGCCTCAGGACTGTACACAGTATGCGGTGATGTGATAAGAGTTTATGTCAATACACACTCATCAATAAAACATAAAGTTAGCACATGTAGAAATTTAACCCCTGAAATGCTAAATGGAAAATATGAAGTCTACTATATTTATTGTTTCAATGTTTCCTTCACTTGGTGTATTTGTTATCACTTTGAAAGGGCTTAGATATTAGGGAATGGAATACAGAACATTGTATCTGTGCTTACAATGAAGGACCTTAAGGATCTCATCCTAACTAAGAGCTAATATGGAGAATATAGTTTAGAATCATCACTTTCTCAATTAAAACATTCCACTGTGTTGTGTTTTTTAAAGAAAAAAATCTTAAATCTATTTTTATGTATAAAAAAATTTTGTTTGTTTATTTACTTGTTTGTTTTGAGCATGAATGCCTATATTCCTTAGGCTGGAAGTACAGTAGCTGCTCATGAGTCTAATCTCTCTAATGATTATAATGGAAGTTGTGACCTGCTCCATTTCTTATCTGGGTCAGTTTGCTCCTCCTTAGGCAGCCTGGTTTTCCTCCACTCTTGGGGACTCATTATACTGGTGTTTAACTTATTATTTATGGTGATATTCAATCACGTTCACTTTGAGTTCTCAAACTCAAGTGATTCCATAGTCTTAGTCTCCCTGGTAACAGCATTGTAGGTAGGTACTCCATCATTTTGTGTTTAAAATAATATAATGACTATTTTTTATTTGGCTAATATTCAAATGCAAGCTTATATCTGACTGTCTTTTAATAGGTAAAGACCTGTTGTTGTCCAGTTGTTTCAGTCCTGTTTGACCTTTGTGACCCCATTTGGGCTCTTCTTGGAAATGATACTTGGTTTGTCATTTCCTTCTTTAGCTAATTTTACTAATGTGGAACCCGAGACAAACAAGTTTAAGCAACTTGTGTGGGTCACATAGTAAGTATTGAGGTCAGATTTGAACTCAGGAAGATGAGTTTTCCTGATTCTATCCACTATGATCATCTAGCTGACTTAGAGACCAAGACTGCATCTATTCATGAAAAGTAGGTTTGGAAAGAATTTTTAGCATCCTAATTATTTTAATAATTCTAGTTCATTTGATTTCACTTGTGTGATCCCTTCTTTTGCCAACCTTCTCTTATCATAGAAAAGGAATTTTAAGGGATGCTACTGTTCCAAATGCCATCATCTTATGACTGATATGAATATAACCCTCTTCTGCTTCAGGGAGAATGGTCCTTGGACAACAGATAAACTATCTATAGGTTTTTCTTTTGGTAGGACCCTTGAGAGCTATTCATTGAGAACATATAATATTTTTCTGTGTTTTAATTTTTATGAAATATCACAGTGTAGGGGGAGAGGGAGTTAGTTTTTAAAATCTTACTGCTTACTGGATTGCATAAAATTATACTTTCCTTCAAAATCACTTTGTATATTCAAAAATAGCCTAAGGTGATTTTTGAAACATGATTTTACCTTTTGTAGTAATCATAGAGCTCCACAATTCATAAAGCAAGGAAAAATTCATTCCTTTCTGTTTCTGATCAGCAAAGAGGTAAGACTTTTATTATATGACAAACAATGGAATTTGGCTAACTCCTGAGTTCCCCATTTCTAGAGGGATCTCAGCATTTACAGATCTAGGGGCATTCACTTAACTTAAGGTCAGTTCAAGTCAAAAATCACATCAGCTCCTACTATCATTATTTTAGAGTCAGAAGAGATCTAGGAATTCATCTGGTTCAAAGTTTTCTTGTTGAAGGAATTGCCAATATGAAAGGTTCTTCTATGAATGAAGATCAGCAAATCTTTTATTTTACAGATGGGGAAACTGAAGCTCAGGAAGGTTAAGTCATTTGCTCAAGGTCAGAACTTTTAAGTGATAAAGTTAAAATTCAAAAGCAAAGTCTACAAATCCAATTTCATTATTATTTCTATTGTACCACCCTATCTCCTTCTTGCCCTTTTAGTTGTCTTTTTTAAAGTGATTAGTAAGATAGTGAGAGCCTTATTCAGTACTATTTACCCTTACAAAGTGTAAGTAGTGTTTAGGGATGAATGTAATTCCCCAAATGTTTATTTGTCAGCTCTTTAGTAGAGAAAGCTTTTTAATTATTCTTCTTCCCAAATAGTTCCTGTTTGTTTCTCATTTTCTTCAAGATTCCTGGGATTGGCAATGTGAGAAATTCAAAGAATCTCATATATGTAAATTATTTCTATTTTATTTAACAATTTTAAAAAACAGTAGCTTTAATTTTTATTTGTTTCTTATTTGATTATAGGCTATAATATTAAAATAAACTTTCACTACAAAAAAGATAAAGAAGTGTATATTTAAACATCCACTTCTATTGAATAGAGCTTTTAAGTCTAATAATTTTAACTTCATAGTAGTTATACTTATCTATTTGTCTACTTAAATTTTTAAACTTTCTTAACATTTTTCTCTTATGTACATTTAAATTTTTTCATTATCATTCTTTTATTTTATTTTTTGCATTATTCATGATCTTCTCAACTTTACTTTTCCAGCCCCCCAAATATCTCTTATAACAAATTATCATCAAACAAAATAAATTTACTATGACTAAAAATGAATCTCATTCTGCATCTCCAGTCCATCATTTCTCTGCTAAGACATAGGAATCATACTTCATTATTAGTTATTAGGATTGGTCATTAAGGGCAGCTAGGTGACCCAGTGGATAGAGCACTTACTTTGGAATCAGAAGGCTGGGAATTCAAATCTGACCTCAGGCACTTGGATACTAACTGTGTAACCTTGGTCAAGTCAATTTACTCTGATCCATTAGCGTCCAAGGTCATCTCTAGTCATACTGATTCATATCTGTCCACTGGATCCAGATGGTTCTGGAGGAGAAAGTGAGCCTGGTGATTTAGCACAGTACCCCCCCCCCTTACTCAAATCTAATTCATGCTTGCCATGGCATCATCTCCTGATGCCATTGTCTTCTTCAAGAATGAAGGACCAAGATCATCATTATCATGAGTGGTAATTGCTTTGAATGATCTTAAGATTTTTGAAGGGTTTTTTTAAAGCATATTGTAGTTACTGTAAAAATCACTCTGTGGTACTATTCAATCCAGTTTGTATCAGTTAAATGGCAACAGTTTGTGAACTATGGTTTAAACATGACAGATATAGTTTTATTGTCAAAAATGTGGGCTATAGTAAAATTTCTGAGTCCATTTAGTTTAAATATTTTCATTTTTACTTGTAGGTCTTCAAAAATAGCTCCTTGATCATATTCATAGAGTTGAGATTCTGCACTTTCTGATGCCAGTGTCATTTGAATTGCTAATAAAGGCCTAGCATGTGTTAGGTAGTATGAATATGGAAACAAAGTCAAAAAAAATCTTTTTAAGTTGATATCATAGATTTTAACATTGATTATAAAGACCATTTCTACTCCCTGAGTTTCAATGTCAAAATTTTCCTTGGCAGTGATAAATCATTTTTAACCTGAAAAATTTCCTGTTCTAGCTGGCCAGCCTGAAACTTACCCTCTAGCTTCTGAAGATCTGTTTCCTCTTTCATCAAATTTAGCCTTTCATTTGTTATTTGTTCTGTGTACTTCCCATATACTGTATTTGAGGACAAACTCAAAAACATCAAGTTTATTTGAATATAATGATTTTCAGTGCTCCCATAGAGTCTGTGTGTTGAGGCAGGTAGGTGGCATAGTGGATAGTGGAATCAGGAAGATTTGTCTTTGTGAGTTCAAATCTGACCTCAGACACTTACTTGCTATTTGATCCTAGGTAAGTCAAATTAATTAATGCATTAACACTAGGATCAACATTTTATCTTCTTTAAGTAAAGAGACTATCATGTACCTTCCTGATCATGAAAGATGATGTCTCCAGTGCTCTCACCAGTATATTAATTGCCTATTGTCTATCAACTAAAATATTGATGTCCAAAGGAAGACAATGAATTTCCTGCTCATAATTTTCAATCTTAATAGGAAAATGGAACATAAAAATGTGAATAAAATGAATACAATAACAACAAAAATCAACAGCAATAGCTTGAGCATTGGAGAAGTCAAATTTGATCTTACAAGAAAATATAAAAGCATTCCAGTGGTTGCTGTTCAGTTGTTTCAGTTGTGTCTTAATCTCTGTGACTCCCTTTGGGATTTTTTGCGCAATGATACTGGAATGGTTCACCATTTCCTTCTCCAGCTGGTTTCAAAGATGAAGAAACTGAGGCAAAAGGTTAAAATGTTTTTCCCAGGATCATATAACTGATATTTTACTGACTTCATGCCCAGTGTTCTATCCATTGTGCCACGTAACTGCCCAATTAGGGTTATTAACTTAGGATGATAATAATAATAATAATAATAATTTTATTTGTCCTTCATTTTCGAAGAAGACCACAACATCAGGGAGGTGATGACATGACAAGCACATGAATTGGATTTGAGTGGGGGGGGGGGTTGCTATGACTGGATATGGTCCTGGATGCCAGGCAATCAGGGTTAAGTGACTTGCTAAAGATTACACAGCGAAGTAGCAAATGGCTGAAACTGGGTTTGAACTTCCATCCTCCTGAATCCAAGACCAGTGCTCTATCCACTGTGACACCTATAAAAAGTAAACAGGGAACATTCTTCATCTTCTTCATTCAGGTTTTATCCATGTAGATACAATACCTGGTTTAGATTGCTTGATGGTTTTACTAAATACATTCATCCTAAAGAATATGAGATTTGTAGTCAGAAAGACCTGAGTTCAAATCCTTACTCATTAACTAGAAATGTGCCTCTGAGAGTAAATAATACCTATCTCACAGGGTTTTTGTGAAAATCAAGTGAGATGTTTTTTTTATAAAGGGCTTTGCATTATTCCTAGAACATAATAAGCATTATATAAATGCTATCATTATTTTAATTATCATTTTATTGAGTATAATCATGAAATATAATCTGATCTGGTTGGCCCTTTTCTACCTATAGCCAAGTTTTCTGCCCTAGTTAATATATCTGTGCCCCATCACTTTTTGTTCACCCACAAATAGGGTAAAAAAATTTAAATCCTCAATGTGTATAGGGCCATCTCTCTTGAAGTAATACTATCTGCTAACTATCTGCATGATTTTGTAAAAAGTAAACCAGATCGATTAAAAGAAAATCAAGGAAAAATAGTAGGTATTGGAGATACAAGGAAAAATATATCTATAATCTCTGTCCCCAGAGTAACATGAAAGAACAGAGAAGGAGGGACATCTTTGAGCTTGAGGGTATCAGAAAAGATCTCAGTGGAAAAATTACATTCGAGTTCAGGCTTAAAAGAAGGTGTTTCCAACTTTACAATGAAGAAATAGCAGGAAAGGGATCGCTGAATTGGGCCCATTTGGCTGAAAAAGGAAAATAGATGAAAAATAATGACTGGAGAAGTAGGATGAAGATAGATCACGAATGTCTATGAATTCAATAGTCAGAGTTCATGTTGTGAAAAAATTAGGTGGAATCGTGACTTGGGCTCGAAGTCAAGAAGGCATATATTTGAATCTTACCTCACAGTCTTTTCAGCCCTGGGACCTTGATTGGGCAAATCAAATAACTGCTCAGCTTCAGTATCTTTCTCTATAAAATGAAGATAATGATTGCAACTTGCTCCTAAGGTTATTGCAAAAAAAAATATAATGTATGTCAAGGATTTTGTAAACATTTAATAGTGTTGACTATCATCATCAATAAGTAATAGGGAGACACTGAAGGTTTTTATTTTTAATGTATGGAATAATGCAAAAATTTCCATAATATAGTAAAATAAACAAGAAGATAATATATGAAACTACAAATCCACTATGCACAGCTGGCTCTTCCTTTCAAATACTAAGTTGGGAGTAAATTTCTTTTTTTCCCTTTTTTACTTCTCTCCCCTCCCCCACCCTAGAGATGGCAATCATTAAAAACACACACACACATATAAATATATATATATACACACACATGTGTGTGTATAAGTATGTGTAAATATGTATGTATTCACACATGCTTCTATTTCCCAGTTCCCTTCTCTGGATCCAGACAGCAATTTTCTTCATATGTGTTTTATAGTTAGTTGATTATTCTTTTCTTTTTTTAGATTTTTCTTAAAACATTATTGCTGTTATTGTTAACAATGTTCTTTTGCTTCTGCTCGTTTCACCCTTTTCATGCAAATCTTTCCATGTTTTTCTGACATTCTTGAGCTCATCATTTCTTAAAGTACAGTAATATTCCATACCAATCATATACCACAACTTATTCATTCATTTCTAATTGATGGCCATTCCTACCATTTCCAGTTCTTTGCCCACACAAAGAGAACTGCTATAAATATTTTACAACATATACAATTTTTTTTCTTATTCTCTAGTCATCTTTGGAAATAGACCAAGGGTTTTTTTGGGGTTTTTTTAGGAAACAAACATGGTCAGGTTTGTGTGAAAGGAAGGTTACTTTGGCAGTGAGGTCAAAATGGATTGGAAAGTGAATAAGACTGGAAGAGGGCAGATAAATTCTAAGACCATTACAATAGACCAGGCAAGAAAAATACTGCCAGTAGTTGTTTAACAAATATTGAAATAAATTGAAATCCAGCTGTGTGACATTCCTCTGTATTTTGGTGATTCAGTGAATACACTTTTGCCTGTTGGGCTCAATTCCATCTCTCTCTGTATTTATGCAATTAAACCATTCCTCCAAAGATGAGAACATACCCTGTCTTTAAAGGGCTCTTGGAAAAGAGTTCATTTAGTATTTTTTTTCAATAACCTACCTCAGTGTATAACAATGTTCCCTGTCAAAATGAATTAGAGAAATGTCAACCTGACATATTCATTTTGTTCACTCTTGCACAATCAATAAACTGGAAAAAATATCATTATATTTTCCATTTAGAGATGTGACAATCCAAAAAGAATCAGTAATTAGATCAGTCAATTAATGAACATTAAGCTCTTCCTATGCAAAACTCATGGTGTTAAATGCTAGGGAAAGAAAGACAAAAGTGAAACAATCAGTGACCTCAAACTGCATTCTTTTTTTTAAAAAAAAGTATGTTTTATTTATAATTTAAGGAATAAAACAAAAATTTCCATAACATTCTATAATTAAAATCATGATTGTATATGAAGCTGCAAATCTAGTATGAAAACCTTGTTATTTCTTTTAAACACACAACCAAGTAAACATGTCAATTATTTTCCTCTTCTTTTCCTCTTTTTTTCTTCCTTCCCCGACCCCACCCTAGAGATGGCAAACACTACATACATGAATTTTGACATAGACATAGACATGCACAGTTGGTTGGTTATTGTCCATTTTTAAAGGGGACCAAAATGTTATCACCATGTTATAGTCTTACAGTGTGTTTGATCAGACCAATGTGAGCCAGAATGCTCTACCACAAGTCAGATACAGATAATTCATGCAAACACCAGGAGTGGATTCACTAAACTTGTACATCTCACATTTCTTTTGAGCTACTTCACTTCTTCTTTGCTCATAGAGCACAGCTTCTCTGATGAGGGCACACCATACTAAGAGTTCCTATGCTTGGGTTTCCATAAATGTGTGTGTTGTTTGGAGAGGAGATATGTAAACACACCTGTCTTGGAAGCCAGGAGTGGGGGGGGGAGGGTTGGACAATGTAGTGCTTGAGCAAAGCCTCGAAGGGAACTGGGGCTGACAAAAATCAGAAATGAGAAGGGAATACATCCTTAACAGGGGAACCAGCCAGAGCAAAGACACAGATAGAGGACATAAGGTGCAGAATAACAAGGTCATTATGACTGGGATACACAATGTCAAGGGATGTTAAAGTGGAAGAAGACTGGACAGTGGTAAGAGTCCAATTTGTGAAGAAAATTAAAGATCAAAGAGAGGACTTCATATTTTATCCAAAGGAAATCCAGGTAAGGAAGCACTGGCATTTGTTGACTGAGTGGAGAGGGAAATGTGGTGACACTTTGCTTTAGAGAACCATTTTGGCAGTTTAGTTAAGGATAGATTTCCATGGGTAGAAGTTAGAGCCTGGTAGGCCTAAAAGGAGTCTATCACAGTAATTCAGGTAAATGACAGTGAAAGTCTAACCTAGCTAAATAACTGTGTGAGCAGAGAGAAGAGATATTTATGAGAGATGTTGACATTACAAGCAACAAGATTGGCGGCTGATTACATCTACGGTATGAACGAGAGTAAGGAGCTGCAAACCTGGGTGATATTGAGGTGGGTGTTGTTCTTAACTTTAATATATAAGCTTGGAAGAAAGATAGGTTTGGAGGAAAAGATAAGAGTTCTGTTTCATACATACTGAGTTGGAGATGAGGATTTCAAGATGAATTTGTAAGTTTGTAGAAACTAGGGAATGAGAATGATAGTATTTACATAATACTTTCAAGTTTTTAAAGCTCTTCACACATACTCTCACATTGGATCTTCACCATATCTCTAGGAGGGAACTTCCGTGGGGGCTGGAGTCAGTTTAAATTGGTTTGGAAAAACCAATGTTAAAATTTTCATTGTGAGCATTTTCTCTTTGGAAATTATGCAGTGCTACAGATTGTCAATTTATTGTTTTGCTGATTTTCTAGATGTGAGAAAATGATGGAGGAAATGGTAATACAGATTAAACCTAAAAGTATATCATAGATGCAGTTTATTTTTGAGAAGAGAACTCAAGGGTCAGACAGTTCAACACTTTCATTTTTAGATGAATAGACTGAGATCCATAAGAATTAAGTGACTTTGCCTAGGTCACAGAACTAGTGATTAGTAGATCACTGGGGTCTGAAGACAAGTCTTCTAGCTCTCAATATATTGCTCTTTCCAATGAGTACTAGGCAATTTAATTAATTCAACTACATACATGTTAATAATTGGATCTTGATCACCTTGGCAGCAAAAGTTTTAAAACACAAATAGTATTTTCTGAATACTTTAGGTGGCTTAGATATAATTTTTTCCATTTGCAATTATATTTTTATATCTTTTGTTTTTACAACTGCTTCATTTCTGAATTGATTTCTCCCTCTCCCTACCAAGTTAACCATTGCTACAAACAACACATCAACCATGTCTCATCATGTAAATTTATGCATATATATGCTATAAACCAATATACACATATTAGATATGATTATATATGGGCATATATATATGAGCAGTGTATCATATGTTGTGTTATATTACATATTTATTTCTTGTGATTGAGTCATTACAGTCATATCCAACTCTTCATAACCCCATTTGGGGTTTTCTTGGAAAAAATAAAGGAATGGTCTCCATTAGTTTTTCCAGTTCATTTTACAAATGAGGAAACTGAGGCAAATATGGTTAAGTGACTTGTCCAGGGTCTCAGAACTAGTAAGTACCTGAGGCCAGATTTGAAAAGAATGTGTTCCCAGTTATTTGTCAGGGTCAGTCTTGGTCATTATAACTGCCCAATGTTTGACCCTTTGTTTTTTTCATATAAAAAGGCATTATACAAATTTATAACTTGTAAAAATATTTAAATGAGAGACAGTATGGCATATTGGCTAGAGAACTGATATTGAATTCAGAAAGATCTGCATTCCTCACAAGTAATGGCTATGTGACCCTGGACAAGTCATTTAAGGTCGCCATACTCTTGACAACAATGTTTATGATGAGAAGGTCATGAGATCCTCAAGTGTTCAGTAGTAGGCTATTACTATCACTGTTTCCAACTTCATTCCTCCCAAGGACTACCTGCCATGACTAGTAGTCTGATTCTACTTTAGCATTAAATCACCCAGAATTAAGCTTGTCCTCTTTTGGTACATTGATGATTAAGGTCTCCAGGTCCTCATAAAGTTTTTCTTTGACTTTATCAGCATTTGTCATGTTGGAAGCATAGGCACTGGTGAGAGGGGCTTGGTATTTTACTGTAAGTGGCAATCTCATTGTTGGGACCCTGTCAATCATTCCTCTTGGCGGACATTCAAGCTTGTTGACTAGTTTAGTTTTGATTGCAAAACTTACCCCAGCTTCGTGGTGTTCCCTTTCCCTGTGGCCACTCCAGAAAAATGTGTATCCAGTTCTAACTTTAGTACACAGGCCTTCATTTGCCATGTTTTTTAGCATGATATTTTCAGTCTTGTTATCAAATGCCTTCACTGAGGATGAACATGGCCTCAAGGTCAACTACTGTACTGATGGCAAATTCTTTAACTTGAAAAGGCTACAAGCCAAGACCAAAGTGGAGGGAGTATTGGTGCATGATCTTCCTTTTGCAATTAATTGCATACTCAATGCAGACTCTGAAACTGAGATGAAACAAAGTATGGATCAATCCTCTGCTTCTTGTGCTAATTTTCATCTAACAATTTAACACCAAGAAAACTCAAGTGTTCCATCAGTCAGCCCCACACCATCCATATGTAGAACCATCAATTACAGCGAATAGAGAAGTTTTGAAAACTATGGACAAGTTCACTTACTTTAGCAGTGTTCTTTCCAAGGAGTAAGGTAGTTGTCAGTAAGGTTGACACTTGCATTGCCAGAGCTAGCTCAGCATTTGAGAGGCTCTGAAAGAAAGTGTAGGAGAAAAGACATTAGACTGCCTACCTTACTGAAAGTCTACAAAGCTATTGTGCTGACTTTACTGTATGCCTGTGAAAGCTGGACAGTCTACAGCACCATGTCAGGACACTGAATCACTTCCATTTGTCTTAGGAAGACTCTGAAGATCACCTGGCAAGAGAAGATAGCAGACATTGAGATTATTTCCCAAGCTAAACTGCCCAACATTCCAACAGAAAGCACAACTCTGATGGGCTAGACATGTTGTTAGAATGCCAGGAGCGTGCTTGCCAAAAAGTCTATTTTAGAGAGAATTCAGACAGGGCAAGTAAAAGGAGAAGTGATACTGGGACACCCTGAAGGTCTCTCTTAAGAATTTTAGAATTGATTGTATAGCATGGAAGATATTGGCACAGGACCACCCAGCATGGCATGACCTCATTAGTGAGGGTGCTGAACTCTATGAGAAAGGCAGAATTGAAGTAGCTCAAAGGAAACATGACATCCATAAATTTAGGGTGGGCACCCCAGATGTTCAAATGGACTATTTGTGCCCACCCTGTGGTAGAGCATTCTGAGCTTGTATTGATCTGATCAGCCACAATAGGACACACTGTAATTTTTGTCTAATATTGTGTGATCTTATTTTGGTCTTCTTTGATACTGAGAACCAACTCTTGGCAATTCTTATAGACTATAAGTTGTGAAGAGAAAGTTTGAATCTGTATTGATAGTGGAATTTTATTCACCTTGGATATCCCCATATTGGGTCATTGGCCTCATTCCCTAAGAAAATTTTTCCCAATAAAAAAAGAAATGAAATTGCAGTGTATTTGTTTTCATAGATATTTAAAGAGAAACAAAATTCCCTTTCTAGGGAACTATTAAAAATACACCAATTATTGATTATTTTCAAATCTAAGTTCCTTTCCCATTAACTTTTCTTTCTTTACCACAGGGTACCTCATTAACAAACTAAGCGCATATGGTCTGAATCTTCAAGTGGTGCTGACACAGCTATTTTTGCTTCATTGTCTGCACTTTTTCCTTCTCTGGCACAGTGTGCCACTTTTGCTGAGAATGAATTTAAAAGTTTGAGTAGTCTTCCATCATTATCAAAGAGTATGACTTATCTACATCATAACTCTCTGCATCATTGTCACATGTCACATATATATATATATATATATATATATATATATATATATATATATATCCAAGACCCATAACAATAGCTCCATAAAAGCTTCAGACTCTTTTCAAAACCCTGACCACTGCAGAGGTCGAGGAATCAAAAGCCAAGTTATTGTACTTTGCTTACAACATATAACTACAAGTCATAATTATATTGTCTGAAAACCCATAACCATAAGTTTGAATTGCTAAAACTCTGCCAAACTCTTAAAACAAACATCAGAAAGAAATTCTCTCTTTTCAAGTTTCTTTCCAGAATAGCTTGTAAATCTTAAAACTCAATGTATCTCTGAACAATTACTTAAAGTAATACATTTCAACAACTAAGTGCTTAAAAAAAAAATAAAAGCTTTGGACCCAGAGAAGTGACTTGATTGCTTTTCAGAATACAAAATAATGCGGGTTCCTTTCCATTATGTTTATGGGTAAATATGCTTCCCCAATCTAAAATGAAAATAATTATTTGTAATCTTTACAGAACCTCAAATGACCAAATTCTCCTATCTAATATCTTAGATCTAACTCTGAAGACCATCGGTGCTGCAGACAATGATTTTATGTCACTGAATTAAAATCCTGGCCAGTAAGCTAGTTCTTTTTATTGTATTTTTTGTTTGGTCCAGACTTTTGGTGTTACTGGTTACTGGTTACTGGTTACAACCCCCCAAAAAAGAAACTCCCTGTACTAAGAAAATCAAGAACTCTTTAGTAACATTGTCTTAGTGGTTAAATGTATTGTCTACAGTCTCAAAGTTATATGTATCAGGTCTAACATTCATGTCAGGACCCTAATATCAAAGCCAGCTATTGCAATATCACATTGCCACCTGTAGTTTATCATAAAATAGCTGCACATCCCCAAAAGTGGAAGCTCAGATAATCTAGCCTCCCCAGAGATGGTATAGTTCTATATACATATCACATGTGACTAAGAAATTTTATTTTTAACAGTACATGGTTAAATGCAAATATATTTAAAATGAGATAAAAAGACAATAATGAATAAATCCTCGGATTTTTATCTCTGAAAGTAATTTTCAAAGATTTCATATTGCCTTAATATAAATTATGTGATGTATTCTCATATACTATAAAGTATTAGAGGATTAAATGACAAAAATCCTAATTCAAATATGACTTGTTACTAATTGCATCATGGCATCTCTTGCTTTTTTAATTCCTAATCACTAATCTTAGCATGAAATTCATATGATCACATGTTCTAGTATAATCATGTTGTTTTCTACTCTTACATTGTTTTGTTCTAGTCAAAAATTTTGAGTAAGTGAATTCCCTTTGGTCCTAGAGATTTCATGAATATAGATTGTAAACTTCTGAATACCTAGGATCTGTTGTTTATATGCATTCAGTTATTAGTTGCGATAATCCAGATAGAAATATAGTCCACGTGCAAAAATCTGAACATTTTACTGAACAGAACTATCTACTGGATAGATTCATGGGCAAAGGTCTCAGGATTTTATCAAATTGTATGTTTAGTATAAGTTAAGAGTGGAATATGACATAAAAAATCTGATGGAACTTTAGTCATGAAGGGGTTAGTCTTGATGTACTCTACTCTGGGGACCACATTTTAATAGGCATAGTGACACACTAGAGCTCATTCAGAGCACACCAGTATGGTGCATAGATACTCAACCCTTTAGCTCTTCTGGGCCATATTACCAAACAAAAACTCATCAAGAACTACATATAGAATTTCATATTTATTTGTGACTATAATGTACTCCAGATGACCTATAATAATAAAATGTGATAATGCCACATGAAAGGGCTTTTCTGACTGTGTGCAGTCATGGAATGTGGATTGGACATACCTGGGAGAGTCTGGTGATCACGCCATTCTATGATTGACTTAAGTTACTAGAGACGGTTGTCCTGGAAAGAATTTTTTAAAGATTTTTCTGGAAATATGGTAGTTGTCTTCAAGTATTCAGAGGGATCCCAAATTGAAAATATTTTGTTCTACTTGGTCCTAAAATAAGAGATTTTTAACCTGGAAATCCATGGATTGATTTTAAAAGGTCTGCGAACTTGGAAGGAGAAAAAAAATAAATGATTATTTTTATAGTTACTTTTCTTTGTAATTCTATGCATTTAATTTTATTCATTTAAAATCTTGATTCTGAAAAGGGGTGAATATGCTTTACTCGACCACCAAAAGACGTTTAATGGATGAAATTTATACCCATGATCTCTGACAATTTGTTGACCAATTAAGTACAAAGCACCTTGAAAGCCATACACTTAACATTACACCACCAACCTATGGCATTCTTCCATTGAAAAAAAAAAATCTCATATTGATTTCTTACCATCTATCAAAATGCAGAACTATACACTCTGACAGTACAGTAGATCAGTCTCAATAGTAACAGAAAAATTCATTGGTTAGAGTATTGAACCTAGGGGTGGCTAGGTAGTGCAGTGGATAGAGCACCAGCCCTGGAGTCAGGATTACCTGAGTTCAAATACAGTCTCAGACAATAATTACCTAGCTGTGTGGCCTTGGGAAAGCCACTTAATCCCATTGCCTTGCAAAAACAAACAAACAAACAAACTAAAAAAAATTTTTTTTAAAAACTGTATTGAACCTAAAGTCAGGAAGACCTGAGCTTAAATCAGGGTCACTTAGCTGAGTGACCTTGGGCAAGTCATTTAATCTGTTTCCCTCAGTTTCTTCATCTCTCAAATGATCTGGAGAAATGAATGGCAAACCACTTCTGTATATCTGCCAAAAAAACTCCAGATGGGTTCACAAAGAGTCAGACATGCCTGAAAAATGACTGTGAAAGACCACAAGAACAGTAAAGTTTTTTTTTTCAAAGTCTCTGAACTTTAAAACTTCACAAAATTCAGCATAACCATTAAACATTGTTTTTATGTTTTTATACTCATATAATTAGTATATTAAAGTTTATGTTTTGTATGACATTGTGAATATTATCAGTAATTAGAGAGCCATTCTGGAAACAACTGACATATTAACATATAACTCCTTTTCTATCCAAGTAGGTCAAAGTATTTTATTAATGCAATGTAATTATTACACAGTTGGTATAGAAGCTTTTTAAATTTTAATAGCATTTAGTGTTTATATAGTCTAATTACTCTAAAGATTATTTGGGAGAAGGGAGATAATTTCACTATTTTGCAAGAACTCTCAATGTGGAAGTTTTTTACATCCATGTCAATTGATAACTTATCTCTATTTTATTTTCTCATTGAATTGCTTGAGGCATTTAAAAGTTCAAGGATTTGCCTATAGTTATATAAATAGTAGGTGACAGATGTGGCTCTTGAACTCAGGACTTTTAAATCCCAAAGTTATTAGTCATACACCGCACTATTACACCATCTCCATAATGACATGATAAAAATCAAGTGAACACAACTTTTAGGGAAATTGTTCCTAATTCAAGGAAATCAATCTTAACTGAGCATTGGACTCAATTATGCTGTTTTCATTTTCTAATATCAGAGTATTCAGTCTAAACTATTTAAAGATTTGTGTATTTTCCTCAGCCAACAGTTGCCATCTACTATTAACTTTGGGACATTTGAGATTCTTGCCAACCATGAAATCCCATGATTCTCTTTAAAAGTAACTAAAAACACAATATAATATTTGATGGAAAACTGTTTACATTAAAAAGAGAGAAATTAGCAACAGAAACTATAACATCAAACCATTTTTATAATATGTCAATAAGAGAGCAGAACTTTTTCCCAGAATAAGGAAAACATGAATATAAATTCACTCATTTTACAAGTTGTTCTCAATTGAGCATTGGGATACTTAATTTGATAAGGAATTCTTGATACCTTCTTTTCAAGGAAACAAATCAGATGTAGTGTAATTAATACATTAGGACTCATGTCTTGGTAGTATGTGCAGTGTTTTTCCAGATGAAAAGGCAAGGACATTCTTGAATTTTATCTGGACTCTGACATTGGGCAACACATGTAGGGATCTTTGATGAAGCTGCTGTTTGAGAAAGTCTGTACTGCTAATGCTGGCTAGCTCTGGGTCCTGATTATGAAAGTCCTCTGGACTGAAATACTCCTCAGATTACACAGAAATAGCAATAATGAGGGGAAAAAAAGAAAGGGAAAAAAGGGGAAAAAATCCTTTGCTACAGTCTGGGAAAAATTTTGTTAAATGATATTATTATATGGGTTGTTGAGTTCTTTAGAGTCCTTTGAAGGATGGCCAGCCTGTTTCCATGCTTTGTTTATATAGGGAAATGGTTTAAATAAAAGACTGATCTGAACTATGTTTGAATTCAGCGAAATATTTACATTATGGCATTATTGATAGAAATTTTGTCTTGCTCCTTAGAAATGAGGGACTGTTTACTAAGGATAGCACTTTTGGGCCCAAACCTAACTTGTGGAATTCATTTTCTCTGTATTAGTCTGCTGCTGGGTTTTGTTCCCCTATTTGTCACGCATAGAAACAGCTACCTATTAGAGAAATCATAGTTTTGGAGTGAAAATATTAGAAACACATGCATTATTCCTTTGGAGAGGGGGATAGGATCTAAACTGTTTTCTTCAGTGAGTGCTAGTGGTCAGCCATGTATCTGGATTTGTGTTTGTGTATGTGTGTGTGTATGTGTGTGTGTGTGTGTGTGTGTGTGTGTGTGTGTGAACACCTACATCACATCAAATTCAAAATACATTTCTATGATAAGAGAAGAAATCTCCATTCTGTCACAGTGCAATTATAATCCATTGCATATATTTCCACAAATTTTTGATTGATCAATTATGTTGATTTCGCCCCCTTTTTTTGCTTTTAAAAATTAGCATTTATTATATGAGATATCTCTCTGGAAGGAGGAGGAGAAAAGAATACTAGAAGAAATTATTATGATATAAAAATTACATCAATGAAAACTTTAGTGAAAAAAAAAAGAAAAATTACTTCTATAGTACATCATAAGATTACCATGACTAGCAAGCTGGACAGATAAGTGGTGCAGTAGATAGGGCACTGACCTTAGAGTCAGAAGAATAGCAATTCGAATCTAACCTCAGTCACTTGACACTTGATACTTACTAACTCTGTGACCTTGAGCAAGTCACTTAACCCTGATTGCCTCTCATCCAGGGCTATCTCTAGTCATCGTGATTCCTACCTGGTCACTGGACCCAGGTGACTCCGAAGAAGAAAGTGAAGCTGGTAACAGCACATCACCCCTCATTTAAATCCGATTCACTTGTTTGTCATGGTGTCACCTCCCTGATGTCATGGTTTTCTTCAAGAACAAAGTACAAGCATCATCATCATCATCATCATCATCATCATCATCATCACCATGACTAGCATTAAACATGCAGATAAGTCAAGGTGAATGATAATTTAATCTTTAGTTAGCTGGAGTGAGTTAGCAGTTAAGTAGAGGAAACTCTTTCCACTTAGACCTGAAAGTTTAAAAACCCATCTCTTGATTAGAATTTAAGATGCCAAACTCAAAAACAGTATCATAACTAATTCAACTTCTCTGAAACGCTTTCCTAGTCTCTAAAAAAGAATTCCCGTGGACCTCCTGAGCATGATTGTTTTGAGAAAAGAATGAAATTATATAGGTAAAAAAGCATATTCCAACTTGTAATCTCTTATTTTGATTCTTTATCTCAGTGTCTTTTTCTCCTTCTCCTTTCTCTGTCTCCTTTTCTTTCCATCTTCCCGCATGTTCTGTCTTCTTCTTCTTCCTCATTTCTCCCATCTATCCCAAACCCTTCTCTGTCTCTTCTCTGCCCTCTCCTTCTTCCTCTCTTTAACCTACCTCTTCTCCATCCCTTCTCTCTCCCTTTCCCTCTTCTCTTCACTTCTCCTCCCTCTCTCTTTTCCCCAATCATTCCTTGCCTTTCTTTCTCAGAGAATAGGAGCCCTCTAGATTTGGAAGGAACACTGGTGATCATGTAATCCAACCTTAAGAAACTGAGGAAACTGAGACCACCTGTAATGGTTAAATGCCTCACCCAGCATCCCCTCAGTTTAAATAAAATTCAGCTGCCATTATTCAGGATGTTTCCCACTATAACTCACTGAGTAGCTGGAGACAGAATTGTATGAATAGATTCATATATAGTTAAACAGTCTATGTTTTAACTAAAAACATTTTCTCTGTTTCCTCCCAAACCCTTCCTTGCATACTTGCTAGATCCTGGATTCTCTTTAACCCATTTCTAACCTCTCTTCTTCTTCCTTTTACCCCAGATGCTCAAAATTTATAGACTTCATCTACTTCTTACACAATTCCCAGAGTTGTTCCATTTGATGTATAAGTGAATATAAATGCACCTAACCCCTCTATCTAATTGGTCATGCTTCTCACCTTCAAGTTGAGGTGACTGGAAGGCATAGTAGATAGAGTTGTGGCCACCATTATTAGTACAGACCTTCTCAAACAGCAGCTTTGTCAAAGATCCCTACATGCACTGCCCAATATCAGTCAGGAAAAGCTTAGTCCAAATCCAACTTCAGATACCTTCTACCTGTATGACTCTAGGCATGTCACTTAGCCTCTGCTGCCTTAGTTCCTGTATCAGTAAAATGGGTATAATAATAATATCGACTTTCCAGACTTGCTCTGAGGATCGAATGGAAACCTTCGCACATTAAATCCTGACTTCTTATCATCACCATCTTCTTTGTTATTATTATTAATATCCTATCTATACTTGCTCCAAAAAAACTGATCCTCCCTGGACATCTTAACTGTCTTGACTCTCTGAACATATCTGCGGCTCCCCTTTTTTCAATATCTTTTTTCTGAGAACAGTAATTGGGTCCAACTACTGAAAAGGACTATTGACAGGTAACTATCCCATAGCTCAACTCACAATATGTTTTTCCTCCCTAGAATAAAATTTCCTTCCCTGTCCCACAATCCCCCTTAGATATATTCTACCTTTAATAAACTAAGCAAATACTAACTCAACTTGGCTATTCTCCATGCCTGGAACAGCACAGGGGATACATTACTGAGCCTGGAGTCAAGAAGACTCGTTTTCCTGTGTTCAAATATTTTCTTTCTGTGTGACCCTAGACAAGTCACATAACCCTATTTGCCTCAGTTTCCTTATCTGTAAAATGATCAGAAGAAAATGGCAAGTCACTCCAGTATCTCCCAAGAAAACCCCAAATGGGGTCATAAAGAGCCATACATAATGAAATAACCAAACATGTCTGGTACTTAGTAAATTAAGTCCCTCATGATTTGCCCTTTCCATCTACCTTCTCTATTTGCCATCAGAGTCCTGTATTTGAAAATCTAACTTGCTGTTCAATTTTGGTCATGTCATCAGGAAAGTTTGAAAGTCCCCCATTTCATTTGAATGTCCATCTTTTCCCCCAAAAGAGTACATTCAGTTTTTCTGGGAAGTTGACTCTTGATTGTAATCTAGGCTCTTTTGGGATATCATATTCCAAGTCCTATGAGAACTTAACATAGAAATACAAATCTTGTGCTATTCTCACATTATTAGTATTCTTCTCATCTTGTCCAATGGATTTCTGATATAAATGGACCAAGGACAAATTACTAACCTACTTTTATTCTTTAATATTTAACGTTCTTCAGACTATTGAACAAATTGATAAAATAGCTTCTTTATCAATTAAAATAACATAATATTAACACCCTTTATATAGAAACACCTTAAGACTATATGGTTTAAGCTGATACTATTTTTATCCTAGTCTCATTTTCCTCATCCCATAATGACTGTTTTCATTATTCTTTAATAAATATTAAGTATAATTATCTTAAGCTGGTACTTGGTCTTTTTATGTTCTTACTAGCTCTGTTTGCTGATTCAACATTTAATTCTCTGCAGTGTCTCAGAACATCCTTCCTACTGAAACCACTTCTTCCTTCCCTCTTCCAAATTCTTTCAGTCTCTTTTGATTTTGTTTCTTCTAAGATACCACTGCAATAAATCAACAAGGCAAAGAATCCTCCAAACCCTGAGCACCATTAATAACCTAAATAGCTCAATTGCTATAGTGTGTTGAAATCTTTCTCTTAAAAAGAGGAATTATCTTTTTCCCCCTGGAAAATTAGGTTGAAAAGAAGCTTTTAGAGTTCATCCTATTAAAGGAAGATTGGGGATTAATGATCACTTTGGCAAGCTCCCTTTATTGAACTGATGGAAGCTGACCTGACATCTAGATGGAACTAAATTTTTATAAAACTCAGATTTCTCCCACCTCCTGCTTAGACAGCACTAATGGATTGGAATCATTCATTTGAGACACAATTTCCTCCTCTTCCTTGAGTGCTAGACCTCATTAACAGCTGCTTTGGCAATGGGTAGGGAGAATCCATAGAGAGCCCAAATGAGGAGGCCTCAGCTGCAGGTAAACTTAATAGAAAGCCTGTCTCAAATTTGGATAAACATTTTCTGAAAGATCCTTAGAAGTTGAATTTAAATGCCACCTGCTGAAATAGAATTTATATCAATTAAACAATTTAATTAAATTCATATTGGGAGCATAGTTTTTTGATACTTAATTTCACTAGCCCTTCAAGAAATACAATAAATTCCTTACACATAGAATAAATCAAAATATCTCTTCAAAAGACTGAACTTTCCTCAGCCATGATATTTTGATTTTAAAATGAACCAAATGGATCTTTGTTATTTTTCAAAAGAATACTATTCTTAGGTTAAGTCTACACAGGAGTTTTGCTCCATAGCTAAGAAATGACAATATTTCTTTTAAAAAATTCCTTTATATTGGCAAGGATGAGTTATGTCTTTCATTGATTCTTTCTGCAAATGCCAAACAATCTATTTCAGGAATTTAAACCCTTTTTTCATATCATGGACATCTTTGGTTTCAGTAAAGGCTATGGAGTACTTCAAATCTTTTTAAATATTTGAATTAAATAGTAAATTTCATTTTGAAGTGAAGATAAAGATAGATATACCTCAGATAATCTCTCAAATACAAACATATAATATAGATATATATGGAGAGATATAGATAGATAAAGAGATACATGTTTCATATACCTATATGTGTATGTATATGTATGGATATTGCTCTGACATCTGGCCATAGATCTCTTATGGTCTATGGATATAGCATACTGAGATTTTTGTTCTCTGTATTGTTAGTAGTTTGTTTGTTTTATTTTTTTGCCTGGAGAGACAGGAATAGCTGAAGGAGTTTGCTGTGTCTAGAAATAGTTTGTTTCATACATGATTGAAATATGGTGAAACTAGGGAGATAATTCTTCTAAAGGTAGCATGATATAATGTATTGAATCCTGGATTTTGAGTCTGAATGCCTGAATTTGAGTCCTATATTCATGAACATTAATTAAGTAGCATAGTGGATAGAACCCTAGGCTTAGAGTCATCAAGACTAGAGTTCAATATGTAGCCACAGAAACTCTTATTAACTGTGTTATCTTGGGCAAGTCACTTAACCTAGGATTGCCTTTATTTCCTCATCTGGTTAGTGTGGACAATGATATGAGTTAACTCAGAGTGCTTGTGAAAATCATATGGAGGGGTGGCTAGGTGGCGTAGTGGATAAAGCACTGGCCCTGGAGTCAGGAGTACCTGGGTTCAAATCCAGTCTCATACACTTAATAACTACTTAGCCGTGTGACCTTGGGCAAGCCACTTAACCCCGTTTGCCTTGCAAAAACCTAAAAAAAATCATATGGAGTAGCATCTGGGAGAACCAAAGACCTGAAAATATTATATTAATATTATTTTATAAAGCATTGTATTATATAATATTTCATATTATACATCATATAGAATATTATATATTTTAAACATTTTATTAATGTTATATTAATATACTGTTATTTTTATCATTTGCCACATGGCAAGCTACTGAAACTTTTGCAGCTTCCAGTTTGTTCATATGCAAAATAAAAGAGTAATAACCAACTTTTTCAAACCTTTGATTTGAAGGAAGAACATTTTGTAAAGAAACAATTTTGCAAAGAAGAGCTACAAAGTATTAGCACACATTTTTTAAAATGTTCTGAATCCTTCATAACAAATGCAAATTAGAATATCGCTATTGGCAAAGATTAGTTCATGTCAGACTGAGCCTTATACAACTTTTTAGAGCCATGGATTAGTGCCGCATTTTTTTTTTTTTTTTTTAGATTTTTGCAAGGCAAACGGGGTTAAGTGGCTTGCCCAAGGCCACACGGCTAGGTCCTTATTAAGTGTCTGAGGTCGGATTTGAACTCAGGTACTCCTGACTCCAGGGCAGGTGCTCTATCCAGTGGACCACCTAGCCACCCCACTGCACCACCTAGCTGCCCCACGCCACTCTTCTTGAAAGAAAATTGAATTAGAGAAAAAAGTTACTAACTCTTCATGCACTTTGACCCCCAAATCCCACTACTGAGCATATAACTCAAGAAAGTTCAATGTAACAAAACATTCACTTAAGAACTTTTTGTGAACATGAATATAAGATGAAATGCTGGAAATAGTATCAAAAAGAAAATGCAACACCTTTTTTGGGAGGGGACAAAAAAATTTAAGTAAGTATTGCTGTGATTAACATGAGCTAAGGGGAAGGAGAGATGGAGCACCTTTTTTAAAAGGAAAAACCTTTGTAAAGGACAAATTGGAATATAAATATTAGCTTTTACTATTGTCACTCAATCCCAAAGCCCTCAGGTCTCAGAAAATAAAGCAAGGATAGAAAGTTTACATTGCAAATCTTGTATACCTCAACTTTTAATGATGGAGGAGGAAATGGAATTAAAATTTTCTGATTCTAAATCTAGTTCTGTTCCTCCCCCCTCCCACTGCTTTTAGCTTCTCTTAGCTCTTGGGCTGCTTTGATAGCTTTATTCATAAAGTATTACAGGCTAGCATTTTAATTTTTCTGTGTCTTCATTTTCTTATCTGTAAAATTAAGGGTCTGGTCTAGCTCAGAGGTTTTTCAACTTTGTTTATATCATTGGATACCTTTGGCAGGATGGATGCCTTCTCAGAATAAAATTTTTAAATAAATGATTGATGTGTTAAATTTCACTTAGAGTTTTAGTGAAAATGAAAATGTCTTCTCCCCCCAATCCAAGTTCACAGATATGTTGAAATGTTCCCAGGAGTCTCTGAATCCCAGGTTAAGAATTGCTAGCCTAGAGGAGATCTAATGACCTTTCCATGGCAAAAATGAAAAAAAAAATGATTCCTTACTGTATACTCTAATTCTGTGGCCACAAGGAGGGGCTGAAGAGGAAGGAAACAATATTCCTTAGATACAGCTGTTCCTGATGTTTCTACATTGACCACTTGATGGCACCCTCCATACTTATCTTCACAAGTTTATTCATCCCTAACAAGTTTATGATACTTTACCCTGGTAATATAACTGCTTCTACTTATTGGAAGCACCATCACTGGGAAGATGCAAAGATTTGCCATTCTATTTTCCTTTTTTGTTGGTCCATAATCTGCTATTTCCTTGGTATTGGGGATATCCAAGAAGATGCAATGTATAATCCTAGAGAATTAAGAACTAATTCTGGGTCACTCAATTACCGCTTCAGATGTAGGGCTAGAAATCAGTACTTCTTTACTCTTTGGCTACTCTATCAGGATTTTTCAAAGCAAAGATTCAAATTTCTCCTTGCTTCTCCCCATCAGACATTTCTTTGTTATGCAAAATCCATATCATGAAAATGTCTTTGTAGAGTAATTTCATAATCATTCTTAAATTTGTTAGGAATTCATTGTGAAGAATAGGATCATATTTTGGGCTCTCATTCTTTGCATATGTATCTCCTAACCCAGTGTAGGTCAGCATCTTCTCTTCAATTACTAATCTTAGAGCAGTTCCTACAAGAGATGCTAAGTATCTTTCCCAGGGTCAACCAACCAGGGTATATTAGACGTAGATCTTCCTAGTTTCAAACCTCTATCATTTTTTAAAATTTCATTTTCAACTCTGAGTGTTCTCCTGTTCCTTCCTCAACCCACTGAGAAGTCAAGAGATACAATACCAATTATAAATATGAAGTAAGGAAAATACCATATTTCCAAATTAATCATGTGAGGAAAAAGCAAGAAAAATAGATAAAGTAAAAAAAAAGTTATTCATTCTTTTCTGAATGTTAATTGGATCTCTCTCCATAGGTGGATGGAATTTCTCTCTAACCCGCTACCCACCTTACTAGTCCACCTTACTCGTGAATATTTTTGGAGGGTCAGTTTGTTTGTACTTAAACTATTTTAAAATGCTTCTTTTATACTTAAAATGTTTTATTTATTGACCTGAAGAAACGTTATCTTACTTGAAAGGCAAGTTCTACAGAGTTGCACTTGTATTCTTCTGGAATAGGAGATAATTGAGTATTCAGTATTATGAAATGAACCAACCTTTAATGAATACATTAACTATTTATGGTACCACTACAGGTGAACCATTTGGAAACTGGGACAAGGGTAGAGTTGATGAATTTATTGTTGCCATGACAAATTTCCAACACAGTAGATGAAATGAGTATTCAATTTAATCAGGAGAGCTCTGAGTTTGAATTTTGCCTCTGACACTTACTACTATGTTACCCTGAGCAAGGCAATTAACCTTTCTGATCATGAGTTTCCTCAATTGCAAAATGGGAATAATAACTGTTTTAAATAAACCACAGGATTGTCAGGAGGACCAGATGAGATAATATTTGCTAGAAACTGCTTGGCAGATCTTAAAATGATATCTAAATGACATCAGTTATTGTATTGGTCTGCTCTAATTCACAAGGTCATGAAGACACAATTGAACAACTCTCAGTATATATATGTATACATATATATATATATATAAATGCATGTGTATAGATATATATTTGTATGTAAATAATGGATATATACACATATTATATTTTTCTATAGACAGGCAGACAGAAATATAGAGACAGAGAGAGGAGAGTCAGAAAAACAGAGATAGAAATAGAAAGACAGAGAGAGAGAGAGAGAGAGAGAGAGAGAGAGAGAGAGAGAAATTAGTGAGAGAGATTCATTATGTATCCTTTAAGGATATGTTAGGTTACATGATTTTTTCATAGTCATAATTATAGCCTTATTTGGAATCAACAGCATTATAACATGTTTGCAGGATTTTCTTTCCATGTAGTCTTGTCAAATGCATGGTTCAGACCGGGCATTTCAGGATGGGTTAAGCATCTGTGGGAAACTGGCACTGTGAAATTTGAGGTTTAGGATTTCCCTCCTCTTTGTTTTCCCATTCACTCAATGCAAGCTATATCCCAGAGTCCAAAATTCAGCGATTTAAGAAAAAAAAAATCTTTCTTTAAAAATGCTGCTTTAAAAGGGAAACAAGAGAACAAAATATAGGAAAGGGGTAGTATTGCCATCCTAGGAAATTGCTTCTATACTGCCTGTAGAAAATGATCAAGCTACATCCTTTAATAGTCTCATTTACCATTTTAACAGAAATTTTCTTTATTTACAAAAAGGAAAAAAAACCATTCTTTATTGCAATCCAAATATCTCCAGTTTGGCCCCTCCCCTTCTCACTCTGGCTTACCCCATTTTCTTTATTTCTTGTGATCAACAAGAGACTGAATATTCTTGAGCCTAGCATTCATCCAAAGTCACTAGAGCTCTGGTGCTGACTGGGCTCATGGGTTCATTTCAAAATTTGCCTTTTGGTATGCAAAAAAATCTTCAGGTTAAAAAAAATGGAAAAAAAGGTGGTTTGGTGGGCTTTGTTTAGCATTCAGAAAGGGAGGAGGATGAAAGGAATGCAATATTCCAGATGGCAGGTTTGATCCTGCCTCTGACCCACCATTTCCCAGAATTTGCTTCTTTTCTGATGCTTTTTGAGTTAGCCCATGCTGAGCTCACTCTGAATCATGGTCTGGTTACCTTTGAACTCCAGTTTCCGGGCCCTTTTGGCAAACTATTGCTTAGTGACTCAGTAATTGTAATAAGAGCACAGTCAGTTAATCTTCCACTTGGAAAAGACATGGAAGCCAGGACTCACTCCAGGGGAGTTTCAGAATACATTTCTTAGCTATTGGGGGAGGTGAGGGAAGACCATTCTTCCCATTTAATTTAGTTAATTCAACATTCATCTGTAGAGTAGCCATGAGTGATAGGATAGTGGTTAGATGATATGGGAAGGCCAAAACAAATATATAAAGTACCTTCTTCCAACTACCTGCAAACGATCGATTTGACCCTTTTGTGTTCTCTATACAACACATGTTTTTGTTTTATAGGAGATCCAATAATGAAGGAATTCCCTAGACTCCAGAAAATCAACTCATGCTTTGGAACCTACAATAATATTGCTTAGGGGATTAGGAGGTAAAATGATTTACCCAAGGTCACACAGTGAGTATGTGTGAGAATCAGGACTTAAATTCTGGTCTTCTTAACTCAGGACCTAGCTCTTTGTCCATGATACAGCACTGTCCACAGATTGTTGTGAAACTTTAATTGATATAAGGAGTAATGTGGTATAATGCAAAAGAGCACTTAAGAGATCTGATTTTTAATTCAAGCCCTCTGCCTAGTATACTGTAAGGACTTTAGTAAATATTGATTTTTTTATATTAATACAGGACACTTTTTTTCATAGTCCTACTTTGGATTCTATCTTTGTGACCTCAGACAAGTCACCAAACATCTCAGTGCCTCAGCTTTCTTTATCTGTAAAAGAAGGGTACAGACTCAATGACCTCTAAGATCCCTTCTGGGCTTAAAGCTATAAACCTTTGCTACTTCTTGAATTTATCTTTGAGAAGAGAGACTAGGTGGGATTTAATATCTATACATATAAATAAATACCAAATGTAAAGAAAGTAAATTCAAAATGATTAGAAGTCAGGGAGGTCAGAGGAGAGAGTTGCAAAACATTTGAAAGGATAAGAAAGGAAGCATTTGAGCTGAGCTTTGATGATTGGTAGAGAGTAGCAGACTCGGAGGTCAGGAGGGACCATATTTCCAGCTTGGAAGGTAGTCTGTGCAAATACATGGAGAGAGAATACAGTATGTTGTACATGGAATTGCTAGTGGATAGAGTACTTGGGTCTGGAGTCAGGAAAGCTCTTCTGAAGTCCACAGCTGGACTCAGAAACTTCAACTGTGTGAGTTTGGACAAGACACTTAACTATATTTGCCTCAGTTTCCTTATCTGTAAAATGAGCTGGAGAAGGAAATGCCAAATCCTAAGAAACCAGTATCTTTGCCAAGAAAACCCTCAATGGGGTCATGGAGAATTGGACATGACTGAAATGATGGAATAACAAATGTATATGAGAAACAGACAAGTCATTTGTACTAGACCATTGCATATGTGAAGAGAAACGATATAGAATAATCCTGGAGAAAAAAAAAATGGCAGCCAAATTGTGAAGAGCTTTAAATTCCAAATAGAGGAATTTGTGTGTCGTCCTAGAGGCAACAGAGAACAATGAAACTCTCAGAAGGGAGGAATGAAGAAGTCAGACTTGGGGAATGTTACTTTGGCAATTGAGTGGATATTGGATTAGAGAGAAAAGAAACCAAAATCAAGGAGACAAGTTTGGTGGCTATTGCCAGAGTCCAGACAGGCGATGAAGGTGTCAACTGGGGTCATGATCCTGAATTTGAAAGAATGGTATGGAAAATGTTTTTGAGGCATAATTGCCCCATATTGGAAACTGGTTGGATATAGGAAAAGGGAGAGTAAAAAGATATACTCTGATTCTCTTACACCTCAAAAAACTTCTACCTTGGTGAGGATTGACAATATTTATACATATAAATAGATACAAAATAAATGCTTAATGATTTGGTTGAGGGAAACACAAGGGATGTACACATGTTATAAATCTGGGTTCCTGGAAGGATATATGTATCCTAGGCAGATAATAAGGAAATTAAAATGAAAAGTACGTTTACATAAAAGACAGTTCCGTTTAGAACATATTGAATTTGAGATATAAATGGAACATCCAGGTGGCTCAATGGAGAGTGTGCTGGGCTACAGTAAGAAACATTTATCTTTATGAGTCCAAATTTGGTCTCATATTAGCTGTATGACAATGGGAAAGTCACTTAACCCAATTTACTTCACTTTCCTTATCTGTAAAATAATATGGAAAAGAATATGATGAAACACTCCAGTATCTTTATCAAGAAAAGTACAAATGGAGTCATAAATTATTAAAGATTGAGGCAGCTAGGTGACGCAGTGGATAAAGCACTGGCTCTGGAGTCAGGAGTACCTGGGTTAAAATCCGATCTTAGACATTTAATAATTACCTAGCTGTGTGGTCTTGGGCAATCCACTTAACCCTATTTACCTTGCAAAAATCTAAAAAAAAAAAATCATTAAAGATTGCTGAAATGACTAAACAAAAGGAGACATCCACTTGGAAATGTCCAATATAAATTCGTCTCATTTATCTATTTATACTTCAAGCACAAAGCTAAGCATCTTGCACTAAAGATAGCAATAAGCTATCTAATAAATTCTTGCTGATTAATTGATGTAACATGAGCTTAGGAGAGACCAGACCTTGATGTGTAGTCATCTCCTTGGAGATAATATGTTAAGCACTAGGAGTTAATAACTTATGAAGAGAGGAGTGAAGAAAGTATTGGGGATACATAATTAAGGGGCATAATCAAGCAAATGAGATTGAGAAGGAATGGCCAGGTATGTGGGAGTACCAAGGAAGCAGCATACCAAAAGCTCAGAGAGAAGAGAATGTCTATGGGAGAAAAGTCAACAGTTTCAGCTATGGTAGCAATAAAGAAGGATGAGTACTAAGAAAAAGCCAGTGAATTTGGAAATTAAGAGATCGTGAATAATTCCTTGGAAAGAGCCAATTTAGTCACTTTGCTAGTTTATAATCATAACATATAATTTAAAAGTCAATTTTATTTAGGCTAATTACAATTCAATCCAACATTTATGCACTTTCTTCTATGTACTAGGCACTGTGCCAATTTGCTAATTATATTTGTTTTGCTTTTTCCTTCTAATATAGCTTGCTTTGTGTGCATTTTTCCACATTCTCCAGAACAAGGTGTATTTCATCATTTTTGATATGGGAGGAAAAAATTCAGACAAATGGAATGTCACCTATTTGTATATATCTTATGCACTCATTAAGTAATAGGATTCCCTCAATGGGAGATTGTAAGCCATTAGAGAGGAGACCAGATGAATGGGTTGTCTTTGAAAATAAAGAGAAGAGAACACCAGATCGAGGCTTTTTTTCAGATAAAATGTTTTTACCACTATTGTCAAGATAGAATATTAAATAGTAAGAACCATTGATCTGAAAAGAAATTTTATAATTTTATATAATAAATAAAAATATTGTAGAGAGAAAAGCCTTCTCCATAAAAAGATAAAACCTAAAACTCTACAAAGTTGCTGTAGTTATTGTGTGGAAGTTTTCTTTGTTCAGGATTTGAGGGCTATATCAGATTATTATTATACAGGTTTTAGGTACACCTCTGAATAATTGGCATTCACTGATTTTGCTGTTCATTTGCTTTTAAAGATTGAAAATATCTAACCCTGACAGAAAGAACAGACAAGGGTCACTCAAGGCCAGTCCCACTCTGATTGTCACAGGAAAGTTTAATTCTGATTTGTTTCTGACCTCAGTCAGTTTGCTTCTCTTCATGTTTCCTCACTCTTGAGGGCTTGTTTTATTGATAATAAATTTAGCCTAGACATCTAAGTGGCTTAGACCCACCCAGCATTAGATCTCACAACCCTATAAGATTTGGCAACTTCATACTTCCAGAGACAGTAAGTCTGTACCATCATGATATTCAGGTTATATTCACTATTTAAAAAGATGTCTAGTTATACACATGTAAATTTAAAAGCAAATATTCTGTTCTGCCTTGTTAAGTTCAATGCTGTCAACTTTTAGTAGCTCTGCCAAACCAAGATTTCCAAATCAGACTGTAATAGTATTATAGAGTAGATGAAAAAATCGAGTTTGTACATGTCATCTAATTCATTAAGTTTGGTTTTTTAATGGGTTGTGCTTTTTTTGTTTTAGACTTTTTCAGTTCCTAAATGAAATGGAGAACGCTAACTATATTACTAGCAAAGTACTTTGATACTTGGAATTTTTATAATAGACTTATATGTTTAAGGCACCAGAATCAACCATTCTGGTAAGAGGAGATAATTATCTATGCAGATCCACATTTTCCATCATCTCACACTCTTACAATTTTTGTTATTACTGTAATTTTCAAGAGGGAAAGAAAGGTTGAATAGCATAGTTGAGGTTAAACTAAAATCCGTTTGCTTCTTATAAAGTTGCTGCTAAAGGAATATAAATATTCTTAGAATGAATTGGATTTAATATGGAAAACCCAATTTTAATCACTAGTTAGAAATAATCACTTTGGTGAATTAAAAAAGTTTGATATAGCATTAATAAGAATCTTTAATTGATTAGCAAAACTTTATTGAATTCTCAGGATTTTGAAACATTGAGATTTGAAAATAAGGTAAAAGATATGGTTCCTGTCCTCAACAGATTTGCAATCTAATTTTTAAATAATAAATTAATTTTTAAAAAGCATTTATTAAGTTATCATTTTATTCTAGGAATTCTGATTTGTGGGACAAATAGAATAGTTCCAATTTTCAGGGAGCTCACATAAAAGTAAGGACAGCTATCACTTATAGTATGGTCTTACCCCAGTGAGAATTGTCCTATATATGATGAGCTAGATACTGAGGTATATATAAGATATAAAAAAGAAAACGGCTCCTGATGCTTAGGCCCTTTTGAGATATGTTTAAACAATAATAATGCAAATATAAAAATTCACAAAAACAAAAGGCTTTTAGAGGTAGGGATCATTAATTTCTGTTGCCAAAACTGATCAAAATAGAATTTATCATCTTTCTCATGAAACCTATATCTTTTTTTGACATCCCTATTTTTACCCCCCCATTTTTTCCTGTGAACAGGACCCCAAATCCCAGAGTCCTTTCTGGCTGCTCCTACTTCCTCAGGCCACATATCTAATAATTTGCCTTATTTTGCTAATCATCTCTCTATCATGTCTCTCAGATCCCTTCAGTCTTCCCCTCTCTTATCTGTTCTATTTGACATCTGACATCAGTGGTAAATGGGGTCTTCAGCCTTGTGTAAGTAGTTGTTTTCCTTTGTTCTGGAAGAGAACCAAAATGACATCACTATGTTGGTGTCAAGTAATGAATGAGTAATGAGCCCCTGAAAGGTGAATGCCTTTCAAGAGTGACCTTCTTTGCTGCTAATTCCCATCCTGCAACCTTTCTTTCATTTCTATTAAATATCCAGTAATCTGGGAATTAGTAAATAATCTTCCCTTAAAGGATTCCTTTTTACACACAAATTACATATCCTTTGTAATTTGGACTGAATTCTTATTTTTTTTTTTAGGTTTTTTCAAGGCAAAATAGGGTTAAAGTGGCTTGCCCAAGACTATACAGTTAGGTAATTATTAAGTGTCTGAGGCCAGATTTGAACTCAGGTCCTCCTGACTCCAGGGCCGTTGCTCTATCCACTGCACCACCAAGCCACCCCTTGGACTGAATTCTTGTAAAAGATTCTACTTTGGAGTATTCTGACATATTCCTAGCTAATAAAAGGAAGCTAGATATTTAATGATTTATTATTTGTTAAGATATTTAAAAAATCAAGGCAGCTAGGTGGTGTAATGGATAGAGCACCAGCCCTGGAATTAGGAGGACCTGAGTTCAAATTTAGCCTCAGACACTTATTAATTAACTTGCTGTGTGACTTTAGCAAGTCACTTACCCCCATTGCCTTGCCAAAAAATAAAATATTTTTAAAATCACGTAACAGTTTCTTTTCCATAGACCAGGTGTATTTCACTGTAACTTGAAAATTATATACTTGACTCTCATCTCAACCCTCACCCAATTACCCCTCCCCCACCCAGGTCACAGAATAGGGATGGATGGGATGTGACTACAGGGTCAAATGAATCTTTCCAAAGAACAGGCAGGATCACATTGGTCTAATCTTTAAAGGCTTTCAATAGCCCTCTGTGATTTACATAAATTTATATAAGTTACATAGTCCACACAATTTAATTATGAATCTCCATAATGAGTTCCTAGTGTGATATTTGTAGCTCCCTGTAATATATATTTTTATTTCAATAGCTCTTGCTTTCAATAGCTCAATAGCTCTGTTTTGAACTCTTCTCCACTGAGTACATGTTCTGTGTCCATGCTAACTGCACTGTTGGTTCTTTCTCAACATGTCTCAGATTGCCCTGCCTCTTAGTCTTTGCTTAAGACTTCTCTGTGCCTTTTTCATTCTCCAGTTCCATCTATACCTGCAGACATTCTCCCCAACCTTGACAGTTACTTGTTTTTTCTATCTGTTTCTATGCATACCATCCTACTGTCATCATTGTAATAAATAATTGGTGACTAAGAAGCTAAGCAATGAATAAAATGAACCAGATGCCTTTCAACAGGTTATTATGGGCATACGTTTCCAAGTTGTATGAAGAAAACAACAGTTATCATTTAAAAAAATTACTCAAATGTGATTGTGAGATATGTAAATCTTAACTACTTTTTCCTGGTGCCAGGAAATAACTGGGTACAGATTATAAATGTAACATAATCTAGCAATATGAATTTGAGTCAGTGACTTAACCTCTCTCATACTTAAATTTGTCATCTATTAAATGGGCACAATGACATGTGTGTATTTATTTCAAAGGGCTTCTTGGAGGAGTGAAGAAGATTGATGCATATAATTTAATTCAAAAATATTTATGAGATTACTATGTATAAGACATTGAGGATACACAAAGTCTAGGATTAAACAACAGAAGAAGACCTTGACCTCAAGGAGCTTACATTCTATTGAAAGAATATGACATATGCATATCCAGAACAACAGCTATTGTTTTTATGTTTTTTTCAGGTATACGTGTGTATGCATGTATATGCATATGCATATTATACACATGTATATATCATATATATATATATATTTGCCTCTGCTAACAAATATGAACATCCCCATTATATCAATAGTCACTGGGTGGTGCTGACATCCTGAAGGGAGAAAATTAACATATTTTGTGAAGGTTTTAGCATAACTGATAAGGTTCAAAGATTCTGAATTGAGAGGAGTCATTACTCTTGGTCATATCTCCTAGGAATATCTGATATTAACTCTCCTGAATTGAGAAATGCTCTCTTGATGGACAAGCCTTAAGAAGTTTTTTTTTCAGATTCTGCCTTCTGATCATGGAATTTTAAAAGAATCCCTCTCCAAAATTTTGGAGCCTAGTTTTCTAACCCAACCCTCCATGTTCACCTATGTAATCATCAAGCTTAGAGAAATTTTAACAAACATGTACGTTAACTAATTCCCTTTTGTTCTTTCTTCAGACCAAACTCTAGAGGCTAACATTTGTCCCTTATTAAGACAAACTCTGGAGGTTAAAAATATATTTGAATTAATTATTTTAAGGCCAAATTAATGGAGATTGTCAATAATATATACATGTACTAGATATGTAAATATACACACATACCATATATATGTACACACATGAACACATATAAATAAATATGCATATCTAGATAGTCATGGTAATATACAACTATAGTTAAAGTTATATGTAAAATATATGTAAAGCATTTAGTATAGTATTTTTGACATAGTAGGCAATATACATTGACATAATTGCTATTATGTCAATGATTAATATGATCATTCTTATGAAGAAGATGGAGTAAAATAATTCAGAGTTAGGACTAGTTGGAAGGATGGACCCAGAAACTTCTCAGCAGCCCTTGGAACCAAATATCATTGTCCCCTCTAATAGCTGATACATGTGAGGTTGATAACGCTTAAGTGGATATCCCTACTACAGCTTGGGTTTTTAAATGGGAAAAAAGCAAGTTGGGCCATTATTCTGAAATTCAATTGAATGATTATTGAATATCTTTCAAATACTTAGCCCTGTGTTGATATGGAAGACACAAAAGAAATCCTTGGCAGTATTTGTATCCTGAGACTTTCCATCCTTGAAGGTTTTCTCATACTTGCTACTTAAGATGGCTTATCAGCAGAGTCAAAACTGGGATTTGGCTCAGGGTACTTAATCATAAGGTCATAAATATAATACCTGGCAGGGACTTCAGAGGTCATCTCATCCAGATTTCTTCATTTTTCAGTTCAGTTACTTGTCAGGTAACTAGGTAGTTCAACAGATAGAGTGTCAAACCTAAAGACAGGAAAACTCATTTCCTGAATTCAGATCTAGCGTCAGACACTCATTAGTTGGGTGACACTGGGCAAGTCACTTAACGACTTTTGTCTCAGTTTCCTCCTCTGAAAAATGAATTAAAGAAGGAAATGGGGTCATGAAAAGTCAAACATAACTGAAATGCTTCAGTGACAAGAGAGTGATTACATTAACTAATGTCCCATTATCCTCAGTTGAGTTTATCTTCATTCTTGATCATGTCATTTTCAGATCAAAAATTACTAAATTGATTTGAGTACAGTTGTTCACCCTAAGTATGGTACTTGTCCAAGTCTTCAAAATTACTAGTGGTGTCCCTGATTTTCAGGGAGTAATAGATTCCCTTTCAGGGAACTGGACTTCTTTCATTCCTTCCTTTTTAACCATCTGTAAATCTGTAAACTTTCATTTCACTCCTTGCAGTCAGTTGGTTTTGAATCACCAATATAAACCAAAAAAGGGTCACTTTTTCAGATAAGACATTTATTTTACACATAAATAGAAAAGAGAAGCTTACATGTGAGGGTCGACTTAATGAAACTTTTTGAAAATCAGTGTTGAAGGGGCAGATGTCCTGATGGAGAACATGAAAAAATTCTAGAGGCTCAGAGAATTACATGGATAAACCAGGTATTATGAAGTATTATCGGGATGGTTATGATTTTTAAAAATGATTTGAAATAAAACAGAAACCAGGACCCTAGAGAAGGCATGAAAACAGAATAAATGGCATAAGGAAGCAAAAAAAGTCTGACACCTGTTTGTAGTAGTAGCAATTTATTTGAGAGGGGAAAAAAAGGACTATTAGACTTGCTTCTTCTAATACCTCAGGCTGTAAAGGGAAAGGGAAGCAAGAAAGATGGATATCAGGGAGAGTGAGGGACTTGAAGCTGAAAAGTATCCTGCCTTTACTAGATTGAGTTTGAGGTGCCCAACTGACATACAAGAAGATTCTGAGATATTTATAACTTGCTACATAAAAAGTAACTGGAGCTAGAACCATAGAGATAGAAACTATGAGAGGCAAATGATAAGGGGGGAAAAAGAGAAGTAGAAAAGAGGAAAAGGTCAACATCTGAATTTTACAGATGAAGAAACTGAAATCCAAGAAGGGAAGGAAATTACCCAAAGTTACAAAGCTATCTGTGGCAAAGCTAGGAATAGAATCAGGGCTCTTGATTTTTTTTTTGTTTGTTTTTGTTTTTTGTTATGTTTTTTCCCATTTATTTATTTATTTATTCTTATTTTGTACAAATAATGTTTTTTTTAAACATTACTGAAATATTCTTGTGTAAGAGTTGATTCTTGATGGAGTATGCTCATATTGAAATGCTGTTAGGTGACTTAGGACATGGGACACAGGACTGAGGTTGAGTTAAATCTGGTCCCAGGCATTTACTAGCCGTGTGACTTTAAGCAAGACACTTAACTTTTCTTTGCCTCAGTTTCCTCAGCCATAAAACAGGATAATGATAGCACTGACCTCCCCCCCAACCCAGCCCCAAGGCTTACATTGTGAGGATCCAATGAGATAATACATCTAAAAAATAAATAAATATTTCCACATTGCCTGGAACAGAGTGGATACTATATAACTGCTGACTCTTATAATCATTACCTTTGATATTATTATAAATAATAACAGTTGACATTAAAATAATAATATGGGTTCTCATGTGCAAACATATCCATGCATACTAATATGTACACATATTTACATATTATATATTTAGGAGTATACATTAGACATATATGAGTTATATTTAATACATGTTTTTTCTTTAAATATTACTTATATACCTAGATTTATAGCTATGTAGTTATGCAATAACACAGAATCACACACACACACACAAACACACACACACACACACACACACACACACACACACACACACACACACCCCAGTTACTTTAAACTATACTAAGACTCTGGAAACAGCCTATATTTATAAAATCAGATTTGCATCTCAGAACAGCCTTTAAGTATTACAGGTATTTTTATTCTCATTCTAAAGATGAGAAAACTGGAACTCACAGAGCTTGCCAATGCATTATTCCCCACTGATAATGATGCCTATGTGGTCAAGTAGTATTTTCAAAGATAAAATGATCAGCCCCAGAACATATGTGAAGGATAATTGCAGAAAAGAGTTGTCTCCTCTTTTTGTACTCTATTCTTTCACCTGTCTACATACACATAAAATGCCAAGACAGAAGAAATAATTTGGATATGCTGAACCCTGGCAGCAAACAAGATGACATGGCTCTCAACTTGTAGAAAATTATAGTAACAGACAGACTATGCTGAAATACAGAATTTAAGAAGGTGGGGAGAGATCCCAAATAGAACTAAATTGATATTAGAAACAAAAGTAGGTTCAACCTTTGCAGAGTATAATTTACAGAGTCAATTCAAAGGATAATCTTGATACATTTGCTGTTAGGAAATGAAAGGTCATGTAGTGATCTCTTCCAGTTATAACTATGCATGGACACATAGCAATTACCACCAGTCGGTTTGGTACTTCATATCTTATTCTTGCTCTCCATTCCACTCTCACCATGTGACCTTGACCAAGTTCTGCAAGATCCAAATCCTGCCCAGAATCCATTTCTATAGTTAATGGTATTTTCCATATTGCAGTCAAATTGTTTCTATTAAACTTCTTTTTGTGCCCAGACCATCATTTTTAACTTCCCCCCCCATCCCCTTCTAAGTATATAATAATAGCAACAAAATAAAAATATTATTAAATAATAGTTATTGACAACAATATGTTTTTATATAAAGTATATATTTATATATAATTAATTGCTGTGATACAAATACTGATTAAATTTTTAATAATAACAATGAATAGTTATATAACAACTATTATGTACTGGATACTATGTTGGGCACTTTCCAACTTTCTCATTTGATGCTTTCAAGAACACTGGCAGGTAGGTGCCATTATTATTCTTATTTTATGCATGTGGAAACTGTGACAAACAGAAGTTAAGTCACTTGTCCAAAGTCACATAGCTAGTAAATGTCCAGGATCAGATTTGAATTCAGATCTTACTGGCTTCAGGTCTAGAACTCCATTTATGATGATGATGATGATGATGATGATGATCAATATAATTTATTATTATTATTATTATTATTATTATTATTATTATTATTTGCCTAAGGTTACATAGTTAGGGACAGAGATAGGTTCTAATCTCAGGTTATCTGAATCCCTGTTCAACTAAGTCAATGAATTCATTAACCTCTATTTGTGATCCGTTAACTTCTATTAGCTAAGACCTTCCTCTGTTCTAGGGACTATTCTTGTAACTGAGAATACTAAACCAAAATTTATATAGTTCCTTTCCTCTAGTATATTATACACTAAAATGTTACACATGTGGTCATACAATGAGTGTCAAAGTAAGGCTCTGATTGAGAACTTTGACTATCCAGGACTCAACAATGTGTTTATTGGTGAAACAAATTTCTGTAAAATCTGACTAAACATATAAACCTGGGTTAAATTCAGCTCAGATACATACTAGTTAAGTGATCTTGGGAAGTCACTTCACTTCTGTCTCAGTTTCGTCACCCATAAAAATGTATATAATAGTGCTACCCCACAGGGTTGTTGTAAAAATCAAATGAGATAATATTTATAAAAAGCATTTAGCACAGTGCCTAAAAAAAGGAGCTATATAAAAATGTTTATTCCCTTGTTATCCCTATATAATCACACACACACACACACACACACACATGTATGGTCTTATGTAACTTTTGCAGTATGCTTATGAATTTAATATCTACTTTTGCTCATATTTTTATACACAAATGCCTGTTAATGGGCAGCTAGGTCAGCTTGTGGCTCAGTTATCAAAAGCAGGTTGCACAAAATCCCAGGGACAGGCCATATGTAGAGTAATGTTTAATTAATTTCAGGACCACAGATGGGGCAAGAGGTAGCACCTTTTTGTATCAAGAATGGTACATTACATTATTATTAAAACAAAATGGCTTTCATTTTAGTCATAATTTTCATTTCACAGATGACTTTACTCTAAGAATTACACAATCTTAGTCACTTTGAACAACCATAATGAATCCTGATTTTAGGATTCTTCAGAGACAGAATTTTTCATGTTTCTTATTCTTATTGGTATTTAGACCTTCAACAAAAGTTAAATTTCTGTTGAATCTATTGAATAAAATAATAAGAATAATATGATAAAAAGAATAAATATATAATATATTATTGATCATATCATATATACTGAAATTAATATGTGATATGTATGCATATATATGCTGATATGTGTATGTGTATGTATGTGTGTGTGTATTATACATTGCATAGTGGTTAGAGCACTGGACTTGGAATCAGGGATTCCTCTTCCTGAGTTCAAATATGGCCTCAGACACTTACTAGATGTGTGATTCTGGAAAAGTCACTTCATCTTTTTCCCTCAGTTCCTTATCTGTAAAATTAACTGGAGAAGGACATGACAAAACATTCTAGAATCTTTGTCAACAAAACCTCAAAATGGGTCACAAAGAGTGGAACATGACTGAAAAGTGATTGAACAACAACATTTGCACATAAACATATATATACACATATATGCACATGCACATGTGTGTTTATATTGGTATGTACAATAGGAAATTCTTTTATCAGAATAATTTAAAATATATTTACTTGCCTATCTCATCTAGGGAACATCACAGTAGTTAAAACTGTGCTTTCTTGGAGGGTCTTGTAGAAAATATTATAATTATGGCTATGAGACATAGGAGAAAGTGCTGAATTAGGGTTTCTGCATTATGAACCTGGATAGTATATGGGAAGTCAGGGATTAAAAGGACATCAGCATTGAATTTATGAGCTTTCTTTTCTTTTTTAGTGTCTCTCTCAATAAGTGATTTAAGAATTTTTTTTAATTTCCCATCCATAAATGTTGAATATAAAAATTTAAAAATTCATGTAATATTTTATTCATAGATCTGAAAGATCCATTTGTTTATCCTTCCTGATTTTATAGATCAGGGCTCAAGAAATAAAGTTATCCAACACAGCTATTTTAGGTAAACCTAGGACTAGAACATAAATCTTTCTGGTTCTTGTCCTGGTTTACTACACTAAGGTTAATTCTTTCAAGAAGGTGAAAATTTGAAAAATTAAAAGTGATGGACTCAAACTATATTATTTGCATATTCTTTCCCTTCCCTTTAACAATCACCTCTCCTCTTAAACCATTTCCTCTATTTCTTCCCCCCTTTTCTCTGCACTTTTTCATCTCCCTCCTGCCCCATTTCCTCTCTTCCCCTTTCTTTTTCCTCATTTCCTTTCCCCTTATTCTTTTTTCTTTCCCCATTTTTTTATCTACCATTATTTTTCTTCCCTTCCCCATCTCCCTCCCTTTTTTCCTCTCTCAGAAAGGAGTTAGTTCTTTAGTCATTTGGCAATGGGAAGCCAATTGAATTTCATGAGTAATGAAACAAGGGATCTCATCTTATTGAGGAAGGGAGGGAATATGGGTGGGACATCAAGTAGTAAAAGTTTTAATATTTTAGAACCTATGTAGATCAATCAGTATTATTACTGTTATAATTTATTTTCAAAAATTGCACTGCAGTTTACTAAGTAGTATTCCCAGCAGTCTGTGAGGGAGTTGTGGTAAGAATTCTTATCCTTATTTGACAAATGAACTATCTGAACCTCAAAGAACAAGTAACTTTTCCAGAGTCTAATAAGTAGTCCAATTAGGATCCAGACCCAAGGTATTTGACTACAAAGATATTTTTTTTTTCTTGACAGCATGGGAACCATTCTCTTTAACCTTAATATGCTTTCAAAAACCCAAACATTCAAGTTTGTCATTGCATTTAACCCTGACATTTTTGGCAATATTCTTTCCCCTACCATGTTGTTTTGAAAATTTCAAATGAAACACGCAATCTTTTCATATAAACATGACAAATCGAGTATATAAGCAACATCATACCAATACAATATAATGTAGCTACTGAAAATTCCCTCTCTAGTTGTATCATATTGAATTTTCAAGTGGAAATATTCAACCAAGTTGAACTTGACCTTGCTGAAAGAATCCTATCAGAATCTTCTTATAGAACAACAAAATTTACAAGAAGAGGCAGATTTCAAAGGTAATTAGAAGTAGTAACCCTGCTTGCTCCCCCTCTTCCTTTCTTCCACTCAGATTTAGTTACTGTGGCTTCTTACTGTGTTATCCCACATAAAGGTTAAGGTTAATACATTAGAACATCGCATCTAATACAGCATATTTTAAATATTGGTTCACTGGAAGGTGGAGATTTGCTAGAGGCAAAAGCTTAATGAGCTAAGCATCAACTTTGGAATGTATCATGGCGCTGGGATGGGTATCAAATCTCCAGAAGGCTGACTCAGCCCTTCTGTATTTGGAGGTAAAAAAGGAATGTCAAATGATGTTCTGTGTACAGATCTTTGAAACCAAAGCTACAGCTCATCTACACAGACTGTAAAATTATATCATATTACACATGCGCACATACTTACACACACACACACATGCACACACTCTCCAAAATGAAGTGAGAATTTGTTGGCATCTGATACCAGTTCCTTCCATTTTGTATTTGAAAAGGTGTTAGGAGGACATGAAAAAACCAATTATAGGGCAGCTAGGTGGCACAGTGGATAGAGCACCAGCCCTGGAATCTGGAGGACCTGAGTTCAAATGTGACCTCAGACACTTAATGATTACCTAGCTGTGTGGCCTTGAGCCATTACCTTCCAAAAAAAGAAACAAATAATATACCAGATCATCCATTTTTAGTGCATAAAGTCACATAATGGAGTATTTGAGAACTTGCTCTATTCCCAAAATTTTGTGAGGTGCTAAAGATTGAGCAACCTCCTTCCTGAAGGAGAAGAACATAAGTGAAATAATCAATGAACAGTTAAATGTTTTACTATCTGGAATGACCTCTGGGTATGTAACAATAAATGCAGGAAGGATGTACAATTAATGGTTCGCCAGATAATAAGTAAGTGCTATGTAAGTAACGATATCTTGTATTCAAGTACTGTACCCTACTTTCTTCAAGCCTACAGAAAAGTAGACTATCCCTATAATAATTAACAAAGAAAAGAGACAATCATTGACCAAGGTTCAAAATAAAGATATCATTATAATGCTATTTTATAATACAGAGCAGGGGTTGGCAAACTAGGGTTCATGGATCAAATAATGTTCCTTGCTACCTGAGAATGGTAGCATTTTATTGGTTGATCCCTGAGTTGAATATGCCATAAAAACACTAAAATAGGAAAATCTTTCAACTCACCCTTATCCCCATTTTGAAGACCTCCCCTTCCTTTTCATTCTTGGTCCTCTATATTCATAATCTCACTTGGGCAATGTATACAATAGTTGCACAGATTGTACCAAAAGAATAACAACAAAAATCAAAAATGGTTTTGTTATAAGATAGTCCCTACTCCATAAGAAGAAAAAAATATTTACGGCATTACCATTTGCGGGGAAAAAAATCTAGTTTATTTATGTCGATTGACAAATTAGCTAAACAAATTGTAATACACCAATTAATAGAATCTTACTCTGCTATACAAAATGGCAAATATAGTCAATTCAGAGAAGTATGAAGTAAGCTGATACAAAGTAAGGCATCTAGGGCCAATGAAATAATATGGTTAACAACTTACAAAGTATAGAAAGAACAATCACAAAACAATAGTAAATAAACATTGCAAAATTATGAAGAATAAGCTTTTTTCCCAGAAGGAAATATTAGATGATATCACTTTCAATTTTCTGCAAATGAGTAGGAGGGGAGGGGTCATTTAGGTAATCTAGCATATAATGTGAGCTTTTTTTTTTTAGTGTACTGATTTTGGTGTGCGAATCAATTTTGCTGAAATTATTTTCCTCTTTCTCTTTTTCTTTTCATTTTTAAAAGCATTTTGGTATAATAGATGACTGTCACAGAGAGGGAGGAGAAGGAATGGAGTGGAAATTAGGTAATATATAAACAATAACTGTCAATAAAGTTTTATTAAGATAAAAATCACTCCTTGGGACACATGCTAATCACTTCAAGTTGTCATGTCACTTTCCCCAAAGGGGGTCAAAAGAGTTAAAAAAGGTTTTGCAATATTAATTCCTTTTTAGTTGTAATAGGACTAAATCACCTTTTTTTTTTTCCTTCTACCTCATCATTTGATGACAGATCCTAAAATACTATGTCTCCTGTAGAATTCATCTCTGTTTTATCTTGGAAATGTTGAGTTTGAAAATGTATATATGATATATGGAATGTTTAATGAGTTGCTGGCGATGTGAGACTGGAATTTCATAAAAAAAATAATTCATCTCTGTTCTGTCTCCTGACTGTTCCTGACGGACTGTTTTACTCTTAGTAGACAGCCTTTAGTTACCTCTGGTCTAGTTCTAAATTCTAGTCATTAAATAGCTTAACTGGTTTCAGACTCTAACAAGTATGAGAGAGCAGGAGTGACCTTGTCTAACTATCAAAATGTTAGTCTGAAGACTCCCCAATCCTCTTTTCTAAGTGGTGAGCATAGTAAACAGGCATACATTTCACATCATTCTTAATTTAGAGTCTTCCTTGTTCTCAACTCCAATCTCATGACAGGAAGTTTCTTTAAAGCCAAAGGAAAGAGGAAGTTCAAAGATTTGGGGAAGTATAGCCATGTATGTATTTTTCCTGCCTTGCCTATTGTCTCAGTGACTTATTTCATTCATTTACAACTTCTAGAAAGGGAAGGAACTAACAGAAACACCTGCTCCAAGTATAAAACAACAACAATAACAATAACAAACAGAATTTTAAAAAAGTCCAGAGAAGGGAAATGAATTAATCTATAGAAATTAGATAAATAAAGCCTTGCAAAAGAATTCAGACTGAAGTTGGATACTGAAGAAAAAATAGAAGTAGATTACTGGAGAAAGGAAAGGACATTCTAGGAATGGGGAAAAGCAAATAGAGTATTCTAAATTCAGGATGAAGTCTGAGGAAAGAGATGGGATTCTCCACAGGGGAAACAGAAAAGAGTCCAATGTCCCTGGACAATTTAGTATATGAAGGAAAATAATTTGGAAAAAAAAACCCTAGAAAAGCAGTCTGGAGCCAGATTGTGAAGGTATTGCTTTAAATGTCAAATAGAGTAGTTTGGATTTCACAATAGAGGGTGGATGATTGTATTCCATGAGGGAGACACAAGTTTGATATAAAAGAGAAGTAGGGTTTAATAGCATGTGATTAGATTATGGGGGATCTTGAAAAACAGACAGTTGAATTTGATTTGAGGTGGTAAACAACTTTTTTAGCTTCCTGAGAATAGAATGTTGTTATGGAAGACAATGATTAATTGTTTAAAGATTAATTAAATTAAATTTAAATTGATTGTTTAAAGATGATTAGTAACACTATGGAGGATTCACTCATTCATTCAAAAATCATCATTTCAAATTTTTAAAATTTATTTTGTTAAATACCAATTACATCAAAATTTGTTCAACTTTGATTTTTAAGAAAAAGAGTTTCAAATTCTCTCTTCCTCCCATCTTTACCATGCTTCTTGAGAAAACAATCAAATAATATTGATTATACATGTGAAGTCATGAAAAATGTATTTTCATATTAGTCATTTGATATTTATTAAGATCCTCATGTGTGCAAGATGATATTCACTGTGATATTCACTGAGAATGAAAAGAATAAGCAAAAAAATAGAAGAGTTTCTGTCTTCAAGAAACTTACATTCTACTGGAGTGAATATAACCTATATGCAGATAAAATATGGAATATTTCAAAAGTCTTAGAGTAGTTTTAAGCAATTAAACCTTTTGAGAATTTAGGGGAATGCTGTATCTATAGAATAAATATGAGATGATTTCCGATGGATAATGCTAATAATTGGGGTTATCAAAACAAGCTTCAAGTAAAAGATGCTTACTAATTTGAATGCTGAAGGAAGTTGAAGATTCCAAAGGGGTGAAGTTGTAAAGAGAGAGTATTCTAGAAACAGGAAGGAGAATGGGATATTGGTAATGGGAAACAGCAAATAGATCAATTTCCTTAAATGTAGTATATGAAGGAAAATAGCATAAAAAAACCCCTAGAAAACTAGACTGGATTGAGATATTACTTTAAATGCCAAATAGAGGGGTTTGTAGTTTATAATAGAGGCAGTAAAGAATTAATGATGCTTCTAAACAAGGGAGTGACATGGTTGTAACAGGATGGCATGAAGGAGAATGGAGAAACACTGTTGCCAGGGAAGTGCTTCAAAAATCCATTTACAATTTAGTAAAATTTTTGATAAGGGTGGTTATTAGCAATGGAACACAAGTTTTGAATCTGAAAGATACCTAAAAAAGAAAAGACAATATAGAGAGTGTGAAAAAAAAGAAGAGCAAAGGATCTACAGTGTCTTCAAGGAAATATTTTGAAACTTGAAGCAGTAATAAAAATGATTTAGTGTGTGTATGTACATAGAGATAGGTTTATATGTGCATATGTGATATGCATATATATATATTGTATATATATATAATGTGTATGTAGTATATAGGTAGTGAATATTATACTATGGGTAGTGAATACTATATATATATATATATATGTAATAAATACCATATATGTGTATATAGTAAATACCATATATTATATATATAATGAATACATTTATATATATATATAATGAATACATATATATATAATATGTGTGTGCATTTGCACATAAAATATCACTTCAGTTGTTGGTACCACTATTGTGTGCATATAAGCACATGTTTGTGTAATATATACACATATATATTTTCAGTTAGTTTTGGTGAAGATTCATTTAGTTTTAAATATGCAGATTTGGAAATGAAGGAGAAGATACCTGATTGAAGAAAACCAAGTAATGGTTGGCAATATTGGATTGATCATAAGTAATGGGTCATAGATTGAAATGCAGATTTGAAAAGTTATTCTTAGAAATATTAGTTACATATAGGATAGGGAATATTGAAAGAATGTTCATTTGGAGGATGTCAATAGAATAAACAACAGAAGGTGAGACAGCAAAAGAGACAGGGAAATAGTTAACAAATGAATATAGAAAGATATCCTGGAATATAGACATGGGGAACATAAACAGTTTGGGGATAAGAATGAGGCAGAAAAGATGACAGTTGTTGAGGTATGCCAGAGAAGTTGAGTGTAATGATACAGAAGAGAAAAGAGAATTTCAAATGGACAACAGTCCCAGATGCCAGTGACAAGTCAAGAAGGTTCAACAAGGGACATTGGTAAAAACAACAACAAAAAAAAACCCAGGGACTGGTAAAAAAAGAAATTTGCATCTGAGGTTCCAGTAATTTCAGAGGAATGGAATAGAATCAAGATGATAGTGTTAAGGAGAATGAAAGGCAGTGAACAGTGCAAAGACTTGGCATAAGCATGACCTGTTTGACTCAAGTTAAGGTGATTCAAGTCATCCATCTGGCTCTTTGACTCTTTTGGCAATTCATTCAATTTCTACATGTCTCAAGCAACAGAACAAGACATAGAATAGTTGATCTACATTTTTATGAAAGATCACTTAGCACAGTGTCTGACTCATAATGAGTGGTTAATAAATATTTATTTATTGTTTGTTCAATAGGCATGGCTAGCATCTTTTGAAGGACTTAAGAAAAATTCCCAGCATAGTTCCTGGCTAATGTGTGTGTGTGTGTGTGTGTGTGTGTGTGTGTGTGTGTGTGTGTGTGTTTATGTGTGTATGTCTATGTTTGTGTCTGTGTTTGTGTGAAAGAGAGACAGAGAGAAACAGAAAGACAAAGAAAGGCAGATTCAGGCAAAGAGAAAGGACAGAGAGAGAGTGACAAAGATAGAGTGACAGAGACAGCAAAATCTAGAGAGAGCTAATTTTATACACATAACTTAATAACAAAAGAAATGTACATTCCCTTAGAATGAATAAAGTCATAGTTTTTTTTTCTCTCCCATTGATGTAAGAAGCAATTAATTCAATTTCAGCAGAAATGTTATGGATTTGATTATTGATTATTAAACCTTCCCACATTTGGCAATTTCAGATAAGATAAGGATATTGTGATTTTTGTCCCCTTCCCTACATCCTCAAATCAAATATATCTAGAACAGTATCTTCTCCATTTAAAATTCCAGCTGTGTTAATTATCCTATATCTCCCAGGTTCTGGGTGAGTACAAACAATAATGATATTTGGTATGAGCTTGAATAAGTCTGTCTTACTATTAATCTCACATGAATTCTATGTCTAGATGGTTCCTGTGAATATACTTGAGCAAATAGAATTAAATGTTTATTTTCTAAGCCCTCTTTTCAAGATTTACTTTTTATATCTGGAGGTAACTATAATAACTTTAATGTGGCAGTATGAGTTTCCTTATCAATGAGATCTTAGACAATGGCTTATCTAAAATAGTCTTCATATTATAAAGGTTATATTCAAAGAGTATGTTATTGTTATGCTGTCAGAATTTTCTTTAAGAGTAACCTTTTAGTGTGTAACCAGTTACTAAATGGCATTTATAATTTTTGGTATTCAACTCAACCTTTCATTAAATTTGTTCAAAAAAATGACATTCACATCCCAAGTCTTGGTGCTCACATATTTACTCAATCTTGAACTTTTTAATACAGTAATGAAACATTTTCTCTAGACATGGAAGAGACTTTAGAGACTAACTATCCCAATCCTATATTTTAAAGATGAATCAACTAAATTCTCGGGAGTTAAATAGCTTACCAAAATTCACATATGTAGTAAACATCAGAGACCCATTTGAAGCTTGGTCTCCTGAGTCCAGAACAGTCTTTCCACTATAACATTAATGGTACTTTCAGTAATGCAAAATTATTTCATATAGAAATAATTCACTACAAAATCCCAACTTGTAACAGCCACATGGGAGTGATGATCAACCTTAATGGACTTGATTATACTGACAGGGCAACAATCAGGCGCAATTTTGGAGTATCTGTGATGGAGAATGCCATCTGCATCCTGAGAAAGAATTGCGGAGTTTGAACAAAGACCAAGGACTATTACATTTAATTTAAAAAAAGTTATCATATTATGTAATTTTGCTATATCTCATGCTTTATGTTTCTTCCTTAGGGATATTATTTCTCTCTCAACAAATTCAACTTAGATCAATGCACACTATGGAAGCAATGTAAAGATTAATAGACTACCTTCTCTGGGGGGATGGGAGGAGGGAAGCAAGATTGGGGGAAAAATTGTAAAATTCAAAATAAATAAAATCTTTCAATAAATAAAAATAAAAAACTGAAAAAAAGAAATAAAAGAAAATAACAGGGGAAAAAATTCTGAATTTGTAAGTTCCATGAAGGTCAGGACCATTTTTTCATGTGTTTTTATATCTACCAAGAAAAAGTAAGTCAATGGTACATTCTATTAAATAGTACTGAATGCTAAAATAATACATATGCAAACATGGGATAAATTTATAGATAGATAGACAAGTTGATAGATGGATATACAAAATATCTAATGAATAAAATACATGTAGGCATTGATTACTAGTTGAATATAGCTAATATACCTAATAGAATAGATTTGAAACTGTCTTATTGTTCAAAAATATTGACATTGATTTTGTTCATCTCGAATGTTCAGCTCTAAACACATTTCTCCTATAAAAAGCACAGTGAATTTGAGTCTGAGGCATTATTTTCCCAGACCTTACATTTTGGATGAACTACTGAATTTAAAGTTTGCCATTCATAGTTTATTTTTAAAACTTTGATCTAATTTATCACCTCCTATCTTATATCAGAAAAGTAAAAATGCTAGTTTGAACATATGCTCCTTTCATTTGTAAAATAATGAAATAATCTTGGGAGGGGAGGTTTGCAAGATAACTTTGCAGATTGTCTTTGTTCTTTATGTTCAGAGAACATGAATATTTATGGATGCCTGAAAAATACATATTGTTCAAAGACAGTAGAATTAGATTTAAATTCATCTATCATATTCTGAATCTGTATACTAATTATGTTTATTATTAATGCTGTTCTTTCTTGAGTCACTATCTCCTATAATACTAGAGAGAGAATGAAAAATTTATAGAACTACCACTTTGTCTTTTGGCAGCATTATCAGATTTTAGCATTGAGGTGATAGAAAACCAGAGATTAATTTGAAGACTGATAAACTGATTTTTTGGCACTGATAGCCAAAATTATATGCATTCATGATTATTTTAAAAAATCTCATATTTATATGGAAGTTTACTGTAACAAAACACTTTTTCAATTTCAATTAATTAATTAATTAATTAATAGTATTTCAAGGTAAGACAGTGTTCCAAAACTAAAATCCTATGATTCTATTTGGGTTGGTATTATGAATTCTTAAACAGAAAGCTAGATGGCACAATAGAGTGCTGGATCTTCAATCTGGTAAAATCTGAGTTAAAATCTTACCTTAGACACTTCTCTGTGGTATGACCCTGAGTGAATCACTTAACACATCTGGCTCAGTTTTTCTCATCTGTAAAATAGAGATAATAGTAGCTTCTGTCAGGATTTTTGTGAGAATTAAATAAGCTTTATAACATTGTTTACAAATCTCAAATCTCTATTAAATCCTATTATTATTAATCTTGTTGCTTGTTGTTGTTTGGTTGGTTCAGTCATTTCCAACTGTTTATAACTCCCATTTGGGGTTTTCTTGGGAAATATACTAGAGTGATTTGCCATTTCCCTCTCCATTTATTATACAGATCGGGAAACCAAAGCAAACATGGGTAGGGAACTTGTCTTTCTTAATTCCAGATCCAGCACTTTCTATCATCAATTTTATTTATTATCTATGATCAATATATATCTATTATTGCTAATCTGAATAATATTTTACAGATGAGGAAATTGAGATTTGATAAAATTAAATAACTTGCCAAGTTTACCTAGATATTTCTTGAGAAATCTAAGTCTTGAACCCAGGTTGTCTGATGGGCAAGATCCTGTTTTCCTTTAGCTTCATTGTCAACAATCATTTGTTAAGCACTATATATGAAAAGGAATGCTCTGGTGTTTAAAGAGATACAGAATTCAAATAATATATGGCCCCTCCCCTCATGTTGCTACACTCTATTAGATAAGACTTGATTCGAAATGGCTATAAAGCTCAGTGTTACAGATATTTGATTTCAATTCATTTACCCTTTAGAGAACTGCAAAACAAAATATCACATACCCATTTGGATATGCGAAATGGATAAGAATGCAACAGGACAACTGAGTACTTTCCAGATATAGAGAATAGCCTTATATGATTATTCTTATCCTAAGGTTTGGATGAGACACCAAAACAAAAAGTAGCAGATGATCTGTACAATAGAAAATTCAAAATAAAACACTAAATTAAGGTTGAGGTGATTGTGGGTGGGCTATGATGAAGAATCAGCTCATTACACTATAAACTTCACTAGTCCATATTTGTGTATGACCTTAAATGCTTAAAACACTCTTCTTGGAAAATACACAGCAGAAGTATGGTTTGGGGTTTTTCTATTTCTTTTTTATTGGCATATGTGCAGGAGAAGTTGTAGGTGTATGTTAGGACCGAACTTGCTATTTCATCTGGGGAAGGAGCTCTCATCAAAGGAAATAAATTAATCACTTCCTTCTCAACTTACAATTTTAATGTTGTTTGGATACCAAAAGATTAAAAAATCACACAGTCAGTCAGTAAACGTCAAAGGTTAAACTTGAATCCAGGTCATCCTTGCTTTAAAACCAGTTAACTATTACAATTCCTGCCTCTCAGCAGATGAATTCTTTTGTTCCCAATTTACAAATAAGAACACTTAAGTTTAGAGACTTCTAATGATTTATCATGATTTCACGGCTAGTAAGTATCAGAGGATAGTTGAACTAATGACATTCAATTCTAAGCCCAATAATCATTCCACTACTGCCTTGGAAACATGAAATACTGAAGTCTACTCTTCTGGCATTTTTCTAAACCTTCTATTGCCACTAAACTAAGCATCTTTGGTTATTTATTCAATAAGCAATAGATGCTTCCAAGAGTGTATCACTCCTAAAATCCTCTGAAATAGGGAGAATTTGGTGTAATGTGGGTCATATCCTTAAGCTGAGAAATCTGGTCTCCTATCAAACATTTGGTTTATTGTCATAATTGAACTCTGCAACCTAAATTTATATAACAATGAATAATCATATCTATAATTGGAGCTTAAACACACGTATTCTCACAATTCTCCAAAGAATGAAAAAGGAGGATGAGCCAAAAGGCAATGGTAGGAAAGTGTGAATTATGAGTTGTGGTGAAAGGTAACCTGCATGAAAGAAGGGTTTTATTTTTATTTTTTATTAGAAAATAAAAAATCATAATATAGAAGCCAAGTGATAAGAGGATTCCAGAATCTAAGAGATTGAAGAAATTGAAGAAACTATCCAATTTGTCAGTATTGTTAAGTCCCTCCTATATGATGGAAAAAAAGGGGGAAACGTATCAGTTGGTTTTTAAAGAGATCATAACCTAATGATGGAAGTAACATGAAACAAACAAATACAAGTAAGATAAAAGCAGGATAAATGGAGGTAGTATTCAAGGGCAGACATTCAGATGAAGGAGGACTATTAAATAGTGACTGATCATCTATATTATATGTGGTCATGATTATTTTTAAAATCTCATATTTATAGGTGCCTACTGTAACAAAACACTTTTTGAATTTAGTTTAATTAATTAATCAATAGCGCTTCAAGGTAAGACAGAGTTCCAAACCTAACATTGTGTGATTCTGTCTGTTTTGAAGAAGGTGGGATTTTAGCTGTTTTTTTTTTAAGGAGAAGTTCTTATTTAACTTTATTCTTTCCAATTACATGTAAAGATACTTTTCATGTTCACTTTTTGGTAAGATTTTGAGTTGCACAGTTTTCTGCCTCCCTCCATTCCTTCCCCCTCCCTTTATTGGTGGGTAATTTGACAATAGATTGTATATATTCAAATATATTTAACATATCTCCATATTAGTTATGTTGTAAAAGAAGAATCAGAACAAAAGGAAAAAACATAAGAAAAAATTAAAAAAATATTTTAAAGTAGATATAATATGCTGTGGTCTATATTAAACTCCATAGTTCATTCTCTATAAGTGACATTTTTCATTACAAGATTTTGTTTGGTTTTTTTTTCAAGGCAAATGGGGTTAAGTGGCTTGCCCAAGGCCACACAGCTAGGTAATTATTAAGTGTCTGAGACTGGATTTGAACCCAGGTACTCCTGACTCCAGGGCCAGTGCTTTATCCACTGCTCCCATTACAAGATTTTTTGAATTATCTTTGCTCACTGAACTGCTGAAAGGAGCTAAGCCTATCACAGTTAATCATCACATAATGTTGCTGTTAATGTGTTCAGTGTTTTGGTCCTGCTCACCTCACCCAGCATCAGTTCATATGAGTCTTTCAAGGATTTTATGAAATTCACCTGCTTATGATTTCATATGGAACAATAGTACTCCATCACACATATTGTTCAGTCATTCCCCAATTGATGGACATCCGCTCAATTTCTAATTTTTTATGACTACAAATAGAGTTGTTAAAATATCTTTGTATATGTGTGTCTTTTTTTTCCTTTTAAACACTGTCTTTGGGATACAGACCTAGTATATATTGCTGAAACTAAAGGCTATCACAGTTTCATAACACTTTGGGCATAGTTCCAAATTGCTCTCTAGAAAGGGTGGATGAATCAGTTCACAACTCCACCAACAGTGTATTAGTATTCCAGGTTTCTCACATTCCCTCCATTTTTCTTGTTTTCCTGCTTTCTGTGTCCCTTCTAATCTTGGTTGTATTGATTTCATTTGTGCAAAACCTTTTGAATCTAATGTAATCAAAGTTTTTCATTTTGTATTTTATAATCTTCTCTACCCTTTTTGGTCATAAATTCCTCCTCTCTTCATAGATTTGACAGATAAACTATTCCTTGTTCTCCTAATTGACTTATGGTATCACTCTTATGTCCTAAATTCTGTACCCATTTTAACTTATCTTGATTTAGGGTGAGTGATTTTGGTCTCTGCCTAGTTTCTGGCCTATTATTTTTCAGTTTTCCCAGAAGTTTTTGTCAAATAATAAATTCTTATCCCAGAAACTGGAGTCTTTGGGTTCATCAAACAGTAGATTACTATAGTTATTCACTACTGATTCTTTTGTACCTAATCTATTCGCCTGATTCACCACTCTTTTTTCTTAGGCTTTACCAAACAATTTTCATGACTGTCATTTTATAATATCGTTTTAGATCTGGTATAGTTTAGCTGAAATGTGATGGAAGCCAAGGATTTTGGGAGGCAGAGATGAGGAAGAAAAGAATTCCTGGCATAAGGGACTGCCAGTAAGAATGCTCTGAGTCAGAGGATGGAGTATTGTGTGTGAGAAAGAGTAAGGAGGCTAGTATCATGGGATTACAGAGTCCATGGTGAGGAGAAAAGTGCACAGAGACTGAGAAGGAAGGAAGGGATAAGGTTATGATGTATTTTAAAAATCTGACTGAACATTTAATATTCAAATATAAAAGTGGTAGGGAAGCACTAAAGTTTATTGGGACTTGGAGAAGGTAATGATGGTGTGGTAATATGGTCAGATCTGTACTTTGGAAAGATCACTCTGCAGCTGAACTGAAGGTGAACTGGGATGGAGAATGACTTGTGACTGGTAGATGGTAGGTTATTGTTGTAGTCCAGACATAAGGTGATGAGAGCCCATATCCAGGATGGTTGTAGCATCAGAAATGAGAAGGGAACATCAAGAGCAGATCTTAGATTTGACAGTTGCTTCACTATAGGGGATGTGAAAGTAAGGAGTCAAGGATGATGGCTATATTGTGATGTTCAGTGAGTAGGAAAATATGTACAGTGTGAGATATAGGCAAATTTGTAGATAGTAGGGAAGCAGTCAGAAGACAAGGAGCAATTGAAGGTTAGTGCAAGAGTTGGAATAATAGAGAAAGCATTGTTGGAGAACTTAGGATGGAATGGGATCACTGTCATATACCTTAAAAAAGAAAGAGAAAAACTTCCTCTTTTGGTACATATGAACCAGAGATGGAGGAAATTATGGTAAAAGTCATCTGAGTGATGTGAGATGAAACAAGGGGTAGAAGATGGAGCTCTCTGGGAATGACCTCAGATTTTTTTTTTCAGTGAAATATAATTCTCATTTGATTCCATATTTAAATGAGAATCCTCATTGCAATATTGGATTGAGTGAGCATCTTGGTATTGCTTGAAGAATTCTAGGTCATTACATTCTGAAACAGTATTTCTCTTCTATAAATTAGGGTGGTTTTTCTTAAACCAAGCCTTTTAGTTGCCTCCTATCAATTTCCATTCATTGCTTCATTCCGGATATATGGAGGGGGGGGTTATATATAAGCCCTTTTGCATATATTATAAGACAGTTCTCCATTTTACATCTTCTAATCCTCATCATCGGCATCTCAGTCTGCTTCAACTGGACCTCAGAGGATATGATCTCAAGTCACTTCACCATCTTGATGCACAACAGCTTCTTAAATATGACACTTGAACCTGTTCCAGTCTCCAAATGGGGTCTAATCAGGGTAAAACACAGAGAGACTATCACCTCCCAAGTTCTATATACTAAACACAGAGAGACTAACACCTCCCAAGTTCTATATACTAAACACAGAGAGACTATCACCTCACAAGTTCTATATACTAAACACAGAGAGACTAACACCTCCCAAGTTCTATATACTAAACACAGAGAGACTATCACCTCACAAGTTCTATATACTAAACACAGAGAGACTATCACCTCACAAGTTCTATATGCTAAACACAGAGAGACTATCACCTCCCAAGTTCTATATGCTAAACACAGAGAGACTATCACCTCCCAAGTTCTATATACTATGTCTTTCTTATCCCATTATCTTTCTTGTAGACAATATCAGAGTTGATTCATATTGCTTAGGAACAGCCAGAAACCCTCAGATCTTTTATGGTTAATATTCCATCTAAACAAAACTCATCCATCTTATATTTTAAAAACTGATTTTTTTTAACCCAAGAATAAAACTTCAAATTTATCCTTATTAAATTTCTTTGTATTTGATTTAGTCCAGGATTATAGTCAGTCAAGACTTCTCTACATTCTTACTCTCCCTTCCTTTCTCTCTATTTTTTTTTAAGGTTTTTGCAAGGCAAATGGGGTTAAGTAGCTTGCCGGAGGCCATACAGCTAGGTAATTATTAAGTGTCTGAGATCTGATTTGAACCCAGATACTCCTGACTCCAGGGCCGGTGCTTTATCCACTGCGCCACCTAGCTGCCCCTCTATATTTCTTTCTCTCAATTCTGACTCCTTATTCTCCCCTTCTCCAATTATGAGAGGGACAGCCCATCACGAGAACTGGTACCTATGAAAATTTGTGTGTATGTGTGTGTAAAACACAATTAAATTTAATAAGGATAAAGTTGAAGTTATACTTGGGTTGAAAAATTATACACACATAGAAATATGTACATACATACATGCAAACATTTCATGGGCAACTGAACACATGTGCATGCATATAAACATATACATGTATGCATATGTCAATATACATATACCCCATATATATATTTGATAAGATGGATGAATCTTTATGAAGAATCCAGACAATTTATGGGAATGCATTGGAAAAAGACATTCTGTAAAAAGGAATAGATTAATGGCAGATTTCTGTCTTTGTAGTGAGTACATACATTGATGAATTAGAAATTCATTCAATTATTGAAGCATTCTGAAAATAAAACATCTGCCTTTAATATTTGAAACTCAATAAAATCATTTTTAAATAATAATAATTGATTTTCTAATATAATGCTAAATATCATGGTATTTGGGGACATATTCTCTCTAGAAATATATATACATATATGTGCATGTAGATGTATGTATGCTTCTATATTACCCTTTTTTAATTTTTGATGTGTCCCATTTGAATTTCACTAGGCCTTTCTTAATTAATATGAAAGAAATAAAGGAATTCAAATATATTTCCATTATTACAATCAAGAGCAGCAAAATTTGAATCATCCCTCACCAGAAATAGATTCCTTAAAAGTTGCTAATTTTTTATCAAGAAATTTTTTTCAAATTAGATATAAATATCATTATTACATGATCATTACAACAAGTGAAGCTTAGTTATGTTTGATTTTTGATTTCACAGAGCAGCCTATTTCCAAGGATTTTCTATCCATTGTGACCCCTCCCCTGCTTTCTTAATTCTATGGTAAAGCAAAGTTAACGTTTTTCAGCCTCTTTAAATTACAGTCTGTTTCCCAAAGAGGCAAGCTTGATAGACATAGACATGGGTAGTTTGGTTATATTCAGTGCCCATTCATATGATATGTTTGGTTTTACTTACTCTTGGATGTGAGACTTCTCTTGTTCTCACAACAGAGAGGGTAAAGACATTGGCTCTCCCATTTCCAAGATTATGGGTTAGGATCAAATTGACATTTCAAGTTAAGTAAATTTGATGGTATAAACCTGTATCATGAAACCATCCCACACCATTGACAATGAACTATCTATGCCACAAAACCGAAATGGGAATAAGAACTTTTACCATAACTATATCCCGCACGATTAGGAAGAGATGTTATTCTTTCATGATGACAGACCTCATGACAGACAACTTTATATTTCTTACAAGAGAATGGTTCCCACAGTCTAAAGCTAAAGAACAAGAAATGGACAGTGTAGGAAATAGTTCAAAGAGTTTAACCCATTTCAATTTCATTTATATGGGACAGAAAATGACTTAATCTTCTAGTCACAAACCCTCCATTTCAACTTGGTAGATGACTTTATGAGTTACTTATTCTGCTTTACTTCCCCCCAAATTCACTATATAGTGGCCAATCTCTAATAAGTTCATCTTCAGTAAATATATGATGATAGATACATAATCCATCACTGTCTTTCTTCTTGAAGTATGTCCATCTATCTCTGTATCACTAAGAATATACTTCTCTGGCATAACCTTCTGAAAACAATGGTCATTTCCATAACAAAATAAAATGTCAGAAAGAAAAATGGTGGAAAGAGAGGTGGGTGGGAATAAGGTCAATCAAAAATTGAACTGGAAGATAAAGTTTATCTGCTTTGCAATTTTGTCTCAAGATGGCAACAATGACAAATTACAATTATGATAGCTTAAATTTTAATAGTTTTTTCACATTGTTGCAAATGTTCTCACAGCAAATATTCAAGGTCATAGAAGTTGGGTAAATTGTGCACAATCATATAGATAATAAGATCAAAGTTGAAATTTAGTACTCCAGATTTCAAGTCCAATGTACTTTAAACAAAGTAATATTGAATACTGTACTTAGCAACTTTCCCCCCCTCTTTTTTCTCTTCTGGGGGTTGAGAGTGGGAAGCAAGGAACAGGGGAAAGATTAATATTAAATAAATGTAATAAGATATTTTAGCTTATCGGGGTTAATGTGAGAAATCTGGGCTTGCTGGGGAGATGTTACAAAGAAAGTATTGCTTCTTTAATAGCTTAGTATGAATAATGTATTGTCATTCAACTCAGATCAGTTTCCCCCTTACAAGTGAGTCTACAGTCCTTTGTTCTGTGACATTAACACATTGACATTATTCTTAGTTTGTTATTTAAGAAAATATTGGAAATATTAAACATCTTTCCAGAAATATTTTTTAATATATTACCAGATGGGTGAACATTTTTCCAATCCAAGAATATAAAATTTATGACTCATTTTTATCTCTGGTTTTCCACTGTAAAGAATGGGTGTCAGCTTCCTATGTAATTTTGATTTGTTTATCCAGCAGTTTTGTTTGTCCATGCTGTTTTTGCCTGTGCCAATTGTGGTCAATATTTGGTTTCCATAAAAGGTATGAGTTTTCTTTGAGGCTATCTTTTCTTGCCATTGCCAAACCCACAACTGATGCACCATTACTTGGACTTTTGTTCCTAATTTAAACTTGGCATGGGTCCCCCTTTGGTGTAAAACATGAAACAAACTCCATTTTACATGGAAGCTGAGGAGGAAACTACTTCCTTGATATTTTTGAGTACAAAGGAAGGTTCTTTGTGTTGCTCTCAGGAGAAAAGAAATCTACTGTGTCACCTAACTGCCATTGAATCCTATGTATTTTATTTTATACATTTAAGAACATTATTCTAAGAAAGGATTCATTGTTTTCCCCCCAGAATGCTAGAGTGGTCATTTAAAAAAGATTAAGGATACCTGAGTAGATAAGTTCTGTTATCCCTTCCAATTTTGAGTTCTATGAGGCTATACTCAGTTAATCTTAATCTTATATGGTTTATGAATGATATTTTAGCACTCCAACACATTCCCAAAATAAACTGTCTATTCAACCTTTCTTGGACTCAGTTTCCTCATCTGTAAAATGATGAAAATCACTTTTAAGCCTATAAATTATGATAGGATGATAAATATTTTCTTACCCATATGTTTAGGTCTCATTTTTGCAAACAAGTTTGAGGACCCCAAATTGGAAGCATTTGTAAAATCAGTACTGCAAGACTATTTTTGAGGCCAAAAATTTAAATCAGGTAGAGAGCACTAAGGACTTCTCTACTCTTTTTTCCTACTCCTATGAGTCTACCTTTTGTCTTCTCTGGATCCCACATGTATTGGACCCCCACTAGTCTCCAATCTATCCATTAAAATTTACAAGCCCTTTGAATTATGGGATATTTAATTTTATGAGCCAATAAGTTCAGGCTAATTCTTTTATTGTAATGTTTCTATTGGATTCCAGCCCTACTGCCTAGGTTATATAATATCACCAAAAAAAATCTAGCAAATCAAATTTTGATGAGTATGAGGGGTGAAGAAGTAGCAATGGCCGAGTTCAGCAATAGCAAACTGCAATTGTGTTGACAGATTTTTGGAAGAGTGATGTGTGTGTGTGTGTGTGTGTGTGTGTGTGTGTGTGTGTGTGTGTGTTCTTTTTACTTCAAATGCCTTTTTTTTTTGAAGGGATAATCTCTAGGTCTCAACATTGCCTACGTTGGCAGTTTTTGCTGATTAGGTCATGATATTAGGAATGATGATAGCATTACAAATGAACAATCCTGCTCTCTACTTCCATCCCCTCGCCACAGATTTGAGTATAGGGAAGGAGAATAAAGAGTCATGTACTTTTGTCATGCAGCATTGAATCTATTGTTTCTTTAAGAAAAAAAGAAGCAGAGTGAGGTTGTAAACATTTTGGAAACAAATTCCACATCTTATAAGGAATAGCTTTATGATGGAAGGTAATTCATTTTTATTAGGTAATAAAAATGCATGGGATCATTTTCAAAGGAGAACTGATGGAAGAAAGTCTATTGTTATTCTCCCCAGAAAGAAAGACCATGGGGATACAGTAAGGTAATTCAGCTTTTTGGGAAGCCAAATAGCTTCACATCAGTCAGAGGATAAACCAAGGACAGCTTTTGAAGCTAGGAGTTACCTTAGAATTATGAATGATATAGTATTTCCTTCTTTCATTTAGGAAAATCACATCTCTAGGAACTCCCACTCCTAATTTTAATTGTAATTCATCTCTGACAGGCTCAAGGATTGGGTGTGGTGGTCTATGCACACCCCATGTGAAAACCCCACTCTCCCAATGTACATCTACGACTTCTTTGCAATTTATAATCTTAGTCAGTTATCTGGGAGTATGCCAGAATGTACATGACTAGTTCAAAGAACTAGTAAGACTTTTTGACTCTTAGGTGGGCTCTAAACATTATATCAAAGTGTCTCTTCAAAATTGAGCTGTTTATTTCTGCAAAGCTATGATGTTTGAGTTAAGTTATGACTCCGGTGGTCTTACCAACTGGAACTTGATTAATGGAAAATAAAGACAATGTCTCTGTCAGAGTTCTGTATTTTACGCTGGTGAAAAAACCAGGATGACTGTAGGACAACAGCTCTTTTGAACAATGCTAATGAAACTAGGAGGAAATGCTTAGATTTGAAAGTTCTTTTTGGCTTGACTTCCAAAGATTAAATTGTTTATTTGTCCAAAACTTTCAGATAACAGTCTTCCTTCTCCCATTTCCCCTTCTTTCTTCTTCTTTTCATTCTCTTCCCTTCTCCTTCTCTTGCCTTTCTCCATTTCCCTCTATTCTCTTCTTTTCCTCCCTTCTTCCTCCTTTCCTTCCTTCCCTTCTTCCTTCTTTTTAATGTTCATCATCTTTCCTAGATTTCTTTCCTTGGAGTAGACTGGAAGTCTTAGCAAAATAGAATTTTTTCTAACACTGTTCTTTGGCCCCTAGACTTGAATTAAATCCAAAGACATAGTCATATAATGATTAATGAAAGAGGAAAAAGAAACTGATAGTACTTGGCATTGGCATTGAATCTTTTCATCTATTAACACTCTTATCATATTCCAAATGATTTTATTTGTATCTGGAGAGTAGATTTTTCCTGCAAGAAAAATCCTTAATATTCAAATATTCAGATTCCCAGTGATAATAACTACTACATCTTCAAATTTATCTCCATATGCAAATTGTGATGCTTATTATCTTATTCTCAGAATGCCCTTAATCTGTGCTGTATTCTTATTTTGTAACTTGGTCAGGTGTATTCATAGTTATTTTGTCTTTTTTACAATTGGAAACTTCTAATAGTGACCCAATTCCTTGCTAACTATTCCCAAATTACAGTTTAATCTGATTGGGTCTGCATTAGGTTAGTGTGGACCTCAGGGCTTCAGGCAGAAACTTCTCACCCAAAGGACAATAAAAACTCAAATGGTGAGTTTGAATAGTCTCTGACATATTATTAGCCAAGAATTTCACAAAAGAAATTGAAAGAAGGATGTGTCCTAAAAATGTAAAATTGAAAAGCAGGCTGAATACATATTCTGAAATAGTGATGACCAATGTGTGCCTTTGTTACATACACCATATTTATTCATTATATATTATATAGGGGAGCTAGGTGGTGCTGTGGATAGAGCACTGAACCTGGAGTCAGGTGAACTTGAGGGCAGATCCAGCCTCAAATACTTAATAGTTACTTTGTTGTGTTACCTTGGGCAAGTCACTTAACCCCATTACCTTGCAAACACCCTCCTAAAAAAATTCCATAATATATTTTATATGTAAATACATATTACAAACTTATGTACATATATACTTTTTTATCTTTTCCATTTTGCTCATTTTTTAGTCTGAATTTTCATGAATAAGAGAATATCTAGAATTAACAAATTATTGAAGTCCTTGAATTCTTATGCTCAATGATTCCAGAAAGACTAATTTTCTTTAGAAACTGTGTGGTATATGAGTGTATGAGTTTTCTCATATAAGAGGAAAATCTGCATACCAATATGTCATTGCTGAAAATTATGTAATGTTCCTTATTATGTAAAAGTGACTTATTCTTTGAGATGATGTGTTTCAGGAACGACTTATTATGATATCCAAACAATGTTAGTATTCTTTCCTTTGTTTCCTAGGTATGTTTTTTGAGGTATCTGAAGTCTAAATGAAATTTGGAAATCATGTGGTGGTTGGATGATAAACTGTTGAGAATGTTTCAAAGGCAAAATCAGTTGAGGTAGATGATATTTGAGGTCCCCTTCATTACTTAGATTCTGGGATTCTTTGAGGATGTTTCAAAAAGTTGGGAATTCTTTTTAAGATTTTATTTATTTTTAGTTTTACATTTTTCCCCCAATCTTCCTTCCCTTCCTCCCCCCACCCCGAAGGCAATCTGTTAGTCTTTACAATGTTTCCATGGTATACATTGACCTAAATTGAATGTGATGAGAGAGGAATCACATCCCTAAGGAAGAAAAATATAGTATAGAGATAGCAGAATTACCTAATAAGATAACTGGTTTTTTTGGAATTTAAAAAAAAATATATGTTCCTCAATTGAATGTAAGCCCTCTGAGAACAGGACAGTCTCACTTTTAAATTTATATCTCTCAAACTTAGCATGAGCCACAGTGAACACAATAAATAAATGCTTGTTGATTTATTGATTGATTGGTTCTACTATACTGACCAAGAGAAGAAGAAAAAAGAAATAAAAAAGACTAAAATCAAGAGAGATAATCCTTATTTAAGACCTGAGGGAAAAAAAAATTGAAATGGAGAGAGAAAAATGAGAATTATAATGTAATGATTAAAAGAATATCTCCCACAGTTTAAATAGGTTGGTACCTATATGAAGAAAACAGTTTATTATAAAATGTGCCCATATCTTTTCATTTTGCCAGTTCAGAATTTCAAAATATAGCTGATTATAAAAAACAGGTAAACAGTGTTGTTTTAATTTAAAGTGTTATTTCATTAACAATTATACCAAAGAATAGTCTCACAAATGTTTGATCTCAAAGCTTCTAAGTCAGTAGACATTTTCAAAATTAACTTGTTTCTGAACTAAAAAAATACTTATTAAATAATTATATAAATGAAAAACACGCAAGTCAGAGGAACAAGAGAAATAGGATACACGGAAAATAAATGGATATTTTTTTTCTGGAATGCCCTGTATTTATGTACAAGCACAAGATGCACAATGAAAAAATATAAAATAACTGCCTCATGTTGAACTTTGGAAAACAGCAACACAGTGAATAATGTGATGTTTGACCTCATGATGGCCTGTGCACCAAAGAATAGACTTCAAAGATGAAAGTAAGGTCAGTCTGTAGGAATTTTCCATTATTTTGTAATTCAGTTTAAAGTTTCTATCAGAAATACTGCATACAATGGATGGACATAGACAATCAATTTCAGAATTGGAAAACTTGACCCTGAACAATTCTTATATTGTAAATGGAACTAGAAAAAACAAAGAAAGAAGCAAAAGAATGTTCACATTTAATAAGCCCTTGAAGAACAAATGAAATAGGAAATGATTGGCATGTATGACCAGGGCTGCAAGTTACAAATTGCTGTCTTTTCTTTGGAATATGATGTTATTGATGATGCTACTTACAGGAAGGACAATCTGAATGAGAGACAGCATGGTACAGTGGTCCAGAGTATCATAGGACTATAGAATTAGAAGTGGGAGACTTCTTAGAAGTCCTATATTACAACTCCCCCCCCCCATTTTACAATTGAGAAAACTGAGACCCAGAATATTAATATTGTGCGGACAATCACAAGGTTGTATTTAAACCCAGAACCTCTGTCTCTGACCTGTATTTTTTTTTCACCTTTCCATTGTAGTGCACTGCCTCTAGGGCTGACAATTGTTAATACAAAATAGGTTCATCTACCTCCCTGACATTAGTTTACTAGCTGTGCCACCATGGATGAATAGTCTAATCTCTTTGTACCTCAGTTTCCTTGTGTAAACAGAGAGGTAAATAAACATTTATTAAACATAAGACAAATATCATTTGATCCTCAGACAATCCTGGCAGGCAGAAGTCATTATGATCTCCATAAAGGTTTTGACTTGCCTGGGATCATACAACTATTGTCTGAGGAGGGATTTGAATTCAGGTCTTACAGTCTGCAGACTCAGTGTTCTATACATTATTCCGATTAGTTCCTCCATAATGGCAATTAAAATACTTGTAGCACTTAATTCACAGGGTGCCTTGGAGGCTCAAATGAGAAAACTTATGAAAGATGTATCACACAATTTATAACATTGAATAAACTTTATAATTATTGTTGAGATTCCATGAGACTTCAGCTACAAATATTGCTACAAAGTCAATAAGAATATTCCTATCAATACTTTTTCTTACAGTGGTCCTTTTTTTTAACAATAGTATTCATAGAGTGGTGCTAAATGAATGAAAGTAATGGAATATGCCATTTCAAAATGGAAATAGGGGAGAACATTTATAATAAAAATGACTCCAAATAAGGTTGAAATAAACTAAACTTTCAAAATGTTTTTGTCTTTATTTTTATTAGCTATCATAAACATAATTCTTAAATTGAAGAATTTCTTTGGAAGTTACCATTGCTACTAAAGGCCCCATATTTAATAAAGGATGTTACAACATTTGGGTAAAAAATTTACTTATAGGTAAGCCTTCCTCCCTTTCAATCTGCAATGAATAATTTGGCCAGAAATTGACTTGAGAGCACAACAATATAAACAATTCACCATTAATCTATAATGGGTCTCCAAATGAGAAATATCAGAATCTATTTTACTTCAGATTCTAGTTTGGGTTTTTTTTTTTTCCCTAAGAGAATGCTGGGATTTCACTTAGCCTTTCATCCACATTTTCCATTCATGCTTACTGGCTACAAAGAGTTCAACATGGATATTTAGCAGTGTTGAACAATGAGGATACAAAAACGATGCAAGATATGACACCTCAAGGAGCATATAAACTTCAGGAGGCTGAAGGTGCTTCATTTAGACTTGTAACATCTACTCAGTTGCAGACTTCACAGATATTAAAAGTTCACTTAGTTATTTTTGCCACTCACATGAAAATGAGACAACATATCTCCTTTTCCAGGATTTAGTAGAATTTTCTTGTGTTCACATATATTATTGTATATTTAAAAAACACGGATTCTAAATTTTTAAAATACCAAATCTATTACATTTGTCATTAATTGCTCTTCTAGGACTCACATTATATATGTGTGTGACAATAAATGCTTACTTTTATATTGTTTTGCATTTGCTAGCATGTTTAGATATATATAGAAATGCATATGCATGATTGCATACATGCATATTTGGTATATATATATATATATTGTGTGTGTGTGTGTGTGTGTGTGTGTGTGTGTGTGTGTGTGTGTGTGTGTATTAGACAGATAGTTCAAATAGAAAATAAACTAAACCCAGAGTAAAGAAAGAGGAAAAATGCAGATTGAATGTTTTGGGGGAAAGAGTACAGAGCTTTGAAAGAACCTCCTCCCTCCCCAGCTTCCCCTTTACTACAATGACCCTTTGTAACAATAATATTCATCTGCAGCTGCTAAATGGTGGGAAACAATGGAATATGCCACAGTCTTCAAAGCCAGAGTACAGTAGGATAAGTAAATGTCTGTAAAAATACTTAAATCATGAGGGAAATGTGATGAGAGTTATAGAATCTTGAAGTGTCATTTGAATGAGAAGATTGTCAAATGACTAGGATCTCATAATTCAACTGATTAAATATGTATTCAGCCCTTACTACATCTAGGACAATTGGTTTTATTTGTAAAAAACCACATTTGATGAATCTTGAAAAGAATTTCAAACTCAAAATCAATACTGAGGGTAATTTTCACTTAGAATTTTCCAGCCCTTAATTTTTCAATTACAGCTGCCCAGTTGCCCTTACAGGTTTGTTGTGAGCACGAGATTATGGGAAAACATTTAGAAAACTGAAAAGTAATAGTTGTAAGATATTATTTCTAAACAGTTTGGCTAATTACTATTTATAATTCTTTGAGATCTCCATTTTCTTTGCTGTTGGTCTTTTTCTGTTTTTGCATAGTGGACAATTTGTCTCCCATATCAACAACAAACATCTATCTACTATCTTCAGAAGCACAGGGAACAAGTGATAAAGAGGCACTTTTAGGCTTGTTATAAGGCAAGATTTCCTAACATTTCAAAGCTCTCCAAAAGCGAGTGGGCTTTCTTGGGAGGTTGTATGTACCCTTTACCCTTAAGTACTATTCGGTCACATTCAGTAGTTTTGTGACTGCATTTCTTGGAGTAGTTTGCCAATTCTTTCTCTAGATCATTTTGCAGATGAGGAAACTGTGGCAAACAGGCTTAAGTGACTTTTCCAGGATCACACAACTAGCTCCTGAGGTCATATTTAGACTTAGAAAGATGGATCTTTTTGACTCTAGAACTGGTATTCTATTGTGCCACCTAAAAATGCTCTTATTGGAAGATTTTAAACAAAGACTAGGGTAGCTAGGTGGCCCAGTGGATAGAGCACCAGCACTGGAGTCAAGAATACCTGAGCTCAAATCTGGCCTCAGACACTTAATAATTACCTAGCTGTGTGGCCTTGGGCAAGCCACTTAACTCCATTTGCCTTGCAAAAAAAAAAAACCTAAACAAAGACTAAATAGGCTTTCATCGGGCATTTCAGTGTAGGTATGGTGCAGTTTAAGGACCTTTTCTTTTATTATTATTTGTTTGTTTTTCCAAATATTTACAAAGATAGTTTTCAAAGTCATTTTTTGTAAGGTTTTAAATTTCACATTTTTTTTCTCTCTCTCTTCCTTCCCTCCCCTTGATACAGAGCAGTCTAATATGGGGTATTCATGTGTAACTATGTTCAATATATTTCTGTAATTTATTGGCCTTTTTCACACTTACTTGTTATCAGTAGAAATATTGGGCAATTCTTGTCTTTCTTCCCCTCTGGACATAGTGGGTCACTTCTTTTTCCCATTATACATTTCTTAACATAACTTTTATGCCTTTTTAATCATTCAACAAACATTGTTTAAGTCCTCACCATGTTCTTGGAACTATGGATATAAAAGTAAAGGGAAACAAGGACTTCTTAAATACTGCCTATGGAGTATGTTTTACAAATATTGTCTCATTTGATCTTCTCTATGAGCTTGGGAGGAAGGTGCCATTATTTTCTTCCTTGAAACTAAGGCATACAGATGCTAAGTGACTTACCCAGAATCCTAGAAGTAATAAATATATAAATCCATTTAAAAACTCAGATTTTCCTGAATCCAACTTCAGTGCTTTATCCAGAATCATTATCTATCTATAAAAAAGACAAAATGTACATATTTGCATCTACTTGCAAATAGATGTAAATTAGTAAAGAGTAATAAAATATAGGGTATTTCAAAAGTCTTAGTGCAGATTTAAGCTATTACAGTTTAAAATTGCACTGAGACTTTGTAACACCCTTGAAAGGCTTATTTTAAAAGAAGAAGTACTAGAATTTAGTGCTATCAGAGAAGGCATTGGCTAGGTGGCCCAATAGGTAGAGCATGGGCCCTGGAGGGGCCCAGGAGGACCTGAGTTCAAATCCAACCTCAGACACTTAATTATCTAGCTGTGTGACCTTAGCAAGTCACTTACCCCCATTGCTTTGCAAAAAAAGTGTTTCTGAGTGCAAGTCATCAATGATGATCATAAACTAAAGTCTTCTAAGGACCACTATCTGCCTCTCTATTGACTTTTGAGCTTTTTCATTCTTCAGAGATTATATATAAATATATCAAAGGAAAGGATATGTATATCAAAGGATAAATGATATCCTGAATTTCCTCAACTTGAGATACCCTGGGGGAATGTTGTTATTGTCAATGTGAGTTTGTTTGCATTTTTTTTGCTTCATAATAGCTTATGTTAATGAGTATTCCAGTCAATAAACCAGAAAGAACATTGAGCTTAGAGTCCCAAGTAGAACTAGAATTCAAATTCATGATCTGCTACCTACCACCTATTTGAACTTGGGAAAATCACTTAGTCTCTCTGGGCCTCATTTTCCAAACCTGAAAAATGAGATAACTAGAAAATAACAGGTCTCAGTGATTTCTTTTACTTCTAGATTTCTGATTTTGTGATCCTGACTTTCTGGTTGGTTGAATGGAAGATACCAAATGTATGGTCCACATAATAAGTTTTAAAAGAATTAGAAGCAAAAATTGAGGACTGAAGCTTTTGGCGAAAATCTCACAGGAGGTAGGTTCAAATTGGATCTTCAAAGGGAAGGAAAGATTTCACTAAATGGAAAGCATGAGGGAGACTTTCCAAAGGAAGAATTTTCACATTGCATTTGAGAAACAGTAAACAGTCTAAAGAGAATCAAAGATATGTGTGTTGTGGTTGTGGTAGAAAGAGGAAATATATAGGAAAAAAGAAACATATATAGAAAAATAGAAAATATAGAAAAACCTGCTGTTATTGTTCATTTCTTCTTCATGATTCCATTTGGGGTTTTCTAGGTAAAGAGACTAGAGTAGCTTACCATTTTTTTCTTCAGTTCAATTTACAGTTGAGGAAATTGAGGCAAAATGAGTTAAGTGACTTGTCCAGGGTCACACAGCTAATGTCTGAGGCTAGATTTGAACTCATGAAGATGAGTCTTTCTGACTCTAGACCCGATACTCTATCCACTGCAGAAATATAGTAGAAATGAATAGGCATCCAGCTGTAGGAAACGCTAAATACCAAGATTTTTAACATTACATTGTAGACACTACCACTTTTATATAGGAAAGAAAATTCAAAGAGTTAATTAAGCAGACCTTATTCACAGCATGGCAGGATATAATTACAAATGCCTAATGATATTGCAGGTAACCTGAGAAAACACCTGCCATTCATTACCTGAGTTCCATTATTTTCATATTGCTGACTAGGAAACAAATCCATATTAACATGAAATATTTGTTATTTCATTATGCTATATTCATTTAGTCTTTTATAATTGCATGTCCTCAAAAAATAAAAATAAAAAATAAGTCTCTTCTCTGAGCTCATACATAATAGGCAATAAATAAAGACGAGATGGATTGATTAGCACTTTCATTACTGAGCAGTGTTCTGGTCACCAAATAATAATAATAGAATTGGGACTTCTTTGTTTAGCATTTAAAGTCTTCTATAGTCTTGAGGTATCCTAATTTTCAAATCTTTTTACAGATTATTTCCCCATCCACTTTAACTTTGTTTTTTGTTTCTTGGGAGTTTTGCAAGGCAATGGGGTTATGTGACTTGCCCAAGGCCACACAGCTAGGTTATTATTAAGTGTCTGAGGTCGGTTTTGAACTCAGATCCTCCTAACTCCAGGGCCAGTGCTCTATCCACTGTGCCACCTAGCTGCCCCTGCCATCTACTTTATAATCAAAATGGATTACACTTGATACTGAATACAATCTAAACTTTTGCACCCCCAGGCTTTGTTCAGGCTTTTTGCTATTTGTGAATAAACTTGGTCAAATGAGATATTTGTAAAAATCATTTAGGACACTTCCTAGTACATAACAGATGTTATAAATGTGAACTCCTCTCCTCCTGCTGCTTCATAGCCTCAATACCTGACATCCCTTTTTCTCTTCATCCTTTGAATTCCTACTCTTCTCCCAAGACCAACCCAAATGTTACTTTCTCTAGAAAATTTCTCCTCTTTCCTCTAATCAGTAGTGATTTGTCTCAACATTACTTAAGATTTTTTATCCCTTGAGTTTATTTATTAACTATTCCTATGTTTGATAGTTTTCTTATATTTTTCATATTTCTGTGATAAACTATAAATTCTATAGAAGTAGGGTCTGTTTTATTTAAACATGCCATTTCTTCCAGACAGTACACATAGTAACTGCTTACAAAATAGTTGTTGAATTTGGAGTTGAATTGAAAAGACATTAAGATGTCCTCATGAGAGAGGTAACTACAGTGATCTGCCATCCATTTTTCCTGATGAATATCATTTGCATGTGACAGCCTATTCTGTAGACTGATCCTGGCATTCCAAAGATTTCTTCTATTGTTTAAAATATGTTGTTTGTCTGTGTTTAGAGGTTATCTGAATAATTTAATGACAGCATAATTTTTCTTGGTATATTTTTATTCATCATAATGATGGCCATTAAAAAAAACAGCAAAACCACAGGGGTTTTGATTCAGAAGACCTAGGTTTGAGTCCTACCTCCTAAGTGATAATAATCAAATCACTGAACTCCTCCAAACCTCACAATGATCTTCCCTGTCATATTCATAGTCGTTGTTCTTTGTTATGGGTGGGGGGAAGTCTTTATAAATTGTAAAAGTTTATATAAAGGTGAGTTACCTAATATCATTTCATAAATTATTTTGGATCTAGTTAATTTGGGGATTCAGGTTCAATATTAGAATGTGATGAGGTGCTCATAGACCACAAAAATGCAATAGAAACAACTTACAGTTCAATACAATGGTATTCCATTCCACCCACCCCCACCCACCACTTTCCCTATGGAAATTGGCCATGCTAAATCAGAAGAATATTCCCACAGAGAAGTAGCACAGATTTTTGGATAGGATGGGTCTTTTCATGCCTCATGATGCAAGGAAATCAAACTAATAATGGTTGAAAAATGGTCTCTGCATCCCTTTGAAGGGAAGTCATCCCAGGCTACATGAAAAAGGTACTCTCCTACCACATATAGCATATTACATATCATATCATAAATCATATTATATGTGATATGCCATCTCATAGTATATCATGTAGTTTCTCTTTTCTTGATCATATTTTGCAATTGAGGGGAGAAAGAATCTTTCAGTATGCTGGCTTGGACATTTCAGACTGGTATATTTCAAATATAAAAGTTTTGGTACAGAATGAATTTGACATTTTGATTTTGTTTTTATTCTTAGAAGCAATATTAAATGCAGACTTTGCAGAAAGTACCCTTTTCCATGAACAAAGTAGTTTTTTATGCCATTGAAAAAATGCCTAAAAAGTTTTGCATGTTATTCAAAAATGATTCTTACATTTAATAGGATTTTAGTCATTCATTCAGGGATCATTCTTAGTTGATAAAATATCTCAAGTATGATCTTATCATTTCATGTAGGAGTACATGGGAGAAGTTAAAATTCTACAAAACCAGAAAGCAGCATGCCAGTTCATTCTGGGGATAACACTTCTTTTCATACATGTAAATTTTAATGAATTTCAAAGCAAAATGTTAATCTGAATTAGCACATCTAAAGTTCCCTTATTTATTTTGGCACACCTTCTGTACATTGTGTTATTGGCATTTGGAAGGGTATTTCTAGTCTGTTTTGGACACTATAAGAAGTAAGAAATAAGAAGTGAGAAAGGCTACCAAAATGTCTGTTAAACTCTAAGCTTTTTCACTCCCATGTAATTTAGAAAGGGAGGTGGTGGCAGAACATGTCTTGAGGAGTAAACTCCATCAGAAATGGTTTATTGAAGAAATTCAGTGCTACTTGAAATTGGATAAAAAAATTCATCTAAAATATACATTTTGGATAGCAAAATATAAAATCTAATAGAATTTCTTTATATGTACAATTGGAGATTTGGAATGAAGGAAAGATAGCCAGGCAAATTGGACAGTTACCTCCTCTTGTATCTTACATTTCCTCCCTTGCTCCCATGCATTCACTCAATTCACACATTTATTTTCCATGTCTAGAATTCATTCTCCTCTCTTCACTTTCAGAAGCCTAATCTCCCTTTAACACTCAATTCAGATGTCACCTCTACTATGGAGCCATCTATAAAACTGAACAATCAGAGATACACTATTCTTCCCCAATTTTTGTTTTTTTTGTTTATTTTTTGGTATAGTGTTAGAAAGGGGAAAATATTTTCACTTTCTTTTAATGGCTTGACTTTTTCTCACTAATCCTTTTGACTCCTTTGTTCCATGTGATACTATGAACCACCTTTTCAGTCCCCATTTATTCTTCACCCTAGATTTTGGGGCAATATTCTCTCTGGTTCTCCTTTTTTATTAAGGGGCAGGAAGACAAATGTCTGACTATTCCTTCTTTATTCATGGTGCATGGCTAAATGTGAATTTCACCAAAGTCTTTGTCCTGAGCTGATTTTTCTTTTCTGTATTTTATTACTTATTCGGTGATTTCATGAGCTCCTAAGCATTCAGTTTCTATCTCTATGCATCTATCTATAAGTGTTTCTCATATGTATATATTCAGTCCTAGTCTTTTGTTTGGACTATAATAGCCCAAATCCAATCTGTCTCTGTATATTCACTTTGGACTGTCTGTTCCATAAACACCTCAAATTCATTATATCCAAAACAAAGCTAATTTTCTTTCTCCCTAATCTTTTTATGATTTTGTCTTCTTTTTCCTTATCATTGAGGACATGAACAAGCTTACTGGACCAATAACCTTTTGTTATACTTGACCCTTTCTTCATCCTCATTCACCTGCACATCTAATTTAAAAGCAAATTTTGTAATTTCTGTTTATACAACATATTTTAGAGTCATGCCTCTCTCTCTATTCACAGATTGCATGTCCTACTTCGTGTCCTCATTAACTCTCATTTGGACTGTTCAATTAATCTTCTATTTGATCTCCTTACCTCAAGTATTTTCCATGTTAATTTCTTTTCCAATAAACTTCCAAGGTTATTTTTCCTAATCATAATTCTGACCTTGTAACTATCCTGTTCAATGAGCTTTTGTAGGTCCCTTGCTACTTCCAGGATCAAAAATAAACTCCTCTGTTTGTCATTTATACATCTTAATAATTTATCTCCTTTGTATCTTTCTTTGATACTTCATTTATTCTGTGTCTCCTGTGCCTGTACATTTGCACTGATTGTCCCCTATACCTAGGTTTCTTTGCCCCCTCAAATCTGACTCTTAGTTTCTCTTGCTTCAAAATTCAGCTCAGAGTCCACCTTCCTTGGTGCCTGTAGCTATTAATACTGTCACCTTCCAAACAATTGCCTCCTCCATTGGAATGATTGTTTTTATCATGGTGGAAATTGGTCTTTTCTTTTCCTCTTTCTTTATATGCTTAGTGCTTAGTCCAGGACCCTCCTGACTCATTGTATTTGTTGACTGTCTGAATGAATGAGTGAATGCATGATGCAAGGATTCTTTGCGTCTGACTTTTCAGTGTGGTTTGGAGGTAAGCAAAGACTTATTTTCCCAAGATGCCCTAAATAAAGGGAATTAGTCCTGTTTGAAAGGCAACTGAGTTGTAAGCAAGACAAAAGCCACCATAAACAAAATACCAGAATTCATGCTGTTGAACAGGAATTTCAAGAGCTTTGATTATTTGCTAGGGTCAAAAAAGTGTCTGAAGAGACATCATAAGAGATTAATATCTCTTCCAATCAGGACAATAGGGTGTTGTAGATACTAGTCAAATCACAGATGGCTCAGATACAGGTTTGGTATATATTTATCTTAACCAGGAGGAAATCATGATCAGATGTGAGATCAGACACAGAGATGATCATCATTTAACTTCTCCAATTCTATCAAACCCTGTAGGGATTTTCCTTATTGAAACTGTGAATTTATTCTTTCCCACTCATCTCAGAATTGAATCCTATTTACATCCTGATAATTTGGGAGATAGAAGATACATTGATACCGAAATTGAATCGATGTAGGGAATTTCCCAAAAATAAGCATTCTTACCAATGCAGAAGGTCAACTATTGTCTAATCTATAGTCCTAAAATTGCCTAGAATTTACCAAGATGGTAAATGAGTTGCCCAGGATCATATAATTAGTGTATATCAGAAAAAACTTTGAATTAGAGTCAACCCTCTAACCACTATTCTACAATGACTCTCATAAATATTTATGTTCATTATGCTTCACATTTAGCAGGAGTGCTCAATGACATATTTATACTGTTTGATCAAATGCTTTTGATGACCTTGTTTGCTATTATGTGAGATTACTATATAAACAAAAAAATGAGTCCAATTCAGAAATTCCCACCTTCATGGACAAAAGGGCAAAATATATTGTAATAGAAATGATGATGATGTTTGTCTTTATTCTCAAAGAAGATCATGACAGCAGTGATTGGATTTAAGTGAGGGCCATCTGGGTCCAGTGGCCAGATATGGCTCAAGACAACTGGAGATGGCCCTGGATGCGAGGCAATAAGGGTTAAGTGACTTGTACAAGACCACACAGCTAGTAAGTGTCAAGTGTCTGAGTCTAGATTTGAATTCCAGTCCTCCTGATTGCAAGACCAGTGCTGTATCTACTATGCGCTCCTCTCCAATGACCAAAATTGGTCCAATTGTCAGAGTAGAGGTATTTATGAGATCCACTTTATAATTAAGTTATTTGTAATTGTTTCTCTGGGTACATATAATATCTATTCCTAAGGACAGGAGTTATTTCATTTTTGTTTGCATATATCAGTTTTTATTTTAATTAATTTTATTTTAATTTATGGAATAAAATAGCATTCCCATAACATAGTACGATAAAAAAGATTATTGTACATAAAACTACTATGCACTATTCCTTTCAAATATACACTAGACTTGTCATGCAAATTTTACTTTTCCTTTGTTTTGTTTTCCTCCCTTCCCCTTCCCCTACCCTAGACATGGCTACCATAGAAATAAAAATTAAATATATATTTAATTTTTATTGTCTGCATCTGAAGAGATCTGCTAAACAGAAGACTTCTATACATCCTTCTGTTTAGCAGCATATACATCCTTCTGTTTATCAGCTCTCTTCGGATACAGACAGCTAATTAATTGCTTAACTGTTAAATAAAATAAAGGAAATTTCACTTAGATTTAAATAAGTGTGTGATGATAATAATTAAATTTATTTTTATTTAAAGTAGAAAAAAGAAAGTACTATTTCTGAAATACGATTCATCTAAATGTTTTCAAATATCAGTAGGTTTACCCTCTTTTTATTAGCCCCTGAGATGAGTACAACTCATTGTCTCTTGCTCATACTGACTTCCTTTAAATATTTCCTGTATTAAAAAGAAAAAAAATCTGATACTACAACACATATCCTCAAAGATTAAAAAAATGTGTCTTGAAGATTGAGATTCACTGAGTAACAAATGCAAAGTACATAAAAATAAGAGAGGATGTATTATCGTTCTTTTAAATCTGCTTTAAACCTCAACATGCATCCCCTCTTTAATAGTAGAACTTAATCATGGTATTACTCACCAGCTCTTGAGTCAAGTCATTCTCCTCTTATATAACTCTAATTGGTGAAATATAAAAATTTCAGAGTAAGGTTTCAAATTATTGAAAGAAAAATAGTTTAAAAATAAAAAGAATAAATACACAACAAAATACCCTAACAAAACTATATAAAAACAGAATGAGTTGCTTCTGATGATAGTGAGTGAATGCTTCCTCCAAAGAGGTCTATAAAGACAGTTTGAAATATATGGTTATCTTGTAAGATAATTCTTTTTCAAGAATGGGTTTAGGACTTCTGGCCAAGATGGTGGAGAGAAGACAGGCACACTGCTAAATGTCTCCTGGTCTTCCCTCATATGGAAGATGAAACAAACCTCTTAACAGAAATCTGATCTACAAAACCCAGAAAGAAAAGTCAGGAGAAGAACGTCCACCTTAGGATCTGTCTTCTGAGATCTTGGGTGAGTCTGAGCATAGAGGGTGTACTTTGCCAGGGGCATTGGACCTAGTGAGACTGGGAGCCTGGATCAGCCTCAGATTAGCATGAGTAATGGCAGGGCCGGAGCCAGGGAGCCTGAGGGACTGAGAACCTGACCAGCTAGATAAGTGATAGGGCTAGAGCCTGGTGGGCCACAGGAGCACAGGCCACAGTGAGCAGAAGCATTGGTTGATTGGTTGTGGTGGTGCTGACCATCTGGAGCTTGCAGTCAGGGCTGGAGGGAGAGTTCTGGTGTAGGAATGCTGCAGATATCTATCCCTGGGCTCCTCTGTCAGGAGGAACTCAGAGTCCATATCTTCAGTTAAACTGAAGCCTCTTCCCAGAACAAACACGATTACAGCCCACCTTCTGCCCCAGGCTAAGGCCAAGCAGCAGAACCAGCTCAGCTATGAATAGGGAGAGTGATTACCTCACCCCAGGGTAGAGCCTACCATTGATGAAAGATAAAAGTATTCAACAGCTTCAACCACTCCCTCCAGGCCAAGGCAGAAGATCTCAATCAAGGTCACAGACACTTCAGAGAAAACAACCAGCACCTCCTACTGGCCAGCTGGAGATATAACACTCAGTGAGAAAAACCTCTAGCACCACCTACTGGCCAGTGGAAGATATTACACACAGTGAGTAAAGCTACACCAAACCTCTGTGAACCAGCCCCTCCCCAACACAAGGTCTTAGGATAATGAAGAAAGGTCAGCACAAAAGAGGGTCCATTGAAAAATTCTTGGAAGGAAAAGACACTAACTCAGAGAGACCTAGAACCTCTGAGGAGAATATGACCTGTCTCCAGCACAGAAAGACTTCCTTAAAGAAATAAGGAAGGAGTTTAAAAATCAATTGGAAAATTTGGGAGGGAAAATTAACACCTTGCAACAAGGAAACAATTCTCTCAAAACCTCAATTGGTCAAATGGAAAACTCTTACAAAAATAGACTTACCAATTGGAAAAGGAGTTACAAAAGGTAAATGAAGAAAATTATTCTCTTAAAAAAATGGAGTCTGTGGAAACTAATGACCTCATGAAACAGCAGGAGGCTGTTAAACAAAACCAAAAAATTGAAAAAATAGAAGACAATGTAAAATATCTCATCAGCAAAACCACTGACCTCAAGAATAGATAGAGGAGGGACAACCTGAGAATTATAGGCCTTCCTGTAACTATTAAAAAGGGAAAAAAGCCTAGACAATATTACAGGATTTAGTGATGGAAAACTACCCTGATATCATGGAACCAGGGGGCAAAATAGTTATTGAAAGAATACATTGATCCCCTCCAAAAAGAGATCCTAAAATGAAAGCATCAAGGAATGTTGTGGCCAAATTCCAGAACCATCAGATAGAAGAGAAAATCCTGCAAGCAGCCAGAAGAAACAATTTAAATACCAAGGAAACACAATAAGGATTACACAGGACCTGGCTGAATCAACATTAAAGGATTGAAGGGACTGGAATGAGATATTCTGAAGAGCAAAGAAGCTTGGAATGCAGCCAAGAATCCACTACACAGAAAAGCTGAACCTTCTTTTTCAGGGGAAAAGATGGACATTTAATGAAATGGGAGACTTCCAACAATTCCTGATGAAAAGCCCAGTACTAAATAGAAAATTTGGACATCAAACAGGAGGTGCAAGAGACACATGAAAAGGTTAAAAGGGGGCAGGGTAAAGCAAAAAAAAAATTAAAAAAAAAGAATTGCTAACCAACAAGATGAAACTGGCAATATCCCAGAATAGGAAAAAGATTCTCATAACTCTTGAGAATTGTAACTCTATCAGAGAGAATATACCTAGCCAGAAGGGATGGACACTCATGACTTATCCAGGAGATTGCTACCCAATGGGAAGCATTGGATATCCCTATTTGGGAGAAAGACTCTAATAACTCTTGAGAATTGTAACTCTATTAGAGAGAATATACTCAGCCAGAAGTGATGGATACACATGATTTTCTGAATCTCAGATAGAATTATTTAAAAACACTACCTCCTTACAAATGGGGACAGGAAGGAGACAGGAGGATGGAGGAGACTGAATGAGGTAAATCTCATTACATAAAAAGGTAGAAAAGACCTAATGTAATAGAGGGGAAGAAGGGGGGAGATGAAAAACACCTGAATCTTCCTCTCATCAGACTTGGCTTAAAGTTAACTTACACACACACTCAGTTAACTTAAGAAACATTGTCCTTTCACATATTAAAAGTGGAAGGGGGGGGTAGAGACAGGGAGGGGGTAGAAAAAGGGGAACTAACAGAAGGAAGGGAAGGAAAAAAGGGAAATAGGGAAAGGGGAAAGAAAGGGGAAGGGGAGGATATAGGAGCGCAAACACACTGAGGGTGGTGGTATTCAGAAACAAAACATTGGGGAATATGGATAATGTGAAAAAGGGGGGAAATACAATCAGAGGGAAGATAGCATGGAGGCCAATAAAGAGTTAGTAATTATAACTTTGAATGTGAATGGGATATACTCTCCCTTAAAATGTAAGTGGATTAAAAACCAGAATCCTGCAATATTCTGCTTACAAGAAAATCATTTGAAGCAGAGAGATACACATAGAATAAAGGTAAAAGGTTGGGGCAAAATATAATTTGCTTCAGCCAAAACTCTGCTTAACTCTTTCTATGACACCAATATGGTGCTGATACCTAAACCAGGAAGAATTAAAACAGAGAAAGAAAATTATAGACCTATCTCTCTGATGAAAATGGATGCAAAAATCTTAATAAAATCTTAGGAAAATGATTAAGTTATCACTAGGATAATACATTATGATCAAGTAGGATTTATTCCAAGAATGCAGGGTTGGTTTAATATTAGGAAAACTGATAGTATAATTACTTATATTGATAGCAAACCTATCAGAAATGATATGATTATATAAATAGATGCTGAAAAAGTTTTTGCAAAATACAGCACCCTTTCCTACTAAAAACACTGTAGAGTGTAGGAATAAATGGACTGCTCCTTAGAATAATAAGCAGTGTCTATCTGAAACCATCAGCAAGCATTATATTCAATGGGGATAGGCTAGAGGCATTCCCAAAAAGATCAGGGGTGAAAAAAGTATGCTCATTATCAACACTACTATTCAATATTGTATTAGAAATGTTAACCATCAATAAGAGAAGAAAAAGAAATTGAAGGAATTAGAATTAGGAAGGAAGAGACAAAACTCACTCTTTGCAGATGACATGATGGTCTACCTAGAGAATCCCAAAAAATCATCCAAAAACCTACTGAAAACAATTTGCAACTTTAGCAAAGTTGCAGGATATAAAACAAACCCTCATAAATCCTCAACTTTTCTATATATGACTAGCAAATTACAGCAGGAAGAGCTAGAAAGAGAAATCCCATTCAAAGTAACCTCAGACAATATAAAATACCTGGGAGTCTATTTGCCAAGACAGACTCAGAAGCCTTTTGAAAACAATTACAAAACACTTCTCACACAAACAAGATCAGATTTAAATAACTGGGCAAACATCAACTGCTGATGGCTAGATTGAGCTAATATAATAAAAATGACAATTCTACCAAAATTAAACTACCTGTTTTAGTGCCCTGCAAATCAAAATTCTAAAAAGTTACTTTAATGAGTTAGAAATAATTGTAAGTAAATTCATATGGAGAAATAAAAAGTCAAGCATTTACGGGGATTTACAGGGATTCAATGAAAAAAAAGTGGAAAAGAAGGTGACTTTTAGCCTTACCAGATCTAAAATTAAATTATAAAGCATCAGTCATCAAAACTGTCTGGGATTGGCTAAAAAATAGAGTGGTGGATCAGTGGGATAGACTAGGTGCAATAGCAGGAAATGATTATAATAATCAGCTGTTTGATAAACCCAGAATCCAGCTATTGGGATTAAAAAAAAACTCTCTCTTTGATAAAAACTGCTGAGAAACTGGAAGTTAGTATGGAAGAAACTTGGATTAGACCAACACCTCACACCCTATACCAAGATTAAGATCCAAATGGATGCAGGATTTAGACATAAAAAACAATATTATAAGCAAACTAGAAGATCAAGGTGTAGTTTATGAAAAGGGAAGCAATTTGTGACCAAGGAAGAGAACATCACTAAAAACAAATTAGATGATTCTGAGTACATTAAAATAAAAAAGCTTTTGCACAGACAAAACTGTAACCAAGATCAAATGAAATGTGATAAACTAGGAAACAATCTTTACAATTAGTACTTCTGAAAAAGGACTCATTTCTAAAATATACAGAGAACTGAGTCAATTTTTTTTAAAAAAAAACAAGCCTTTCCCCAATTGACAAATGGTCAAAGGATATGTAAAGGCAATTTAAAGATGAGGAAATCAAAGCGATCCAGTCATATGAAAAATTGCTCTAAATCGTTATTTATTAGAGAAATGCAAATTAAAGCGTCTATGAGGTACCACCTCACACCTCTCAGACTGGCCAATATGACCAGAAAGGACAATAATCAATATTGGAATGGATGTGGGAAATCTGGGACACTAACACATTGTTGGTGGAGCTGTGAACTCATCCAACCTTTCTGGAGAACAATTTGGAATTACACCCAAAGGGCAGCAAAATGTGCATACCCTTTGATCCAGCAACACCACTACCCTGAAGAGATGATGGGAAAGGGTAAAAACAACACTTGTATAAAAATATTCATAGCAGCCCTGTTTGTGGTGGCAAAAAATTGGAAATCAAGCAAATGTCCTTCAATTGGGGAATGGCTTAACAAACTTCAGTATATGTATGTCATGGAACACTATTGTTCTATTAGAAACCAGGAGGAATGGTAATTCAGGGAAGCCTGGAGGGAGTTGCATGATATGATGCTGAGCGATGAGAAGAACCAGAAAAACATCGTACAGCCTAACAGCAACATGGGGGTGATGATCCACCTTGATGGACTTGCTCATTCCATCAGTGCAACAATCCAGGACAATTTGGAGCTATCTAAGATAGAGAATACCATCTGTATCCAGAGAAAGAATCATGGAGTTTGAACAAAGACCAAGGACTATTACCTTTAATTTAGAAAAAAAATATATGATATATTATTATGTAATCTTGCTATCTCTTATACTTTACTTTTCTTTCTTAAGAATATGATTTCTCTCTCATCACATTCAATTTGGATCAATGCATATACAATGGAATCAATATAAAGACTGGCAAATTGCCTTCTGTGGGGCATGGGGTGAGGGAAGCAAGATTAGGGGGAAAATTATAAAACTCAAAATAAAAAAAAACACATAATTAAGGAAAAAAAAGAATGGGTTTAACTACATTGGGGTTCTTCTCTTTTTATGCAGCATACTTGGTAGCCTAACAGCCCCTTCTCAGATTGATATATTAGTATCTTTCTTTTTATTGAAATTTTATTTTATTTTCAATTCTGAATTCCCTTGCCCTCTATTTCCTGCACTGAAAAAGCAAAAATAAAAACAATCTATTATTAATATTACTAGTCATAAAAGATAAAAATCCATATTAGACTGGTCAGAAAGAAAAAAGACAAGAAAGGAGAAAGGAGGAAGAAAAAAAGAAACAAGAAGGTGGGAAGAGAGGAAAGAGGTAGAAAATATGTTTCAATTTAAAGTCTGAGCTGGAAAGGATGTGGAAAAATAGATACACTAAAGTACTGTTGGTGGAACTGTGAACTTATATAAACATTTTAGACAGCAGTTTAGAAATACACCCAAAATATTATTAAACTGTGTGTACTTTTTTACCTGATGGTAATACAAGATCTGTACTCTAAAACATCAAAGGAAGAGGAAAAGGACCCATAAGTACAAAAATATTGAGAGAAGCTCTTTTTGTAGTTGCTAAGAATTGGAAACTGAGATGCCCATTGATTAGGAAATGGCTGAACAAGTTTTGGTATTTGAATGTGATGAAATATTATTCTGCTGTGAGATATGATGAAGATGTATTCAGAATATATTTTATATAATTTGAGGAAATATGGAAGTTTATCTAGAGATTAGCAAGAATAGTGATTTTTTTTCCAGTACAAATTCATAGACCTTCAAAAATCTTTCCATAGACAATTTGGCGGTTGTGAAGACAGGTGGCACAATTTCTAGAACACTGATCTTGGAGTCAGGAAGATTCATCTCCCTGAGTTCACATTTGGCTTCAGACACTAGCTGTGTGAGCCTGGAAAAGTCACAACCTCATTGGCATTGATTTCCTCTTCTATAAAATGAACCGAAGAAAGAAACAGCAAATCACTCCAGTATATTTGCCATGAAAATCTTCACTAGGGTCACAGAATTGGATGAAACTAAAAAACAAAAACAAAAAAAAATTGTACATCAAGAAGCACAATCTAAGAATCTGCAGATCAGCTGATATGTTTCTCCCTCTCATTCTGAGAATTTGTGATTCTTGATAATATGAGGATTGAGGAGAGATTAGGACAAAGGGTTATGATAGATTGGAGGAAGAAAAAATCATTTCTAAGCAAAGAGAATGAGCAAATGTTTCTTGGAGGAGATATTACATGTACTAGACAATGAAGAAATGGAAGGATTTCAACAGATAGAGATGGGAAAAGTGGATGGTGTGGAAATAAGGAAATGTATTCTCAGTGTTAAGGGAAATAGGTTAACAAGCAAATTCAAAAAATACCAAGAAATCCAATGTAAAGTTCTTCAAGGGGATTTTATCAAAGATACATCTTTCCTAACTTTAGTCCCTAATAGAGTTTTGAGCATCTTTACCAACATGTCTTCGAGGCATCCTAAATTCAGTTTGTGCAATTATTGAGAATAATACAATTATTGAGAAAATAGTACAAGTATTGAAAAAAGTACAAAGGATATCTCCATTGAAAATATAATTTGGGGAAAGGTAGCTTTTTATTCAAATTTTTTCTTTGGCAAACCACATTTTTGCAAGTGTAATTGAAATACAATAACTACATCATCATTATTTTAAACTTGTAATAATGGACTTAGTAGAAAGAAAGAAAGAAAGAAAGAATAGAATAGACTTAAAACATCTTCTCTAACAAGGAGTTATTCGAGTCATTAAAAGCATGCACAATTCCTTGAGAAATGGAACCACAGGTAACCTTGCTCTGTGATCCTCTGCTTTATTTATTTAGTTAGTTATTTTTCATTCATATGCACGTGTATATCTTTAAGTTACAGAATTTCCTTCCAACCTCCCTTCCCAACCCCCTCCCCTCAAAGTCAGGTTAACCTTGTACATGCATATTTTGATAAACATGCTTACAAATTAATTATTTTCTGTATGAACAATTAAGGGGAAAGAACTACATGAGAGATGATTTTTATAAAGTATTCATCAGATTCAGAAGGGTTGCTTTTTGTGTATGTTTTGTTTTGGTTTTCCCTCTGGGGATAATATAGTCCCAAACCAGTCAAATACAGTTGTCCTAGCTCTCTGGACTACCCAGAGTTGCTCCTTCCATCAAGGCTGATCATCTCACAATGTTCTTGTTCTTCTCACAATGGTTCTCTTGGTTCTACTCTCTTTGCTCAACATCAGATCCTGTAAGTCATCCCATGCTTCTCTAGAGTCTGACCATTTATGGTTTCTTATTAAGCAATAATATTCCCATAGTATTCATACACCATAACTTGTTTAGCCCCATCCTCTGATTACTAGTGTTAAATGAGACAAAACCAGAAGAGATGTGCTGACCCAGGGCTAATTTGTGCAGGAAGGAGTAAAAGAGAAATTCCTTGTGGATTGTGAAGGCCTTTAGATGCTTCTGTTTGTTATTTATATTATGCTGAGGGCAATAAGACCTAGTATTTTGGAGGGTGTCTACATGAAGTCTGTAAATACCCAAAAGAAATCAATTTCACAGTCCATGGGGAGAAAACTAAATTTATGAAAAGTATTTATTGTATAGATTGATATGTTTTTTAAAAATCTAGTAAATTTGTTTAGTTCATTTCCAAAAGAATGACTGTGATGAACGATGAATTGGACCAAGAATTAAATAAAATGAGGAGAGTTAGAATACATTGGTGAAATAGTGTAGGGCTTAAAATGACATAAACTTTTCTTTTAAAAAGAATTAACAGTTTTGAAAATTGAACCAATACAATTACTGAAAATTTAATGACTATTAATAATTAAATTTCTATGAATAAATATAACTTTTTCATTGTTTTTTTCCATGCCTATTTACTTCCCACAAAATTCCCCATCTGCCTGCCAAATCTTAGGAGAAGCACTCCCTTGCTCCTGGACTCAAGTTAAATCATCTGAGAATGCAGACTATCTCTGGACCTTGAGTTTATCAGCTCTCTACCAAGGGATGAAAGTTATGTTTCATCCTTAGGTTTGTGAAATTATGATTAATCACTGCTTTTGTTAGAGTTCTGAAGTCCTTTAGATAGGGTTTCCCCATGACTAAATTGTCCTATTGGTTCTGCTAACTTTATATTATTTTAAGATATATTTTTTCTACTTTTTGATATATTTTTTCTAAATTCATATTTTCTTGATTTCCATTCCATGACATTCATATAACCCATTTTATTCTTTTTCCTCCAGTAAATGGCTTTTTATTTCCCCTTCTCTTTTCTATATTAAAAATCTCCTCTATATCCAAAAGAATCTTAAAAAAATAAAAAAAGTTCCACATGTTCCAAAATATTCATAGCAGCTCTTTTTGTAGTGACAGAGAAATGGAATTTGAGGGGATGACCATCATTTGGGGAATGGCTAAACAAGTTATGGTACATGAATACTATGGAATATTATTGTTCTATAAGAAACCATAAATGGTCAGACGCTAGAGAAGCATGGAATGAGTTACAAGATCTGATACTGAATGAAGGGAGAAGAACCAAGAGAAGAATATACACATTAACAACATTAGGAGATAATCAACCTTGATGGAAGCAGCTCCTCTTGATAGTTCAGAGAGCTAGGACAACCCTATTAGACCAACTATGGACAATGCTATCCCCATCCAGAGGAAGAAAAACCATTCAAACCAAACCAAAAAAAAAAAAAACTCTTTAGAATCAGATGAACACTTTATTTTTTTATTTTATTTGAAAGATTTTATTTATTTCAAATTTTACAATTTTTCTCCTAATCTTTCTTCCTTCCCCCCCCCCCCCCCGCAGAAGGCAGTCTGTTAGTCTTTACATTGTTTCCATGGTATGCATTGATCTAAGTTGAATGTGATGAGAGAGAAATCACATCCTTAAGGAAGAAACATAAAGTATGAGATAGTAAAATTACATAATAAGATAACAGTTTTTTAAAAAAATTAAAGATAATAGTCTTTGGTCTTTGTTCAAGCTCTACAATTCTTTCTCAGGATACAGATGGCATTCTTTGTTGCAGACATACCCAAATTACACCTGATTGTTGCCCTGTTGCTATGAGTAAGTCCATTAAGGTTGATCTGATGAACACTTTATAAAAAAAAATCTCTTATGTATCTCTTTCCCTTAATTTTAATTCCTCATACTGAAAATTACTTATCTAGAAACATATTCATCACAAATATGTATGTACAATGTTAACCTGATTGTTTGCTACTGAGGGGAAGGGTGTGGGAAGGATAGAAGGAAAATTTATAACTTACAAATATGCATTTGCATATGGATGAATGTTGAAAAACTGTCATAACATGTATTTGTAAAAATAAAATATCAAAAAATATCTCCTCTAAACATTTTTATTTTTTTTCCTGACCTTCTTTGCATATGTGCCTAATAGTATTGCAGCATCAAAGAATATGTATAATTCAGTGACATTTTGGTGTAGTTCAAAAGCATTTCTCCCTCCTCAAAACGAATTGATTGTCTACAAAGAAGTAAAAAAGGGATATTGTTAAAGAAATGAATGACTAGAAAAGGATATGAACTGATCCAAGAGTGAAAACCAAGGATAAACAGACTCCCTGCTATGTAAACAAACAAAATATGAAAAGGTCTAGAGGAAGGCTTTCCAGATTAAAGGTATATTATTATTGAAGAGATCTGAAATTCACTGAAATATTAAAATGGGTCATACAAAAGATCAGAGATTAAATTAGGTTAAGCATATTTAAAAAGTGTTTATTAAGTACCAGGCACTTTAACAACCAATGGAGATACATATCTCTATCATCTCTATCTCTATCTCTATCTCTATCTCTATCTCTATCTCTATCTCTATCTCTATCTCTATCTCTATCTCTATCTCTATCTCTATCTCTTTCTCTATCTCTATCTCTATCTCTTTCTCTATCTCTATCTCTATCTCTATCTCTATCTCTATCTCTATCTCTATCTCTATCTCTATCTCTATCTCTACCTCTACCCCTCTCTCTCTCTCTCTCTCTCTGTATCTGTATCTCTATCTCTATCTCTATCTATATCTCTACCTCTACCTCTACCTCTATCTCTACCTCTACCTCTATCTCCATCTCTAGCTCTAGCTCTATCTCCATCTTTATCTCTATATCTCTATCTATATCTAGCTATAATCTATCTAGTCCCTACTCTCAAGGGAAAACTCCCCATAAAAGGGAAGTGGAAACAGGGGTGGAGGGGAAAGGGGAAATATAATATATGCAGTTACCAGGATAACTAGTATGGTGTTGGAGACCAGAAAATAAATTGGGAGAAAACTGGGTGGTGTGGGTGAATCTTTGCATAGTATGGTAGATCTGGGTGATAATGATGTTTGTCCTTCATTCTCAAAGAAGACTATGACATCAGTGAGTTGATGAAATGACATGCATATGAATTGAATTTAAGTGAGGAGGTTCACTGCTAAGTTATTGAGTTTGTGTGTGGTTCAGTCATCTTATTGTATCAAGATAACCAATGTAGACTTGGAACAGGCTGAAAAGTAAGAGAAAAAGTATTCCTCTCAAGAGAACAGAAATAGGACTAAATAATTCAGGCTATAGGAAAATATATTTCATAAATTTTATATAGAAAAAAATTCATAAGTACTCAAAGATTAGTTTTCCCCAAATTAGCATAGTACAACAGTTGATTCAGTCTCTCATTGTCAACAAACAATGTTTCAACAAAAATGTGGTGAATATCCATTTGAAATATGATTGAGGGGACTTCTGTATTTGTTAGGAGTTGAAAATAAATGATTTCTAGGTTTCCTTTCAAATTTTAATTAAATACAATGGTGCCACTTGAGGTTCTTTCCAATAATATTTCATGGAGACCTGGAATTCTGTGAGACAGTTCTTAGAATTCCTCTAAAGAAAAAATGGTTATGAAAAACACATTTAATTTATTTACTTTCATCATCTCAATGTCTCTCCCAATGCTAAACAAGGAATTGTGATCATAAGTAATAATAAAGAGCAACACCAATTCCATAAATTAAAATAGTTATTTGACAACCAGGCTATTAGTAAATAAACCAACAAATATGTAAACTGTTAGGACTGATGAGACTTTCTTTCAAGAAGGAAAAAAAAAAGATTCACAACTTTAAAAAAAATTCAAAATCAATAACAAACATCATTATATTAATTCTTTTTATCAAGGTCCAGAACCAATTAAGTTTTTTAAAATTACTTTTATTCACTTAACTTGAGATGAATAATAGTAAAAAAAAGTTTCATTGAATCAAAAACAGTAAGTTTTTATTAACTTGTTTTTGAACTTACTGGTTAACTCAATAAAAATGTTTCTTTGTTATTCACTTCATTGTTTTTAATCTCCTTTAAAGTTTTCACAGTCCTTCAGGAATATTGTGCCTGCCAACTTGCTGATGATCTTCCTGTAGTCAAATGATATAGCTTCTGCACGTGGACCTTAACATATATAATATTACAGTTTTATGAATCAAAAACCAAGGACATGTTTTTATTATTAATTTTGTTTAAAAAAAAAACTATAATGATGCCCATAAGCAAGGCCAACTAAGTAAGAGACCTACATTAAAGCGTTCACTTTGCCACCCACCCACCGGTTGTGAAACTTTGAGGAAGTCAATAGAAATGGATCTTAGTCTCCTTTGTAAAAACATTGTGATTGGATTAGAGCAGAATTTTTAAACTCGAGTTCAATGACCCTTCTAGTTTTTTAATGTTTCATTAATATATTTTTATGTGATTGATTCTCTTCTTATGTATTTTATTTCATGCTTAAAAAATTATTGTAAGAAGGAACCCATTGATTTGATCAGTCAAAAGAGTCCATGACACACATAGAAGACAAGGATCTCGAGGTTAAAAGATACTTAAGGTCCTCTCCAGTTTTAATATTGCTTGCTTTTGTGAGAACAATTAAATCAAGTTTTGAAGAAAAATAGAAATATTTAGCATAGTTATTCATGTATAACCTATATTAGGTTGCTCTCTGTCAAGGGGAGGAGGGAGGGAAGGAAGGGAAGGAGACAAATATGGAGCTCAAAACCATCAAAAAATGATTGTTTTAAATTATCTTTACATGTAGTTGCAAAACTAAATAAATAAATATTATTAAAAGAAACAAACAAAAACAACTGAAAAAAGAAAAGTAGAAAATTAAGGACAGCTAAGTGGTGCAGTAGATAGAGCACAGCCCTGGAGTCAGAAGGACGAGTTCAAATTCAGTCTCAGATATTATAATACTGATAAACTGTATGGCCCTGGAAAAATCACTTAACTTTGATTGCCTCTAAAAAAAAAAGAAAGAAAATTGGATAAAATCAGTGGTAGTAGTTCCTTTTGGTCTTGGGTACAGGTCATCTTATTTTGCTTTGCATTATAAGGACTTGGATAATGGTTTTTGACATTGTTTTAACTTGTTTCCAAGACTGATTTTAAGACAGAAGTCTCAAATGCAATTTCTTTTCAAATAAAATTTGACAAAAGACTTCTGTATGTTGGCTTTGTACATTGTTTAAACCTAGTCTCCGTGAATCTATAAATTACCTTTTTTTTTTCTAGTAAAAACTAACAAGAATGTGTATGTCAGCCCTGGAGTGATTATATGATCTGTCTCAAGTAATTTCTGACAATACCGTAGTTATAGTATTTGAATAGAAGAATGTTGATTCTATTTCATATAGCTAACCAAATCATTACTTAGAAACTGGATAGTTTTCTCCATATGTGTTTTTCCATCTAAAATACAGGCAATAATTTCATAATAGTTAAATAGCAATAACTAGCATTTATATGTGTTTTTTAGGTTTTCAAAACACTTATACAAATATTTCATTTTTACTCTTAACAACTCTGGGAGGGAGATATTTTTCTCATTCTATTCCCATTTTGCCTATGAAGAAAGTGAGGCAGACAAGGTAAGTGGCCTGGCCAGGTCCAGCTAGTAATTGTTTAAGATAGAATTTAAAATTCCATTTTCTTTATGCCTGGCCCAACGAGTCCATTACTGTGCCACCTAGCTACTTATGCTGTTACATTAAAACAGAGAAAGCTCACAGAAAACCAAAGCAATAGACAATTTGACCATTCAGATTCAATGAATATAACATGAAACAATTAACTAAACCTGTATTAAGTTCAAAATGTATATCTTGCTCTGTTAAGTCCTGGGGATAGTTAGATGAGAGTAAGATATTCCTTGCCCTTAATGAATTTACATTCTATTAGCTCATAAGTAGAAAATGTATACAATATAAATGCAAGTAATATTAAACAAAGGCATCAGCTATATGTGTGAGGGGATGAGAAAAAGTGTCATAAAAATAGTACTTGAGTCGATGTATGAAAGAGGATTAGGATTCTGAGAGGCAGAGGAACAGAGGAAATATATTCCATTTATGGGTGACTGAGGCATAGAAATAGGAAACTGAAGATCTTTTATAAGACAAAGCAAGGAGCTCAGTTTGTCAGTATAGGAAGGGGAGCAATGTTTAATAAGGTAGGGAAGGAGAGTTAGACCACCATTGAGATCACACTTTTTGCCTGACTAAGTATTAAATCCTTAAAAAGAAACATTAAGAATCACTTTAGAACTAAGTACTATTTAAGTACTTTCACTTTATCAGCCAGCTAATATTTCTCAATGAAGAGTTTTAAAGGAAATTGCTAGTGTTAAAAAAAGTAGGAGAGTTAAAGAATTTGCTGATGGTGAAGACTTATTATAAACTCATTGATGTATATCTCTTGAAGTCTTCATTGACATTCTAAGTTCTCAAAGGTCAATGTAGAGGACATTTTACCAATTGAGTAATGTTTGTCTGTAGCCTCAGCAACAAGGATCCTTCTGTTATCTAAGTACCAGACGGGTCCAAAGGGATACATCACTAGAATTTTGGTCAATGGGTGATGACCATTGTTAACTGTGGAAATCCATAAAATAGTGAAACACAAAATGACTTTCAGGGCTATGATACCATTTTGTGCTTTCAGAGATACCATTTCAATGAATAACAGCCTATAAGTTCTTTCTAGAGAAGTCAACAAAGGCAGAAATGATTTCATGGGGGATCTAAAGCAAGGAAAGACATAATTTCTCAAAAAAATGTAAACTCTTGCTCTTACACTATTTACTTTCTCAGAGTTTTATATAGTTGACCACAGCTTTATGGAACCCAACTGACAGATAGGTGCAGAACAAAATACAAATTTAAAACCCTTCTCATAGTATCTCCCACATGTTCATGAAACCACATTTGAATCTATGACAGATGTGACCACAAAGAGTTTTGTTCAGTAGTCCAGTGAAAGTTAATATCAAGCAAAGCACCAGTATCTTGCTAAAATCTTCAGTAGTGATGCAGAAGATAAGTGCTTAATAGCCAAATAAAAAGCTTTCCTTTTTAATGATGTCTTTTTTCTTTTTCTTTCTTTTTGTTTTTTTTGGCTACCTCCTTCTCCTATTTGCTGATGACATTGTACTAAATGTATCATGTCAAGAAACACTTATAGACCCTTTTGCTGAAATCAACAACAAAACCATAGAAACCTTCTAAATTACCCCACATTGCAAAACCAATGTGGATGAAATGTTCATCTGCAAAATACTATACAGATTATGACATGATGCAGTTGGATGAGTAGTCTACAATTCATCAAAAATTTCATCATAATGCCAAGGCATCATTCTAGGAAGTAGAGACTGCTGAGACAAATTTAGACTTCCCTTGCTATCAGTCGGGTGACAAAAAATGGGTACTAAACCATATATGTATAGAAAATGATAAGAACAAAAGAGAGGGCCAAAAGAAGAAAGAAATGAATAATTAATTCATTGGACAACATGATGGTATAGTAGACAGCATACCAAGCCTAGAGTCATGAAAATTATTCTTTCTGAGTTCAAATTGGACTTCAGACATTTCCTAACAGGAATCCTGGACAAGTCACTTGTTCTCTCATCTGTAAAATGAGCCAGAGAAGGAAATAGCAAACCATTCCCAAATCTTTGTGAAGAAAAACCCAAATAGGATCCAGAAGAATAAGATAGGACTGAAATGATAATCAGCCACAATTAATTTAGTTGTGGTTGAAGGGAATTAAAGAATTCTTTCTGGAAAAGGTATGATTTAAGTGAAAAGGTTGGGTTTTTAATAGGTAGTTGGAGTCAGTGACACCAAAAGAAACACCTTGAGCATTACAACGGATATAAAAAGGGAAGAATAGAATGGAAGACAGTTAAGAATTTTTAGAATGTATTAATCATTGCCTTGTTCTCATATTGTTTGTCCTTCATTCTCCGAGAAGACCATGACATCAGGGAAGTGATGTCATGACAAGCATGTGAATTGGATTTGAGTGAGGGGGGACCAGCCTTACTTTCCCCTCCAGAGACATCTAAGATCCAGTGGCCAAACATGAATCAGAATGACTGGAGATGGCCCTGGACATGAGGTAACCAGGGCTAAGTGAAGTCCAAGGTCACACAGCTAGTCAGTGTCTGAAGCTGAATTTGAACTCCTGTCCTCTTGACTTTAAGGCCAGTACTCTATCCATTGTACCACCTAATCTTTTCCTAGTTTATTCTCATAGTATTTTGTATTTCTTTTATTTTCCTTAAAATAAACCTTGGATTATACATTTAAATGTTCATATCTTTCTCCTAGATTACTAGAATCTTGCAACCTATCATGAATATAGCACCCTCCAATTGTGGCTGTTCTCCTGAGCTCTGTCCTGAGCTCTCTTATTCTCCTGTTAACCTCAGCAATTGCCATATACCTATTTCTATAATTTCTATGCTGATGATTCCCAGATCTATATGTCTAATCCTAGTCTCTTCCATGAATTTCAGTGTTTCAATAAAATTAGTTATTTGAAATTTCAAACTGGATGTCCTGAAGACATCTCAAGGTCAACCCATCAAAAAAATTGGAACTCCTTTTCTTTTCCCTCCAAACTCATCTCTCCTCCAAACTCATCTATTTTTTTCAAAAATACCACTATTATTTTGGTTTTCTACTTTTATAACTTTGACATTATTTTCATCTCTTCATATTCCCTCAATGTATACAGCCAATCACTTGTCAGATTTTGCCATTTTTTACCTCTCCTAGACTTTTGTCATTTAATTTTTTTGGGGGGGGGATCCTCATGTACCAACACTTGAATTCAGATTATATTGCCTCTAACCTATATAATTACAATAGCCTCCTAATCTTTCTCCCTACCTTACTTTTCTCATCAACTAATTTAACTTGAGAAACCTATGCCAAACTGATCATCCTTAAACATGTCTGACCATGTTATTCCTGTACTCTGCCAATTTTAATTGCTCCTTTATACTTCTAGAATAAAATATAGATTCCTCTGCTAAATTTGTTTTTTTAGATTTTTTTTGCAAGGCAAATGGGGTTAAGTGGCTTGCCCAAGGCCACACAACTAGGTAATTATTAAGTGTCTGAGACCAGATTTGAACCCAGGTACTCCTGACTCCAGGGCTGGTGCTTTATCCACTGCACCACCTAGCTGCCCCCTCTGCTAAGTTTTTAAAGCTGTGTATTACTTCATACCATTCTGTCTTCCCAACATTATTGGGTATTATTTGTCCTTCTAAACTCTATCCTCAGTCAAACTGATTTTGGTAGTGACATTGTCTCTGCCTTGTACAGGCTCTACCACATAAAACTTATTTTTTCTAACCTTAAGCTCATAGAATTCATCTTTTTCTTTAAGATACCATCTTTTTTTTTTGTTTTTTTGCAAGGCAAATGGAACAAAGTGGCTTGCCCAAGGCCACACAGCTAGGTAATTATTAAAAGTCTGAGGTTGGATTTGAACTCAGGTACTCCTGACTCCAGTCCAAGGTCTATCCACTGCACCACCTACCTGCCCTAAGTCATCTTTTATCTGAAATCTTCATTGATCTCTCCAACTGCTGGTGTCCTCCCTCCCAAATTAGCTGATAGTAAACTACTTTATCTTTCTTACATTCACATTTATTCTGAGAGGTGATTTTGCATATCAGGAAGAAATTTGGCTAGATCAGGAAAACTGGCATGACTCAGCCACTCACATAACCTCTCAGTGCTACAGGAACCAGATTTTCCCCTAACGAAATCTCATATTCTTTCCTTAACTTTAGCCTCATTTATTCCATATTTATTTTATATATACTTATTTCACCTAGTTTCATAATATATATTTATTTATATATGCACTTGTTTTCTCCCTTATTAGAATATGAGCTTCTTGAATGTATGATTATTTCTTTCAAAGTATCTGACACATACATAGAAGACATTCAATAAATATGTTGATTAATTAATTGATCTTCAAGAAATAATGAAAATGGTCTGTGAGGGGGGGTGTAGATATGAGGACAACTGGATATTGTGAGAGTTCAAATATTTTAAACCATGCGATGTTTAGTGACCCCAAGTTACTTATTGTCATGGAAGCCTATCTTTTTAACAACCATCTTGTTTCATTAATACTAAATGTCTCTCCATCATGGAACACCAAGTTCTCAGTGGAATTAAATGACAAATGATTGGATCATAGATTTTTAAATTGTAAAGAACTTTAGAGGTCCTCAATTTCAACTCCATTTTGCAGATGAAGAGACTTGGGACCAGAGAAGTTAAATGATTTATCTAGAATCAGACAATTAATAAGTGTCTGAAGCAGGATTTAAACCCAAGCCATTCTGGGTTCAAGTCGGTTGTCCTATGCCTTAGTCTGAAAATTACAGCCCAAGGTCAGTTTTTTTTTGGTAAGACTCGTGAACATTATAAATATATACATTATAAAATGAAATGGAATTTTATTTCGAAATGGAAAAAAAATCCTTTAACTCTCAAGTGGTACAAAAGCAGTATGGTGGGCTGATTTAGATTTTGGATCATTCATTGTACATGAGATTCCAATTCTATGCAATACTCCAATACTGCCAATTCTAACATACTCAGTCCAAATAATATATCCTATGAAGTATCCATATTCATTTCAATTCATACTATTTGAAGTTACAATTACATAAAAACCCAGTAGTAATTAACCCAGTAGTAACATGGAATGTAAATTCAAATAATGTGACCACTTCAGTTGATTTATTCATATTCATTGCTCCCTAGTTGTAATCCAAAGGGTCAAGAATAAACCTATAGTGTGTGTAAGCAGGACTTAAAACATTGCCAGTTAACTTATCCTTAAGGTGTGGTTTAAATTATCTTATAAAAGGTATATAATTAGGAAGAGTAGATTGGTTTTATCATGAGAATAAGAGAATACAAATAGATACTTTTGTAATTCTTGACCTATTAAAAGAATAAACACACACACATAAACTTGAGTCTAGTACATTGGATAGATTCTCTATGTAGGATTTGTGTGTAAATATGGACAAGAGTTTTACAAGATGAGAAGTTCTGATAGTATTGTAATCAGTAAGAATGGAAGGAGTATTCATATGGAAGAAAAAATATATGAGTTATTCTAGAGTAGGAGTTCTTAATCTTGGGTCCTTGGATTTGATTTTTAAAAATAGATTTACAACTGTATCTCCACATAATTATTTTCTCTGCATTTTTATGTGTTTTATTTTATGTACTTAAATATATTATTTTGACAAGAGATCCATGGGCTTCACCAAAATGGAAAAAGTTTTATTGCTTTTACCATTCCTGAGTTAGAAATTGGAGTCTAAAAATAGCCCCTAAAAGATGAATTCCTTCAAGTTGTCATGTCACTTTCCCCAAAGGGGGTCAAAAGAGTTAAAAAAGGTTTTGCAATATTAATTCCTTTTTAGTTGTAATAGGACTAAATCACCTTTTTTTTCTTCTACCTCATCATTTGATGACAGATCCTAAAATACTATGTCTCCTGTAGAATTCATCTCTGTTTTATCTTGGAAATGTTGAGTTTGAAAATGTATATATGATATATGGAATGTTTAATGAGTTGCTGGCGATGTGAGACTGGAATTTCATAAAAAAAAAAAATAATTCATCTCTGTTCTGTCTCCTGACTGTTCCTGACTGACTGTTTTACTCTTAGTAGACAGCCTTTAGTTACCTCTGGTCTAGTTCTAAATTCTAGTCATTAAATAGCTTAACTGGTTTCAGACTCTAACAAGTATGAGAGAGCAGGAGTGACCTTGTCTAACTATCAAAATGTTAGTCTGAAGACTCCCCAATCCTCTTTTCTAAGTGGTGAGCATAGTAAACAGGCATACATTTCACATCATTCTTAATTTAGAGTCTTCCTTGTTCTCAACTCCAATCTCATGACAGGAAGTTTCTTTAAAGCCAAAGGAAAGAGGAAGTTCAAAGATTTGGGGAAGTATAGCCATGTATGTATTTTTCCTGCCTTGCCTATTGTCTCAGTGACTTATTTCATTCATTTACAACTTCTAGAAAGGGAAGGAACTAACAGAAACACCTGCTCCAAGTATAAAACAACAACAATAACAATAACAAACAGAATTTTTAAAAAAAGTCCAGAGAAGGGAAATGAATTAATCTATAGAACTTAGATAAAGCCTTGCAAAAGAATTCAGACTGAAGTTGGATACTGAAGAAAAAATAGAAGTAGATTACTGGAGAAAGGAAAGGACATTCTAGGAATGGGGAAAAGCAAATAGAGTATTCTAAATTCAGGATGAAGTCTGAGGAAAGAGATGGGATTCTCCACAGGGGAAACAGAAAAGAGTCCAATGTCCCTGGACAATTTAGTATATGAAGGAAAATAATTTGGAAAAAAAACCCTAGAAAAGCAGTCTGGAGCCAGATTGTGAAGGTATTGCTTTAAATGTCAAATAGAGTAGTTTGGATTTCACAATAGAGGGTGGATGATTGTATTCCATGAGGGAGACACAAGTTTGATATAAAAGAGAAGTAGGGTTTAATAGCATGTGATTAGATTATGGGGGATCTTGAAAAACAGACAGTTGAATTTGATTTGAGGTGGTAAACAACTTTTTTAGCTTCCTGAGAATAGAATGTTGTTATGGAAGACAATGATTAATTGTTTAAAGATTAATTAAATTAAATTTAAATTGATTGTTTAAAGATGATTAGTAACACTATGGAGGATTCACTCATTCATTCAAAAATCATCATTTCAAATTTTTTAAATTTATTTTGTTAAATACCAATTACATCAAAATTTGTTCAACTTTGATTTTTAAGAAAAAGAGTTTCAAATTCTCTCTTCCTCCCATCTTTACCATGCTTCTTGAGAAAACAATCAAATAATATTGATTATACATGTGAAGTCATGAAAAATGTATTTTCATATTAGTCATTTGATATTTATTAAGATCCTCATGTGTGCAAGATGATATTCACTGTGATATTCACTGAGAATGAAAAGAATAAGCAAAAAAATAGAAGAATTTCTGTCTTCAAGAAACTTACATTCTACTGGAGTGAATATAACCTATATGCAGATAAAATATGGAATATTTCAAAAGTCTTAGAGTAGTTTTAAGCAATTAAACCTTTTGAGAATTTAGGGGAATGCTGTATCTATAGAATAAATATGAGATGATTTCCGATGGATAATGCTAATAATTGGGGTTATCAAAACAAGCTTCAAGTAAAAGATGCTTACTAATTTGAATGCTGAAGGAAGTTGAAGATTCCAAAGGGGTGAAGTTGTAAAGGGAGAGTATTCTAGAAACAGGAAGAAGGAGAATGGGATATTGGTAATGGGAAACAGCAAATAGATCAATTTCCTTAAATGTAGTATATGAAGGAAAATAGCATTAAAAAACCCCTAGAAAACTAGACTGGAGTGAGATATTACTTTAAATGCCAAATAGAGGGGTTTGTAGTTTATAATAGAGGCAATAAAGAATTAATGATGCTTCTAAACAAGGGAGTGACATGGTTGTAACAGGATGGCATGAAGGAGAATGGAGAAACACTGTTGCCAGGGAAGTGCTTCAAAAATCCATTTACAATTTAGTAAAATTTTTGATAAGGGTGGTTATTAGCAATGGAACACAAGTTTTGAATCTGAAAGATACCTAAAAAAGAAAAGACAATATAGAGAGTGTGAAAAAAAGAAGAGCAAAGGATCTACAGTGTCTTCAAGGAAATATTTTGAAACTTGAAGCAGTAATAAAAATGATTTAGTGTGTGTATGTACATAGAGATAGGTTTATATGTGCATATGTGATATGCATATATATATATATTGTATATATATATATATATATAATGTGTATGTAGTATATAGGTAGTGAATATTATACTATGGGTAGTGAATACTATATATATATATATATATATATATGTAATAAATACCATATATGTGTATATAGTAAATACCATATATTATATATATAATGAATACATATATATAATATGTGTGTGCATTTGCACATAAAATATCACTTCAGTTGTTGGTACCACTATTGTGTGTATATAAACACATGTTTGTGTAATATACACATATATATTTTCAGTTAGTTTTGGTGAAGATTCATTTAGTTTTAAATATGCAGATTTGGAAATGAAGGAGAAGATACCTGATTGAAGAAAACCAAGTAATGGTTGGCAATATTGGATTGATCATAAGTAATGGGTCATAGATTGAAATGCAGATTTGAAAAGTTATTCTTAGAAATATTAGTTACATATAGGATAGGGAATATTGAAAGAATGTTCATTTGGAGGATGTCAATAGAATAAACAACAGAAGGTGAGACAGCAAAAGAGACAGGGAAATAGTTAACAAATGAATATAGAAAGATATCCTGGAATATAGACATGGGGAACATAAACAGTTTGGGGATAAGAATGAGGCAGAAAAGATGACAGTTGTTGAGGTATGCCAGAGAAGTTGAGTGTAATGATACAGAAGAGAAAAGAGAATTTCAAATGGACAACAGTCCCAGATGCCAGTGACAAGTCAAGAAGGTTCAACAAGGGACATTGGTAAAAACAACAACAAAAAACCCAGGGACTGGTAAAAAAAGAACTTTGCATCTGAGGTTCCAGTAATTTCAGAGGAATGGAATAGAATCAAGATGATAGTGTTAAGGAGAATGAAAGGCAGTGAACAGAGCAAAGACTTGGCATAAGCATGACCTGTTTGACTCAAGTTAAGGTGATTCAAGTCATCCATCTGGCTCTTTGACTCTTTTGGCAATTCATTCAATTTCTACATGTCTCAAGCAACAGAACAAGACATAGAATAGTTGATCTACATTTTTATGAAAGATCACTTAGCACAGTGTCTGACTCATAATGAGTGGTTAATAAATATTTATTTATTGTTTGTTCAATAGGCATGGCTAGCATCTTTTGAAGGACTTAAGAAAAATTCCCAGCATAGTTCCTGGCTAGTGTGTGTGTGTGTGTGTGTGTGTGTGTGTGTGTGTGTGTGTGTGTGTGTTTATGTGTGTATGTCTATGTTTGAGTCTGTGTTTGTGTGAAAGAGAGACAGAGAGAAACAGAAAGACAAAGAAAGGCAGATTCAGGCAAAGAGAAAGGACAGAGAGAGAGTGACAAAGATAGAGTGACCGAGACAGCAAAATCTAGAGAGAGCTAATTTTATACACATAACTTAATAACAAAAGAAATGTACATTCCCTTAGAATGAATAAAGTCATAGTTTTTTTTCTCTCCCATTGATGTAAGAAGCAATTAATTCAATTTCAGCAGAAATGTTATGGATTTGATTATTGATTATTAAACCTTCCCACATTTTGCAATTTCAGATAAGATAAGGATATTGTGATTTTTGTCCCGTTCCCTACATCCTCGAATCAAATATATCTAGAACAGTATGTTCTCCATTTAAAATTCCAGCTGTGTTAATTATCCTATATCTCCCAAGTTCTGGGTGAGTACAAACAATAATGATATTTGGTATGAGCTTGAATAAGTCTGTCTTACTATTAATCTCACATGAATTCTATGTCTAGATGGTTCCTGTGAATATACTTGAGCAAATAGAATTAAATGTTTATTTTCTAAGCCCTCTTTTCAAGATTTACTTTTTATATCTGGAGGTAACTATAATAACTTTAATGTGGCAGTATGAGTTTCCTTATCAATGAGATCTTAGACAATGGTTTATCTAAAATAGCCTTCATATTATAAAGGTTATATTCAAAGAGTATGTTATTGTTATGCTGTCAGAATTTTCTTTAAGAGTAACCTTTTAGTGTGTAACCAGTTATTAAATGGCATTTATAATTTTTGGTATTCAACTCAACCTTTCATTAAATTTGTTCAAAAAAATGACATTCACATCCCAAGTCTTGGTGCTCACATATTTACTCAATCTTGAACTTTTTAATACAGTAATGAAACATTTTCTCTAGACATGGAAGAGACTTTAGAGACTAACTATCCCAATCCTATATTTTAAAGATGAATCAACTAAATTCTCGGGAGTTAAATAGCTTACCAAAATTTACATATGTAGTAAACATCAGAGACCCATTTGAAGCTTGGTCTCCTGAGTCCAGAACAGTCTTTCCACTATAACATTAATGGTACTTTCAGTAATGCAAAATTATTTCATATAGAAATAATTCACTACAAAATCCCAACTTGTAACAGCCACATGGGAGTGATGATCAACCTTAATGGACTTGATTATACTGACAGGGCAACAATCAGGCACAATTTTGGAGTATCTGTGATGGAGAATGCCATCTGCATCCTGAGAAAGAATTGCGGAGTTTGAACAAAGACCAAGGACTATTACATTTAATTTAAAAAAAGTTATCATATTATGTAATTTTGCTATATCTCATGCTTTATGTTTCTTCCTTAGGGATATTATTTCTCTCTCAACAAATTCAACTTAGATCAATGCACACTATGGAAGCAATGTAAAGATTAATAGACTATACCTTCTCTGGGGGGATGGGAGGAGGGAAGCAAGATTGGGGGAAAAATTGTAAAATTCAAAATAAATAAAATCTTTCAATAAATAAAAATAAAAAACTGAAAAAAAGAAATAAAAGAAAATAACAGGGGAAAAAATTCTGAATTTGTAAGTTCCATGAAGGTCAGGACCATTTTTTCATGTGTTTTTATATCTACCAAGAAAAAGTAAGTCAATGGTACATTCTATTAAATAGTACTGAATGCTAAAATAATACATATGCAAACATGGGATAAATTTATAGATAGATAGGCAAGTTGATAGATGGATATACAAAATATCTAATGAATAAAATACATGTAGGCATTGATTACTAGTTGAATATAGCTAATATACCTAATAGAATAGATTTGAAACTGTCTTATTGTTCAAAAATATTGACATTGATTTTGTTCATCTCGAATGTTCAGCTCTAAACACATTTCTCCTATAAAAAGCACAGTGAATTTGAGTCTGAGGCATTATTTTCCCAGACCTTACATTTTGGATGAACTACTGAATTTAAAGTTTGCCATTCATAGTTTATTTTTAAAACTTTGATCTAATTTATCACCTCCTATCTTATATCAGAAAAGTAAAAATGCTAGTTTGAACATATGCTCCTTTCATTTGTAAAATAATGAAATAATCTTGGGAGGGGAGGTTTGCAAGATAACTTTGCAGATTGTCTTTGTTCTTTATGTTCAGAGAACAGGAATATTTATGGATGCCTGAAAAATACATATTGTTCAAAGACAGTAGAATTAGATTTAAATTCATCTATCATATTCTGAATCTGTATACTAATTATGTTTATTATTAATGCTGTTCTTTCTTGAGTCACTATCTCCTATAATACTAGAGAGAGAATGAAAAATTTATAGAACTACCACTTTGTCTTTTGGCAGCATTATCAGATTTTAGCATTGAGGTGATAGAAAACCAGAGATTAATTTGAAGACTGATAAACTGATTTTTTGGCACTGATAGCCAAAATTATATGCATTCATGATTATTTTAAAAAATCTCATATTTATATGGAAGTTTACTGTAACAAAACACTTTTTCAATTTCAATTAATTAATTAATTAATTAATAGTATTTCAAGGTAAGACAGTGTTCCAAAACTAAAATCCTATGATTCTATTTGGGTTGGTATTATGAATTCTTAAACAGAAAGCTAGATGGCACAATAGAGTGCTGGATCTTCAATCTGGTAAAATCTGAGTTAAAATCTTACCTTAGACACTTCTCTGTGGTATGACCCTGAGTGAATCACTTAACACATCTGGCTCAGTTTTTCTCATCTGTAAAATAGAGATAATAGTAGCTTCTGTCAGGATTTTTGTGAGAATTAAATAAGCTTTATAACATTGTTTACAAATCTCAAATCTCTATTAAATCCTATTATTATTAATCTTGTTGCTTGTTGTTGTTTGGTTGGTTCAGTCATTTCCAACTGTTTATAACTCCCATTTGGGGTTTTCTTGGGAAATATACTAGAGTGATTTGCCATTTCCCTCTCCATTTATTATACAGATCGGGAAACCAAAGCAAACATGGGTAGGGAACTTGTCTTTCTTAATTCCAGATCCAGCACTTTCTATCATCAATTTTATTTATTATCTATGATCAATATGTATCTATTATTGCTAATCTGAATAATATTTTACAGATGAGGAAATTGAGATTTGATAAAGTTAAATAACTTGCCAAGTTTACCTAGATATTTCTTGAGAAATCTAAGTCTTGAACCCAGGTTGTCTGATGGGCAAGATCCTGTTTTCCTTTAGCTTCATTGTCAACAATCATTTGTTAAGCACTATATATGAAAAGGAATGCTCTGGTGTTTAAAGAGATACAGAATTCAAATAATATACGGCCCCTCCCCTCATGTTGCTACACTCTATTAGATAAGACTTGATTCGAAAGGGCTATAAAGCTCAGTGTTACAGATATTTGATTTCAATTCATTACCCTTTAGAGAACTGCAAAACAAAATATCACATACCCATTTGGATATGCGAAATGGATAAGAATGCAACAGGACAACTGAGTACTTTCCAGATATAGAGAATAGCCTTATATGATTATTCTTATCCTAAGGTTTGGATGAGACACCAAAACAAAAAGTAGCAGATGATCTGTACAATAGAAAATTCAAATTAAAGCACTAAATTAAGGTTGAGGTGATTGTGGGTGGGCTATGGTGAAGAATCAGCTCATTACACTATAAACTTCACTAGTCCATATTTGTGTATGACCTTAAATGCTTAAAACACTCTTCTTCGAAAATACACAGCAGAAGTATGGTTTGGGGTTTTTCTATTTCTTTTTTATTGGCATATGTGCAGGAGAAGTTGTAGGTGTATGTTAGGACTGAACTTGCTATTTCATCTGGGGAAGGAGCTCTCATCAAAGGAAATAAATTAATCACTTCCTTCTCAACTTACAATTTTAATGTTGTTTGGATACCAAAAGATTAAAAAATCACACAGTCAGTCAGTAAACGTCAAAGGTTAAACTTGAATCCAGGTCATCCTTGCTTTAAAACCAGTTAACTATTACAATTCCTGCCTCTCAGCAGATGAATTCTTTTGTTCCCAATTTACAAATAAGAACACTTAAGTTTAGAGACTTCTAATGATTTATCATGATTTCACAGCTAGTAAGTATCAGAGGATAGTTGAACTAATGACATTCAATTCTAAGCCCAATAATCATTCCACTACTGCCTTGGAAACATGAAATACTGAAGTCTACTCTTCTGGCATTTTTCTAAACCTTCTATTGCCACTAAACTAAGCATCTTTGGTTATTTATTCAATAAGCAATAGATGCTTCCAAGAGTGTATCACTCCTAAAATCCTCTGAAATAGGGAGAATTTGGTGTAATGTGGGTCATATCCTTAAGCTGAGAAATCTGGTCTCCTATCAAACATTTGGTTTATTGTCATAATTGAACTCTGCAACCTAAATTTATATAACAATGAATAATCATATCTATAATTGGAGCTTAAACACACGTATTCTCACAATTCTCCAAAGAATGAAAAAGGAGGATGAGCCAAAAGGCAATGGTAGGAAAGTGTGAATTATGAGTTGTGGTGAAAGGTAACCTGCATGAAAGAAGGGTTTTATTTTTATTTTTTATTAGAAAATAAAAAATCATAATATAGAAGCCAAGTGATAAGAGGATTCCAGAATCTAAGAGATTGAAGAAATTGAAGAAACTATCCAATTTGTCAGTATTGTTAAGTCCCTCCTATATGATAGAAAAAAGGGGGAAACGTATCAGTTGGTTTTTTAAAGAGATCATAACCTAATGATGGAAGTAACATGAAACAAACAAATACAAGTAAGATAAAAGCAGGATAAATGGAGGTAGTATTCAAGGGCAGACATTCAGATGAAGGAGGACTATTAAATAGTGACTGATCATCTATATTATATGTGGTCATGGTTTTTTTAAAATCTCATATTTATAGGTGCCTACTGTAACAAAACACTTTTTGAATTTAGTTTAATTAATTAATCAATAGCGCTTCAAGGTAAGACAGAGTTCCAAACCTAACATTGTGTGATTCTGTCTGTTTTGAAGAAGGTGGGATTTTAGCTGGTTTTTTTTAAGGAGAAGTTCTTATTTAACTTTATTCTTTCCAATTACATGTAAAGAATACTTTTCATGTTCACTTTTTGGTAAGATTTTGAGTTGCACAGTTTTCTGCCTCCCTCCATTCCTTCCCCCCCTCCCTTTATTGGTGGGTAATTTGACAATAGATTGTATATATTCAAATATATTTAACATATCTCCATATTAGTTATGTTGTAAAAGAAGAATCAGAACAAAAGGAAAAAACATAAGAAAAAATAAAGAAATGTTTTAAAGTAGATATAATATGCTGTGGTCTATATTAAACTCCATAGTTTATTCTCTATAAGTGACATTTTTCATTACAAGATTTTGTTTGGTTTTTTTTTCAAGGCAAATGGGGTTAAGTGGCTTGCCCAAGGCCACACAGCTAGGTAATTATTAAGTGTCTGAGACTGGATTTGAACCCAGGTACTCCTGACTCCAGGGCCAGTGCTTTATCCACTGCTCCCATTACAAGATTTTTTGAATTATCTTTGCTCACTGAACTGCTGAAAGGAGCTAAGCCTATCACAGTTAATCATCACATAATGTTGCTGTTAATGTGTTCAGTGTTTTGGTCCTGCTCACCTCACCCAGCATCAGTTCATATGAGTCTTTCAAGGATTTTATGAAATTCACCTGCTTATGATTTCATATGGAACAATAGTACTCCATCACACATATTGTTCAGTCATTCCCCAATTGATGGACATCCGCTCAATTTCTAATTTTTTATGACTACAAATAGAGTTGTTAAAATATCTTTGTATATGTGTGCCTTTTTTTTCCTTTTAAACACTGTCTTTGGGATACAGACCTAGTATATATTGCTGAAACTAAAGGCTATCACAGTTTTATAACACTTTGGGCATAGTTCCAAATTGCTCTCTAGAAAGGGTGGATGAATCAGTTCACAACTCCACCAACAGTGTATTAGTATTCCAGGTTTCTCACATTCCCTCCATTTTTCTTGTTTTCCTGCTTTCTGTGTCCCTTCTAATCTTGGTTGTATTGATTTAATTTGTGCAAAACCTTTTGAATCTAATGTAATCAAAGTTTTCCATTTTGTATTTTATAATCTTCTCTACCCTTTTTGGTCATAAACTCCTCCTCTCTTCATAGATTTGACAGATAAACTATTCCTTGTTCTCCTAATTGACTTATGGTATCACTCTTATGTCCTAAATTCTGTACCCATTTTAACTTATCTTGATTTAGGGTGAGTGATTTTGGTCTCTGCCTAGTTTCTGGCCTATTATTTTTCAGTTTTCCCAGAAGTTTTTGTCAAATAATAAATTCTTATCCCAGAAACTGGAGTCTTTGGGTTCATCAAACAGTAGATTACTATAGTTATTCACTACTGATTCTTTTTGTACCTAATCTATTCGCCTGATTCACCACTCTTTTTTCTTAGGCTTTACCAAACAATTTTCATGACTGTCATTTTATAATATCGTTTTAGATCTGGTATAGTTTAGCTGAAATGTGATGGAAGCCAAGGATTTTGGGAGGCAGAGATGAGGAAGAAAAGAATTCCTGGCATAAGGGACTGCCAGTAAGAATGCTCTGAGTCAGAGGATGGAGTATTGTGTGTGAGAAAGAGTAAGGAGGCTAGTATCATGGGATTACAGAGTCCATGGTGAGGAGAAAAGTGCACAGAGACTGAGAAGGAAGGAAGGGATAAGGTTATGATGTATTTTAAAAATCTGACTGAACATTTAATATTCAAATATAAAAGTGGTAGGGAAGCACTAAAGTTTATTGGGACTTGGAGAAGGTAATGATGGTGTGGTAATATGGTCAGATCTGTACTTTGGAAAGATCACTCTGCAGCTGAACTGAAGGTGAACTGGGATGGAGAATGACTTGTGACTGGTAGATGGTAGGTTATTGTTGTAGTCCAGACATAAGGTGATGAGAGCCCATATCCAGGATGGTTGTAGCATCAGAAATGAGAAGGGAACATCAAGAGCAGATCTTAGATTTGACAGTTGCTTCACTATAGGGGATGTGAAAGTAAGGAGTCAAGGATGATGGCTATATTGTGATGTTCAGTGAGTAGGAAAATATGTACAGTGTGAGATATAGGCAAATTTGTAGATAGTAGGGAAGCAGTCAGAAGACAAGCAGCAATTGAAGGTTAGTGCAAGAGTTGGAATAATAGAGAAAGCATTGTTGGAGAACTTAGGATGGAATGGGATCACTGTCATATACCTTAAAAAAGAAAGAGAAAAACTTCCTCTTTTGGTACATATGAACCAGAGATGGAGGAAATTATGGTAAAAGTCATCTGAGTGATGTGAGATGAAACAAGGGGTAGAAGATGGAGCTCTCTGGGAATGACCTCAGATTTTTTTTTCAGTGAAATATAATTCTCATTTGATTCCATATTTAAATGAGAATCCTCATTGCAATATTGGATTGAGTGAGCATCTTGGTATTGCTTGAAGAATTCTAGGTCATTACATTCTGAAACAGTATTTCTCTTCTATAAATTAGGGTGGTTTTTCTTAAACCAAGCCTTTTAGTTGCCTCCTATCAATTTCCATTCATTGCTTCATTCGGGATATATGGGGGGGGGGGGTTATATATAAGCCCTTTTGCATATATTATAAGACAGTTCTCCATTTTACATCTTCTAATCTTCATCATCGGCATCTCAGTCTGCTTCAACTGGACCTCAGAGGATATGATCTCAAGTCACTTCACCATCTTGATGCACAACAGCTTCTTAAATATGACACTTGAACCTGTTCCAGTCTCCAAATGGGGTCTAATCAGGGTAAAACACAGAGAGACTATCACCTCCCAAGTTCTATATACTAAACACAGAGAGACTATCACCTCCCAAGTTCTATATGCTAAACACAGAGAGACTAACACCTCCCAAGTTCTATATACTAAACACAGAGAGACTATCACCTCCCAAGTTCTATATGCTAAACACAGAGAGACTATCACCTCCCAAGTTCTATATGCTAAACACAGAGAGACTATCACCTCCCAAGTTCTATATGCTAAACACAGAGAGACTATCACCTCCCAAATTCTATATGCTAAACACAGAGAGACTATCACCTCCCAAGTTCTATATACTATGTCTTTCTTATCCCATTATCTTTCTTGTAGACAATATCAGAGTTGATTCATATTGCTTAGGAACAGCCAGAAACCCTCAGATCTTTTGTGGTTAATATTCCATCTAAACAAAACTCATCCATCTTATATTTTAAAAACTGATTTTTTTTAACCCAAGAATAAAACTTCAAATTTATCCTTATTAAATTTCTTTGTATTTGATTTAGTCCAGGATTATAGTCAGTCAAGACTTCTCTACATTCTTACTCTCCCTTCCTTTCTCTCTATTTTTTTTTAAGGTTTTTGCAAGGCAAATGGGGTTAAGTAGCTTGCCGGAGGCCACACAGCTAGGTAATTATTAAGTGCCTGAGATCTGATTTGAACCCAGATACTCCTGACTCCAGGGCCGGTGCTTTATCCACTGCGCCACCTAGCTGCCCCTCTATATTTCTTTCTCTCAATTCTGACACTCTCCTTATTCTCCCCTTCTCCAATTATGAGAGGGACAGCCCATCACGAGAACTGGTACCTATGAAAATTTGTGTGTATGTGTGTGTAAAACACAATTAAATTTAATAAGGATAAAGTTGAAGTTATACTTGGGTTGAAAAATTATACACACATAGAAATATGTACATACATACATGCAAACATTTCATGGGCAACTGAACACATGTGCATGCATATAAACATATACATGTATGCATATGTCAATATACATATACCCCATATATATATTTGATAAGATGGATGAATCTTTAGGAAGAATCCAGACAATTTATGGGAATGCATTGGAAAAAGACATTCTGTAAAAAGGAATAGATTAATGGCAGATTTCTGTCTTTGTAGTGAGTACATACATTGATGAATTAGAAATTCATTCAATTATTGAAGCATTCTGAAAATAAAACATCTGCCTTTAATATTTGAAACTCAATAAAATCATTTTTAAATAATAATAATTGATTTTCTAATATAATGCTAAATATCATGGTATTTGGGGACATATTCTCTCTAGAAATATATATACATATATGTGCATGTAGATGTATGTATGCTTCTATATTACCCTTTTTTAATTTTTGATGTGTCCCATTTGAATTTCACTAGGCCTTTCTTAATTAATATGAAAGAAATAAAGGAATTCAAATATATTTCCATTATTACAATCAAGAGCAGCAAAATTTGAATCATCCCTCACCAGAAATAGATTCCTTAAAAGTTGCTAATTTTTTATCAAGAAATTTTTTCAAATTAGATATAAATATCATTATTACATGATCATTACAACAAGTGAAGCTTAGTTATGTTTGATTTTTGATTTCACAGAGCAGCCTATTTCCAAGGATTTTCTATCCATTGTGACCCCTCCCCTGCTTTCTTAATTCTATGGTAAAGCAAAGTTAACGTTTTTCAGCCTCTTTAAATTACAGTCTGTTTCCCAAAGAGGCAAGCTTGATAGACATAGACATGGGTAGTTTGGTTATATTCAGTGCCCATTCATATGATATGTTTGGTTTTACTTACTCTTGGATGTGAGACTTCTCTTGTTCTCACAACAGAGAGGGTAAAGACATTGGCTCTCCCATTTCCAAGATTATGGGTTAGGATCAAATTGACATTTCAAGTTAAGTAAATTTGATGGTATAAACCTGTATCATGAAACCATCCCACACCATTGACAATGAACTATCTATGCCACAAAACCGAAATGGGAATAAGAACTTTTACCATAACTATATCCCGCACGATTAGGAAGAGATGTTATTCTTTCATGATGACAGACCTCATGACAGACAACTTTATATTTCTTACAAGAGAATGGTTCCCACAGTCTAAAGCTAAAGAACAAGAAATGGACAGTGTAGGAAATAGTTCAAAGAGTTTAACCCATTTCAATTTCATTTATATGGGACAGAAAATGACTTAATCTTCTAGTCACAAACCCTCCATTTCAACTTGGTAGATGACTTTATGAGTTACTTATTCTGCTTTACTTCCCCCCAAATTCACTATATAGTGGCCAATCTCTAATAAGTTCATCTTCAGTAAATATATGATGATAGATACATAATCCATCACTGTCTTTCTTCTTGAAGTATGTCCATCTATCTCTGTATCACTAAGAATATACTTCTCTGGCATAACCTTCTGAAAACAATGGTCATTTCCATAACAAAATAAAATGTCAGAAAGAAAAATGGTGGAAAGAGAGGTGGGTGGGAATAAGGTCAATCAAAAATTGAACTGGAAGATAAAGTTTATCTGCTTTGCAATTTTGTCTCAAGATGGCAACAATGAGAAATTACAATTATGATAGCTTAAATTTTAATAGTTTTTTTCACATTGTTACAAATGTTCTCATAGCAAATATTCAAGGTCATAGAAGTTGGGTAAATTTTGCACAATCATATAGATAATAAGATCAAAGTTGAAATTTAGTACTCCAGATTTCAAGTCCAATGTACTTTAAACAAAGTAATATTGAATACTGTACTTAGCAACTTTCCCCCCCTCTTTTTTCTCTTCTGGGGGTTGAGAGTGGGAAGCAAGGAACAGGGGAAAGATTAATATTAAATAAATGTAATAAGATATTTTAGCTTATCGGGGTTAATGTGAGAAATCTGGGCTTGCTGGGGAGATGTTACAAAGAAAGTATTGCTTCTTTAATAGCTTAGTATGAATAATGTATTGTCATTCAACTCAGATCAGTTTCCCCCTTACAAGTGAGTCTACAGTCCTTTGTTCTGTGACATTAACACATTGACATTATTCTTAGTTTGTTATTTAAGAAAATATTGGAAATATTAAACATCTTTCCAGAAATATTTTTAATATATTACCAGATGGGTGAACATTTTTCCAATCCAAGAATATAAAATTTATGACTCATTTTTATCTCTGGTTTTCCACTGTAAAGAATGGGTGTCAGCTTCCTATGTAATTTTGATTTGTTTATCCAGCAGTTTTGTTTGTCCATGCTGTTTTGCCTGTGCCAATTGTGGTCAATATTTGGTTTCCATAAAAGGTATGAGTTTTCTTTGAGGCTATCTTTTCTTGCCATTGCCAAACCCACAACTGATGCACCATTACTTGGACTTTTGTTCCTAATTTAAACTTGGCATGGGTCCCCCTTTGGTGTAAAACATGAAACAAACTCCATTTTACATGGAAGCTGAGGAGGAAACTACTTCCTTGATATTTTTGAGTACAAAGGAAGGTTCTTTGTGTTGCTCTCAGGAGAAAAGAAATCTACTGTGTCACCTAACTGCCATTGAATCCTATGTATTTTATTTTATACATTTAAGAACATTATTCTAAGAAAGGATTCATTGTTTTCCCCCCAGAATGCTAGAGTGGTCATTTAAAAAAGATTAAGAATACCTGAGTAGATAAGTTCTGTTATCCCTTCCAATTTTGAGTTCTATGAGGCTATACTCAGTTAATCTTAATCTTATATGGTTTATGAATGATATTTTAGCACTCCAACACATTCCCAAAATAAACTGTCTATTCAACCTTTCTTGGACTCAGTTTCCTCATCTGTAAAATGATGAAAATCACTTTTAAGCCTATAAATTATGATAGGATGATAAATATTTTCTTACCCATATGTTTAGGTCTCATTTTTGCAAACAAGTTTGAGGACCCCAAATTGGAAGCATTTGTAAAATCAGTACTGCAAGACTATTTTTGAGGCCAAAAATTTAAATCAGGTAGAGAGCACTAAGGACTTCTCTACTCTTTTTTCCTACCCCTATGAGTCTACCTTTTGTCTTCTCTGGATCCCACATGTATTGGACCCCCACTAGTCTCCAATCTACCCATTAAAATTTACAAGCCCTTTGAATTATGGGATATTTAAGTTTATGAGCCAATAAGTTCAGGCTAATTCTTTTATTGTAATGTTTCTATTGGATTCCTGCCCTACTGCCTAGGTTATATAATATCACCAAAAAAAATCTAGCAAATCAAATTTTGATGAGTATGAGGGGTGAAGAAGTAGCAATGGCCGAGTTCAGCAATAGCAAACTGCAATTGTGTTGACAGATTTTTGGAAGAGTGATGTGTGTGTGTGTGTGTGTGTGTGTGTGTGTGTGTTCTTTTTACTTCAAATGCCTTTTTTTTTTGAAGGGATAATCTCTAGGTCTCAACATTGCCTACGTTGGCAGTTTTTGCTGATTAGGTCATGATATTAGGAATGATGATAGCATTACAAATGAACAATCCTGCTCTCTACTTCCATCCCCTCGCCACAGATTTGAGTATAGGGAAGGAGAATAAAGAGTCATGTACTTTTGTCATGCAGCATTGAATCTATTGTTTCTTTAAGAAAAAAAGAAGCAGAGTGAGGTTGTAAACATTTTGGAAACAAATTCCACATCTTATAAGGAATAGCTTTATGATGGAAGGTAATTCATTTTTATTAGGTAATAAAAATGCATGGGATCATTTTCAAAGGAGAACTGATGGAAGAAAGTCTATTGTTATTCTCCCCAGAAAGAAAGACCATGGGGATACAGTAAGGTAATTCAGCTTTTTGGGAAGCCAAATAGCTTCACATCAGTCAGAGGATAAACCAAGGACAGCTTTTGAAGCTAGGAGTTACCTTAGAATTATGAATGATATAGTATTTCCTTCTTTCATTTAGGAAAATCACATCTCTAGGAACTCCCACTCCTAATTTTAATTGTAATTCATCTCTGACAGGCTCAAGGATTGGGTGTGGTGGTCTATGCACACCCCATGTGAAAACCCCACTCTCCCAATGTACATCTACGACTTCTTTGCAATTTATAATCTTAGTCAGTTATCTGGGAGTATGCCAGAATGTACATGACTAGTTCAAAGAACTAGTAAGACTTTTTGACTCTTAGGTGGGCTCTAAACATTATATCAAAGTGTCTCTTCAAAATTGAGCTGTTTATTTCTGCAAAGCTATGATGTTTGAGTTAAGTTATGACTCCGGTGGTCTTACCAACTGGAACTTGATTAATGGAAAATAAAGACAATGTCTCTGTCAGAGTTCTGTATTTTACGCTGGTGAAAAAACCAGGATGACTGTAGGACAACAGCTCTTTTGAACAATGCTAATGAAACTAGGAGGAAATGCTTAGATTTGAAAGTTCTTTTTGGCTTGACTTCCAAAGATTAAATTGTTTATTTGTCCAAAACTTTCAGATAACAGTCTTCCTCCTCCCATTTCCCCTTCTTTCTTCTTCTTTTCATTCTCTTCCCCTCTCCTTCTCTTGCCTTTCTCCATTTCCCTCTATTCGCTTCTTTTCCTCCCTTCTTCCTCCTTTCCTTCCTTCCCTTCTTCCTTCTTTTTAATGTTCATCATCTTTCCTAGATTTCTTTCCTTGGAGTAGACTGGAAGTCTTAGCAAAATAGAATTTCTTCTAACACTGTTCTTTGGCCCCTAGACTTGAATTAAATCCAAAGACATAGTCATATAATGATTAATGAAAGAGGAAAAAGTAACTGATAGTACTTGGCATTGGCATTGAATCTTTTCATCTATTAACACTCTTATCATATTCCAAATGATTTTATTTGTATCTGGAGAGTAGATTTTTCCTGCAAGAAAAATCCTTAATATTCAAATATTCAGATTCCCAGTGATAATAACTACTACATCTTCAAATTTATCTCCATATGCAAATTGTGATGCTTATTATCTTATTCTCAGAATGCCCTTAATCTGTGCTGTATTCTTATTTTGTAACTTGGTCAGGTGTATTCATAGTTATTTTGTCTTTTTTACAATTGGAAACTTCTAATAGTGACCCAATTCCTTGCTAACTATTCCCAAATTACAGTTTAATCTGATTGGGTCTGCATTAGGTTAGTGTGGACCTCAGGGCTTCAGGCAGAAATTTCTCACCCAAAGGACAATAAAAACTCAAATGGTGAGTTTGAATAGTCTCTGACATATTATTAGCCAAGAATTTCACAAAAGAAATTGAAAGAAGGATGTGTCCTAAAAATGTAAAATTGAAAAGCAGGCTGAATACATATTCTGAAATAGTGATGACCAATGTGTGCCTTTGTTACATACACCATATTTATTCATTATATATTATATAGGGGAGCTAGGTGGTGCTGTGGATAGAGCACTGAACCTGGAGTCAGGTGAACTTGAGGGCAGATCCAGCCTCAAATACTTAATAGTTACTTTGTTGTGTTACCTTGGGCAAGTCACTTAACCCCATTACCTTGCAAACACCCTCCTAAAAAAATTCCATAATATATTTTATATGTAAATACATATTACAAACTTATGTACATATATACTTTTTTATCTTTTCCATTTTGCTCATTTTTTAGTCTGAATTTTCATGAATAAGAGAATATCTAGAATTAACAAATTATTGAAGTCCTTGAATTCTTATGCTCAATGATTCCAGAAAGACTAATTTTCTTTAGAAACTGTGTGGTATATGAGTGTATGAGTTTTCTCATATAAGAGGAAAATCTGCATACCAATATGTCATTGCTGAAAATTATGTAATGTTCCTTATTATGTAAAAGTGACTTATTCTTTGAGATGATGTGTTTCAGGAACGACTTATTATGATATCCAAACAATGTTAGTATTCTTTCCTTTGTTTCCTAGGTATGTTTTTTGAGGTATCTGAAGTCTAAATGAAATTTGGAAATCATGTGGTGGTTGGATGATAAACTGTTGAGAATGTTTCAAAGGCAAAATCAGTTGAGGTAGATGATATTTGAGGTCCCCTTCATTACTTAGATTCTGGGATTCTTTGAGGATGTTTCAAAAAGTTGGGAATTCTTTTTAAGATTTTATTTATTTTTAGTTTTACATTTTTCCCCCAATCTTCCTTCCCTTCCTCCCCCCACCCCGAAGGCAATCTGTTAGTCTTTACAATGTTTCCATGGTATACATTGACCTAAATTGAATGTGATGAGAGAGGAATCACATCCCTAAGGAAGAAAAATATAGTATAGAGATAGCAGAATTACCTAATAAGATAACTGGTTTTTTTTGGAATTTAAAAAAAAATATATGTTCCTCAATTGAATGTAAGCCCTCTGAGAACAGGACAGTCTCACTTTTAAATTTATATCTCTCAAACTTAGCATGAGCCACAGTGAACACAATAAATAAATGCTTGTTGATTTATTGATTGATTGGTTCTACTATACTGACCAAGAGAAGAAGAAAAAAGAAATAAAAAAGACTAAAATCAAGAGAGATAATCCTTATTTAAGACCTGAGGGAAAAAAAATTGAAATGGAGAGAGAAAAATGAGAATTATAATGTAATGATTAAAAGAATATCTCCCACAGTTTAAATAGGTTGGTACCTATATGAAGAAAACAGTTTATTATAAAATGTGCCCATATCTTTTCACTTTGCCAGTTCAGAATTTCAAAATATAGCTGATTATAAAAAACAGGTAAACAGTGTTGTTTTAATTTAAAGTGTTATTTCATTAACAATTATACCAAAGAATAGTCTCACAAATGTTTGATCTCAAAGCTTCTAAGTCAGTAGACATTTTCAAAATTAACTTAATTGTTTCTGAACTAAAAAAAATACTTATTAAATAATTATATAAATGAAAAACATGCAAGTCAGAGGAACAAGAGAAATAGGCTACACGGAAAATAAATGGATATTTTTTTTCTGGAATGCCCTGTATTTATGTACAAGCACAAGATGCACAATGAAAAAATATAAAATAACTGCCTCATGTTGAACTTTGGAAAACAGCAACACAGTGAATAATGTGATGTTTGACCTCATGATGGCCTGTGCACCAAAGAATAGACTTCAAAGATGAAAGTAAGATCAGTCTGTAGGAATTTTCCATTATTTTGTAATTCAGTTTAAAGTTTCTATCAGAAATACTGCATACAATGGATGGACATAGACAATCAATTTCAGAATTGGAAAACTTGACCCTGAACAATTCTTATATTGTAAATGGAACTAGAAAAAACAAAGAAAGAAGCAAAAGAATGTTCACATTTAATAAGCCCTTGAAGAACAAATGAAATAGGAAATGATTGGCATGTATGACCAGGGCTGCAAGTTACAAATTGCTGTCTTTTCTTTGGAATATGACTTACAGGAAGGACAATTTGAATGAGAGACAGCATGGTACAGTGGTCCAGAGTATGGTAGGACTATAGAATCAGAAGTGGGAGACTTCTTAGAAGTCCTATATTCCAACTCCCCCCCCATTTTACAATTGAGAAAACTGAGACCCAGAATATTAATATTGTGCAGACAATCACAAGCTTGTATTTAAACCCAGAACCTCTGTCTCTGACCTGTATTTTTTTTTCACCTTTCCATTGTAGTGCACTGCCTCTAGGGCTGACAATTGTTAATACAAAATAGGTTCATCTACCTCCCTGACATTAGGTTACTAGCTGTGCCACCATGGATGAATAGCCTGATCTCTCTGTACCTCAGTTTCCTTGTGTAAACAGAGAGGTAAATAAACATTTATTAAACATAAGACAAATATCATTTGATCCTCAGACAATCCTGGCAGGCAGAAGTCATTATGATCTCCAGAAAGGTTTTGACTTGCCTGGGATCATACAACTATTGTCTGAGGAGGGATTTGAATTCAGGTCTTACAGTCTGCAGACTCAGTGTTCTATACATTGTTCTGATTAGTTCCTCCATAATGGCAATTAAAATACTTGTAGCACTTAATTCACAGGGTGCCTGGAGGCTCAAATGAGAAAACTTATGAAAGATGTATCACACAATTTATAACATTGAATAAACTTTATAATTATTGTTGAGATTCCATGAGACTTCAGCTACAAATATTGCTACAAAGTCAATAAGAATATTCCTATCAATACTTTTTCTTACAGTGGTCCTTTTTTTTTAACAATAGTATTCATAGAGTGGTGCTAAATGAATGAAAGTAATGGAATATGCCATTTCAAAATGGAAATAGGGGAGAACATTTATAATAAAAATGACTCCAAATAAGGTTGAAATAAACTAAACTTTCAAAATGTTTTTGTCTTTATTTTTATTAGCTATCATAAACATAATTCTTAAATTGAAGAATTTCTTTGGAAGTTACCATTGCTACTAAAGGCCCCATATTTAATAAAGGATGTTACAACATTTGGGTAAAAAATTTACTTATAGGTAAGCCTTCCTCCCTTTCAATCTGCAATGAATAATTTGGCCAGAAATTGACTTGAGAGCACAACAATATAAACAATTCACCATTAATCTATAATGGGTCTCCAAATGAGAAATATCAGAATCTATTTTACTTCAGATTCTAGTTTGGGTTTTTTTTTCTCCTAAGAGAATTCTGGGATTTCACTTAGCCTTTCATCCACATTTTCCATTCATGCTTACTGGCTACAAAGAGTTCAACATGGATATTTAGCAGTGTTGAACAATGAGGATACAAAAATGATGCAAGATATGACACCTCAAGGAGCATATAAACTTCAGGAGGCTGAAGGTGCTTCATTTAGACTTGTAACATCTACTCAGTTGCAGACTTCACAGATATTAAAAGTTCACTTAGTTATTTTTGCCACTCACATGAAAATGAGGCAACATATCTCCTTTTCCAGGATTTAGTAGAATTGTCTTGTGTTCACATATATTATTGTATATTTAAAAAACACGGATTCTAAATTTTTAAAATACCAAATCTATTACATTTGTCATTAATTGCTCTTCTAGGACTCACATTATATATGTGTGTGACAATAAATGCTTACTTTTATATTGTTTTGCATTTGCTAGCATGTTTAGATATATATAGAAATGCATATGCATGATTGCATACATGCATATTTGGTATATATATATATATATATATATATATATATATATATATATATATATATATATATATATTGTGTGTGTGTGTGTGTGTGTGTGTATTAGACAGATAGTTCAAATAGAAAATAAACTAAACCCGGAGTAAGGAAAGAGGAAAAATGCAGATTGAATGTTTTGGGGGAAAGAGTACAGAGCTTTGAAAGAACCTCCTGCCTCCCCAGCTTCCCCTTTACTACAATGACCCTTTGTAACAATAATATTCATCTGCAGCTGCTAAATGGTGGGAAATAATGGAATATGCCACAGTCTTCAAAGCCAGAGTACAGTAGGATAAGTAAATGTCTGTGAAAATACTTAAATCATGAGGGAAATGTGATGAGAGTTATAGAATCTTGAAGTGTCATTTGAATGAGAAGATTGTCAAATGACTAGGATCTCATAATTCAACTGATTAAACATGTATTCAGCCCTTACTACATCTAGGACAATTGGTTTTATTTGTAAAAAACCACATTTGATGAATCTTGAAAAGAATTTCAAACTCAAAATCAATACTGAGGGTAATTTTCACTTAGAATTTTCCAGCCCTTAATTTTTCAATTACAGCTGCCCAGTTGCCCTTACAGGTTTGTTGTGAGCACGAGATTATGGGAAAACATTTAGAAAACTGAAAAGTAATAGTTGTAAGATATTATTTCTAAACAGTTTGGCTAATTACTATTTATAATTCTTTGAGATCTCCATTTTCTTTGCTGTTGGTCTTTTTCTGTTTTTGCATAGTGGACAATTTGTCTCCCATATCAACAACAAACATCTATCTACTATCTTCAGAAGCACAGGGAACAAGTGATAAAGAGGCACTTTTAGGCTTGTTATAAGGCAAGATTTCCTAACATTTCAAAGCTCTCCAAAAGTGAGTGGGCTTTCTTGGGAGGTTGTATGTACCCTTTACCCTTAAGTACTATTCAGTCACATTCAGTAGTTTTGTGACTGCATTTCTTGGAGTAGTTTGCCAATTCTTTCTCTAGATCATTTTGCAGATGAGGAAACTGTGGCAAACAGGCTTAAGTGACTTTTCCAGGATCACACAACTAGCTCCTGAGGTCATATTTAGACTTAGAAAGATGGATCTTTTTGACTCTAGAACTGGTATTCTATTGTGCCACCTAAAAATGCTCTTATTGGAAGATTTTAAACAAAGACTAGGGTAGCTAGGTGGTCCAGTGGATAGAGCACCAGCACTGCAGTCAAGAATACTTGAGCTCAAATCTGGCCTTAGACACTTAATAATTACCTAGCCGTGTGGCCTTGGGCAAGCCACTTAACTCCATTTGCCTTGCAAAAAAAAAAAAAAACCTAAACAAAGACTAAATAGGCTTTCATTGGGCATTTCATTGTAGGTATGGTGCAGTTTAAGGACCTTTTCTTTTATTATTATTTATTTGTTTGTTTTTCCAAATATTTACAAAGATAGTTTTCAAAGTCATTTTTTGTAAGGTTTTAAATTTCACATTTTTTTTCTCTCTCTCTCTCTTCCTTCCCTCCCCTTGATACAGAGCAGTCTAATATGGGGTATTCATGTGTAACTATGTTCAATATATTTCTGTAATTTATTGGCCTTTTTCACATTTACTTGTTATCAGTAGAAATATTGGGCAATTCTTTTCTTTCTTCCCCTCTGGACATAGTGGGCCACTTCTTTTTCCCATTATACATTTCTTAACATAACTTTTATGCCTTTTTAATCATTCAACAAACATTGTTTAAGTCCTCACCATGTTCTTGGAACTGTGGATATAAAAGTAAAGGGAAACAAGGACTTCTTAAATACTGCCTATGGAGTATGTTTTACAAATATTGTCTCATTTGATCTTCTCTATGAGCTTGGGAGGAAGGTGCCATTATTTTCTTCCTTGAAACTAAGGCATACAGATGCTAAGTGACTTACCCAGAATCCTAGAAGTAATAAATATATAAATCCATTTAAGAACTCAGATTTTCCTGAATCCAACTTCAGTGCTTTATCCAGAATCATTATCTATCTATAAAAAAGACAAAATGTACATATTTGCATCTACTTGCAAATAGATGTAAATCAGTAAAGAGTAATAAAATATAGGGTATTTCAAAAGTCTTAGTGCAGATTTAAGCTATTACAGTTTAAAATTGCACTGAGACTTTGTAACACCCTTGAAAGGCTTATTTTAAAAGAAGAAGTACTAGAATTTAGTGCTATCAGAGAAGGCATTTTGGGGGAAAAGGTGTGTCTGTGGAGTGGCTAGGTGGCCCAATAGGTAGAGCATGGGCCCTGGAGGGGCCCAGGAGGACCTGAGTTCAAATCCAACCTCAGACACTTAATTATCTAGCTGTGTGACCTTAGCAAGTCACTTACCCCCATTGCTTTGCAAAAAAAAGTGTTTCTGAGTGCAAGTCATCAATGATGATCATAAACTAAAGTCTTCTAAGGACCACTATCTGCCTCTCTATTGACTTTTGAGCTTTTTCATTCTTCAGAGATTATATATAAATATATCAAAGGAAAGGATATGTATATCAAAGGATAAATGATATCCTGAATTTCCTCAACTTGAGATACCCTGGGGGAATGTTGTTATTGTCAATGTGAGTTTGTTTGCATTTTTTTTGCTTCATAATAGCTTATGTTAATGAGTATTCCAGTCAATAAACCAGAAAGAACATTGAGTTTAGATTCCCAAGTAGAACTAGAATTCAAATTCATAATCTGCCACCTAATACCTATTTGAACTTGGGAAAATCACTTAGTCTCTCTGGGCCTCATTTTCCAAACCTGAAAAATGAGATAACTAGAAAATAACAGGTCTCAGTGATTTCTTTTACTTCTAGATTTCTGATTTTGTGATCCTGACTTTCTGGTTGGTTGAATGGAAGATGCCAAATGTATGGTCCACATAATAAGTTTTAAAAGAATTAGAAGCAAAAATTGAGGACTGAAGCTTTTGGCGAAAATCTCACAGGAGGTAGGTTCAAATTGGATCTTCAAAGGGAAGGAAAGATTTCACTAAATGGAAAGCATGAGGGAGACTTTCCAAAGGAAGAATTTTCACATTGCATTTGAGAAACAGTAAACAGTCTAAAGAGAATCAAAGATATGTGTGTTGTGGTTGTGGTAGAAAGAGGAAATATATAGGAAAAAAGAAACATATATAGAAAAATAGAAAATATAGAAAAACCTGCTGTTATTGTTCGTTTCTTCTTCATGATTCCATTTGGGGTTTTCTAGGTAAAGAGACTAGAGTAGCTTACCATTTTTTTCTTCAGTTCAATTTACAGTTGAGGAAATTGAGGCAAAATGAGTTAAGTGACTTGTCCAGGGTCACACAGCTAATGTCTGAGGCTAGATTTGAACTCATGAAGATGAGTCTTTCTGACTCTAGACCCGATACTCTATCCACTGCAGAAATATAGTAGAAATGAATAGGCATCCAGCTGTAGGAAACGCTAAATACCAAGATTTTTAACATTACATTGTAGACACTACCACTTTTATATAGGAAAGAAAATTCAAAGAGTTAATTAAGCAGACCTTATTCACAGCATGGCAGGATATAATTACAAATGCCTAATGATATTGCAGGTAACCTGAGAAAACACCTGCCATTCATTACCTGAGTTCCATTATTTTCATATTGCTGACTAGGAAACAAATCCATATTAACATGAAATATTTGTTATTTCATTATGCTATATTCATTTAGTCTTTTATAATTGCATGTCCTCAAAAAATAAAAATAAAAAATAAGTCTCTTCTCTGAGCTCATACATAATAGGCAATAAATAAAGACGAGATGGATTGATTAGCACTTTCATTACTGAGCAGTGTTCTGGTCACCAAATAATAATAATAGAATTGGGACTTCTTTGTTTAGCATTTAAAGTCTTCTATAGTCTTGAGGTATCCTAATTTTCAAATCTTTTTACAGATTATTTCCCCCATCCACTTTAACTTTGTTTTTTGTTTCTTGGGGGTTTTGCAAGGCAATGGGGTTATGTGACTTGCCCAAGGCCACACAGCTAGGTTATTATTAAGTGTCTGAGGTCGGTTTTGAACTCAGATCCTCCTAACTCCAGGGCCAGTGCTCTATCCACTGTGCCACCTAGCTGCCCCTGCCATCTACTTTATAATCAAAATGGATTACACTTGATACTGAATACAATCTAAACTTTTGCACCCCCAGGCTTTGTTCAGGCTTTTTGCTATTTGTGAATAAACTTGGTCAAATGAGATATTTGTAAAAATCATTTAGGACAGTTCCTAGTACATAACAGATGTTATAAATGTGAACTCCTCTCCTCCTGCTGCTTCATAGCCTCAATACCTGACATCCCTTTTTCTCTTCATCCTTTGAATTCCTACTCTTCTCCCAAGACCAACCCAAATGTTACTTTCTCTAGAAAATTTCTCCTCTTTCCTCTAATCAGTAGTGAGATATTTGTCTCAACATTACTTAAGATTTTTTATCCCTTGAGTTTATTTATTAACTATTCCTATGTTTGATAGTTTTCTTATATTTTTCATATTTCTATGATAAACTATAAATTCTATAGAAGTAGGGTCTGTTTTATTTAAACATGCCATTTCTTCCAGACAGTACACATAGTAACTGCTTACAAAATAGTTGTTGAATTTGGAGTTGAATTGAAAAGACATTAAGATGTCCTCATGAGAGAGGTAACTACAGTGATCTGCCATCCATTTTTCCTGATGAATATCATTTGCATGTGACAGCCTATTCTGTAGACTGATCCTGGCATTCCAAAGATTTCTTCTATTGTTTAAAATATGTTGTTTGTCTGTGTTTAGAGGTTATCTGAATAATTTAATGACAGCATAATTTTTCTTGGTATATTTTTATTCATCATAATGATGGCCATTAAAAAAAAAACAGCAAAACCACAGGGGTTTTGATTCAGAAGACCTAGGTTTGAGTCCTACCTCCTAAGTGATAATAATCAAATCACTGAACTCCTCCAAACCTCACAATGATCTTCCCTGTCATATTCATAGTCGTTGTTCTTTGTTATGGGTGGGGGGAAGTCTTTATAAATTGTAAAAGTTTATATAAAGGTGAGTTACCTAATATCATTTCATAAATTATTTTGGATCTAGTTAATTTGGGGATTCAGGTTCAATATTAGAATGTGATGAGGTGCTCATAGACCACAAAAATGCAATAGAAACAACTTACAGTTCAATACAATGGTATTCCATTCCACCCACCCCCACCCACCACTTTCCCTATGGAAACTGGCCATGCTAAATCAGAAGAATATTCCCACAGAGAAGTAGCACAGATTTTTGGATAGGATGGGTCTTTTCATGCCTCATGATGCAAGGAAATCAAACTAATAATGGTTGAAAAATGGTCTCTGCATCCCTTTGAAGGGAAGTCATCCCAGGCTACATGAAAAAGGTACTCTCCTACCACATATAGCATATTACATATCATATCATAAATCATATTATATGTGATATGCCATCTCATAGTATATCATGTAGTTTCTCTTTCCTTGATCATATTTTGCAATTGAGGGGAGAAAGAATCTTTCAGTATGCTGGCTTGGACATTTCAGACTGGTATATTTCAAATATAAAAGTTTTGGTACAGAATGAATTTGACATTATGATTTTGTTTTTATTCTTAGAAGCAATATTAAATGCAGACTTTGCAGAAAGTACCCTTTTCCATGAACAAAGTAGTTTTTTATGCCATTGAAAAAATGCCTAAAAAGTTTTGCATGTTATTCAAAAATGATTCTTACATTTAATAGGATTTTAGTCATTCATTCAGGGATCATTCTTAGTTGATAAAATATCTCAAGTATGATCTTATCATTTCATGTAGGAGTACATGGGAGAAGTTAAAATTCTACAAAACCAGAAAGCAGCATGCCAGTTCATTCTGGGGATAACACTTCTTTTCATACATGTAAATTTTAATGAATTTCAAAGCAAAATGTTAATCTGAATTAGCACATCTAAAGTTCCCTTATTTATTTTGGCACACCTTCTGTACATTGTGTTATTGGCATTTGGAAGGGTATTTCTAGTCTGTTTTGGACACTATAAGAAGTAAGAAATAAGAAGTAAGAAAGGCTACCAAAATGTCTGTTAAACTCTAAGCTTTTTCACTCCCATGTAATTTAGAAAGGGAGGTGGTGGCAGAACATGTCTTGAGGAGTAAACTCCATCAGAAATGGTTTATTGAAGAAATTCAGTGCTACTTGAAATTGGATAAAAAAATCATCTAAAATATACATTTTGGATAGCAAAATATAAAATCTAATAGAATTTCTTTATATGTACAATTGGAGATTTGGAATGAAGGAAAGATAGCCAGGCAAATTGGACAGTTACCTCCTCTTGTATCTTACATTTCCTCCCTTGCTCCCATGCATTCACTCAATTCACACATTTATTTTCCATGTCTAGAATTCATTCTCCTCTCTTCACTTTCAGAAGCCTAATCTCCCTTTAACACTCAATTCAAATGTCACCTCTACTATGGAGCCATCTATAAAACTGAACAATCAGAGATACACTATTCTTCCCCAATTTTTGTTTTTTTTTTGTTTATTTTTTGGTATAGTGTTAGAAAGGGGAAAATATTTTCACTTTCTTTTAATGGCTTGACTTTTTCTCACTAATCCTTTTGACTCCTTTGTTCCATGTGATACTATGAACCACCTTTTCAGTCCCCATTTATTCTTCACCCTAGATTTTGGGGCAATATTCTCTCTGGTTCTCCTTTTTTATTAAGGGGCAGGAAGACAAATGTCTGACTATTCCTTCTTTATTCATGGTGCATGGCTAAATGTGAATTTCACCAAAGTCTTTGTCCTGAGCTGATTTTTCTTTTCTGTATTTTATTACTTATTTGGTGATTTCATGAGCTCCTAAGCATTCAGTTTCTATCTCTATGCATCTATCTATAAGTGTTTCTCATATGTATATATTCAGTCCTAGTCTTTTGGTTGGACTATAATAGCCCAAATCCAATCTGTCTCTGTATATTCACTTTGGACTGTCTGTTCCATAAACACCTCAAATTCATTATATCCAAAACAAAGCTAATTTTCTTTCTCCCTAATCTTGCTATGATTTTGTCTTCTTTTTCCTTATCATTGAGGACATGAACAAGCTTACTGGACCAATAACCTTTTGTTATACTTGACCCTTTCTTCATCCTCATTCACCTGCACATCTAATTTAAAAGCAAATTTTGTAATTTCTGTTTATACAACATATTTTAGAGTCATGCCTCTCTCTCTATTCACAGATTGCATGTCCTACTTCGTGTCCTCATTAACTCTCATTTGGACTGTTCAATTAATCTTCTATTTGATCTCCTTACCTCAAGTATTTTCCATGTTAATTTCTTTTCCAATAAACTTCCAAGGTTATTTTTCCTAATCATAATTCTGACCTTGTAACTATCCTGTTCAATGAGCTTTTGTAGGTCCCTTGCTACTTCCAGGATCAAAAATAAACTCCTCTGTTTGTCATTTATACATCTTAATAATTCATCTCCTTTGTATCTTTCTTTGATACTTCATTTATTCTGTGTCTCCTGTGCCTGTACATTTGCACTGACTGTCCCCTATACCTAGGTTTCTTTGCCCCCTCAAATCTGACTCTTAGTTTCTCTTGCTTCAAAATTCAGCTCAGAGTCCACCTTCCTTGGTGCCTGTAGCTATTAATACTGTCACCTTTCAAACAATTGCCTCCTCCATTGGAATGATTGTTTTTATCATGGTGGAAATTGGTCTTTTCTTTTCCTCTTTCTTTATATGCTTAGTGCTTAGTCCAGGACCCTCCTGACTCATTGTATTTGTTGACTGTCTGAATGAATGAGTGAATGCATGATCGGTGATCATTGAGCAAGGATTCTTTGCGTCTGACTTTTCAGTGTGGTTTGGAGGTAAGCAAAGACTTATTTTCCCAAGATGCCCTAAATAAAGGGAATTAGTCCTGTTTGAAAGGCAACTGAGTTGTAAGCAAGACAAAAGCCACCATAAACAAAATACCAGAATTCATGCTGTTGAACAGGAATTTCAAGAGCTTTGATTATTTGCTAGGGTCAAAAAAGTGTCTGAAGAGACATCATAAGAGATTAATATCTCTTCCAATCAGGACAATAGGGTGTTGTAGATATTAGTCAAATCACAGATGGCTCAGATACAGGTTTGGTATATATTTATCTTAACCAGGAGGAAATCATGATCAGATGTGAGATCAGACACAGAGATGATCATCATTGAACTTCTCCAATTCTATCAAACCCTGTAGGGATTTTCCTTATTGAAACTGTGAATTTATTCTTTCCCACTCATCTCAGAATTGAATCCTATTTACATCCTGATAATTTGGGAGATAGAAGATACATTGATACCGAAATTGAATCTATGTAGGGAATTTCCCAAAAATAAGCATTCTTACCAATGCAGAAGGTCAACTATTGTCTAATCTATAGTCCTAAAATTGCCTAGAATTTACCAAGATGGTAAATGAGTTGCCCAGGATCATATAATTAGTGTATATCAGAAAAAACTTTGAATTAGAGTCAACCCTCTAACCACTATTCTACAATGACTCTCATAAATATTTATGTTCATTATGCTTCACATTTAGCAGGAGTGCTCAATGACATATTTATACTGTTTGATCAAATGCTTTTGATGACCTTGTTTGCTATTATGTGAGATTACTATATAAACAAAAAAATGAGTCCAATTCAGAAATTCCCACCTTCATGGACAAAAGGGCAAAATATATTGTAATAGAGATGATGATGATGTTTGTCTTCATTCTCAAAGAAGATCATGACAGCAGTGATTGGATTTAAGTGAGGGCCATCTGGGTCCAGTGGCCAGATATGGCTCAAGACAACTGGAGATGGCCCTGGATGCGAGGCAATAAGGGTTAAGTGACTTGTACAAGACCACACAGCTAGTAAGTGTCAAGTGTCTGAGTCTAGATTTGAATTCCAGTCCTCCTGATTGCAAGACCAGTGCTGTATCTACTATGCGCTCCTCTCCAATGACCAAAATTGGTCCAATTGTCAGAGTAGAGGCATTTATGAGATCCACTTTATAATTAAGTTATTTGTAATTGTTTCTCTGGGTACATATAATATCTATTCCTAAGGACAGGAGTTATTTCACTTTTGTTTGCATATATCAGTTTTTATTTTAATTAATTTTATTTTAATTTATGGAATAAAATAGCATTCCCATAACATAGTACGATAAAAAAGATTATTGTACATAAAACTACTATGCACTATTCCTTTCAAATATACACTAGACTTGTCATGCAAATTTTACTTTTCCTTTGTTTTCTTTTCCTCCCTTCCCCTTCCCCTACCCTAGACATGGCTACCATAGAAATAAAAATTAAATATATATTTAATTTTTATTGTCTGCATCTGAAGAGATCTGCTAAACAGAAGACTTCCATACATCCTTCTGTTTAGCAGCATATACATCCTTCTGTTTATCAGCTCTCTTCGGATACAGACAGCTAATTAATTGCTTAACTGTTAAATAAAATAAAGGAAATTTCACTTAGATTTAAATAAGTGTGTGATGATAATAATTTAATTTATTTTTATTTAAAGTAGAAAAAAGAAAGTACTATTTCTGAAATACGATTCATCTAAGTGTTTTCAAATATCAGTAGGTTTACCCTCTTTTTATTAGCCCCTGAGATGAGTACAACTCATTGTCTCTTGCTCATACTGACTTCCTTTAAATATTTCCTGTATTAAAAAGAAAAAAAATCTGATACTACAACACATATCCTCAAAGATTAAAAAAATGTGTCTTGAAGATTGAGATTCACTGAGTAACAAATGCAAAGTACATAAAAATAAGAGAGGATGTATTATCGTTCTTTTAAATCTGCTTTAAACCTCAACATGCATCCCCTCTTTAATAGTAGAACTTAATCATGGTATTACTCACCAGCTCTTGAGTCAAGTCATTCTCCTCTTATATAACTCTAATTGGTGAAATATAAAAATTTCAGAGTAAGGTTTCAAATTATTGAAAGAAAAATAGTTTAAAAATAAAAAGAATAAATACACAACAAAATACCCTAACAAAACTATATAAAAACAGAATGAGTTGCTTCTGATGGTAGTGAGTGAATGCTTCCTCCAAAGAGGTCTATAAAGACAGTTTGAAATATATGGTTATCTTGTAAGATAATTCTTTTTCAAGAATGGGTTTAGGACTTCTGGCCAAGATGGTGGAGAGAAGACAGGCACACTGCTAAATGTCTCCTGGTCTTCCCTCATATGGAAGATGAAACAAACCTCTTAACAGAAATCTGATCTACAAAACCCAGAAAGAAAAGTCAGGAGAAGAACGTCCACCTTAGGATCTGTCTTCTGAGATCTTGGGTGAGTCTGAGCATAGAGGGTGTACTTTGCCAGGGGCATTGGACCTAGTGAGACTGGGAGCCTGGATCAGCCTCAGATTAGCATGAGTAATGGCAGGGCGGGAGCCTGAGGGACTGAGAACCTGACCAGCTAGATCAGTGGTAGGGCTAGAGCCTGGTGGGCCACAGGGGCACAGGCCACAGTGAGCAGAAGCATTGGTTGATTGGTTGTGGTGGTGCTGACCATCTGGAGCTTGCAGTCAGGGCTGGAGGGAAAGTTCTGGTGTAGGAATGCTGCAGATATCTATCCCTGGGCTCCTCTGGTCAGGAGGAACTCAGAGTCCATACCTTCAGTTAAACTGAAGCCTCTTCCCAGAACAAACACGATTACAGCCCACCTTCTGCCCCAGGCTAAGGCCAAGCAGTAGAACCAGCTCAGCTATGAATAGGGAGAGTGATTACCTCACCCCAGGGTAGAGCCCACCATTGATGAAAGATAAAAGTATTCAACAGCTTCAACCACTCCCTCCAGGCCAAGGCAGAAGATCTCAATCAAGGTCACAGACACTTCAGAGAAAACAACCAGCACCTCCTACTGGCCAGCTGCAGATATAACACTCAGTGAGAAAAACCTCTAGCACCACCTACTGGCCAGTGGAAGATATTACACACAGTGAGTAAAGCTTCTAGGGATCTCAACACCAAACCTCTGTGAACCAGCCCCTCCCCAACACAAGGTCTTAGGATAATGAAGAAAGGTCAGCACAAAAGAGGGTCCATTGAAAAATTCTTGGAAGGAAAAGACACTAACTCAGAGAGACCTAGAACCTCTGAGGAGAATATGACCTGTCTCCAGCACAGAAAGACTTCCTTAAAGAAATAAGGAAGGAGTTTAAAAATCAATTGGAAAATTTGGGAGGGAAAATTAACACCTTGCAACAAGGAAACAATTCTCTCAAAACCTCAATTGGTCAAATGGAAAACTCTTACAAAAATAGACTTACCAATTGGAAAAGGAGTTACAAAAGGTAAATGAAGAAAATTATTCTCTTAAAAAAATGGAGTCTGTGGAAACTAATGACCTCATGAAACAGCAGGAGGCTGTTAAACAAAACCAAAAAATTGAAAAAATAGAAGACAATGTAAAATATCTCATCAGCAAAACCACTGACCTCAAGAATAGATAGAGGAGGGACAACCTGAGAATTATAGGCCTTCCTGTAACTATTAAAAAGGGAAAAAAGCCTAGACAATATTACAGGATTTAGTGATGGAAAACTACCCTGATATCATGGAACCAGGGGGCAAAATAGTTATTGAAAGAATACATTGATCCCCTCCAAAAAGAGATCCTAAAATGAAAGCATCAAGGAATGTTGTGGCCAAATTCCAGAACCATCAGATAGAAGAGAAAATCCTGCAAGCAGCCAGAAGAAACAATTTAAATACCAAGGAAACACAATAAGGATTACACAGGACCTGGCTGAATCAACATTAAAGGATTGAAGGGACTGGAATGAGATATTCTGAAGAGCAAAGAAGCTTGGAATGCAGCCAAGAATCCACTACACAGAAAAGCTGAACCTTCTTTTTCAGGGGAAAAGATGGACATTTAATGAAATGGGAGACTTCCAACAATTCCTGATGAAAAGCCCAGTACTAAATAGAAAATTTGGACATCAAACAGGAGGTGCAAGAGACACATGAAAAGGTTAAAAGGGGGCAGGGTAAAGCAAAAAAAAAATTAAAAAAAAAGAATTGCTAACCAACAAGATGAAACTGGCAATATCCCAGAATAGGAAAAAGATTCTCATAACTCTTGAGAATTGTAACTCTATCAGAGAGAATATACCTAGCCAGAAGGGATGGACACTCATGACTTATCCAGGAGATTGCTACCCAATGGGAAGCATTGGATATCCCTATTTGGGAGAAAGACTCTAATAACTCTTGAGAATTGTAACTCTATTAGAGAGAATATACTCAGCCAGAAGTGATGGATACACATGATTTTCTGAATCTCAGATAGAATTATTTAAAAACACTACCTCCTTACAAATGGGGACAGGAAGGAGACAGGAGGATGGAGGAGACTGAATGAGGTAAATCTCATTACATAAAAAGGTAGAAAAGACCTAATGTAATAGAGGGGAAGAAGGGGGGAGATGAAAAACACCTGAATCTTCCTCTCATCAGACTTGGCTTAAAGTTAACTTACACACACACTCAGTTAACTTAAGAAACATTGTCCTTTCACATATTAAAAGTGGAAGGGGGGGGTAGAGACAGGGAGGGGGTAGAAAAAGGGGAACTAACAGAAGGAAGGGAAGGAAAAAAGGGAAATAGGGAAAGGGGAAAGAAAGGGGAAGGGGAGGATATAGGAGCGCAAACACACTGAGGGTGGTGGTATTCAGAAACAAAACATTGGGGAATATGGATAATGTGAAAAAGGGGGGAAATACAATCAGAGGGAAGATAGCATGGAGGCCAATAAAGAGTTAGTAATTATAACTTTGAATGTGAATGGGATATACTCTCCCTTAAAATGTAAGTGGATTAAAAACCAGAATCCTGCAATATTCTGCTTACAAGAAAATCATTTGAAGCAGAGAGATACACATAGAATAAAGGTAAAAGGTTGGGGCAAAATATAATTTGCTTCAGCCAAAACTCTGCTTAACTCTTTCTATGACACCAATATGGTGCTGATACCTAAACCAGGAAGAATTAAAACAGAGAAAGAAAATTATAGACCTATCTCTCTGATGAAAATGGATGCAAAAATCTTAATAAAATCTTAGGAAAATGATTAAGTTATCACTAGGATAATACATTATGATCAAGTAGGATTTATTCCAAGAATGCAGGGTTGGTTTAATATTAGGAAAACTGATAGTATAATTACTTATATTGATAGCAAACCTATCAGAAATGATATGATTATATAAATAGATGCTGAAAAAGTTTTTGCAAAATACAGCACCCTTTCCTACTAAAAACACTGTAGAGTGTAGGAATAAATGGACTGCTCCTTAGAATAATAAGCAGTGTCTATCTGAAACCATCAGCAAGCATTATATTCAATGGGGATAGGCTAGAGGCATTCCCAAAAAGATCAGGGGTGAAAAAAGTATGCTCATTATCAACACTACTATTCAATATTGTATTAGAAATGTTAACCATCAATAAGAGAAGAAAAAGAAATTGAAGGAATTAGAATTAGGAAGGAAGAGACAAAACTCACTCTTTGCAGATGACATGATGGTCTACCTAGAGAATCCCAAAAAATCATCCAAAAACCTACTGAAAACAATTTGCAACTTTAGCAAAGTTGCAGGATATAAAACAAACCCTCATAAATCCTCAACTTTTCTATATATGACTAGCAAATTACAGCAGGAAGAGCTAGAAAGAGAAATCCCATTCAAAGTAACCTCAGACAATATAAAATACCTGGGAGTCTATTTGCCAAGACAGACTCAGAAGCCTTTTGAAAACAATTACAAAACACTTCTCACACAAACAAGATCAGATTTAAATAACTGGGCAAACATCAACTGCTGATGGCTAGATTGAGCTAATATAATAAAAATGACAATTCTACCAAAATTAAACTATCTGTTTTAGTGCCCTGCAAATCAAAATTCTAAAAAGTTACTTTAATGAGTTAGAAATAATTGTAAGTAAATTCATATGGAGAAATAAAAAGTCAAGCATTTACGGGGATTTACAGGGATTCAGTGAAAAAAAAAGTGGAAAAGAAGGTGACTTTTAGCCTTACCAGATCTAAAATTAAATTATAAAGCATCAGTCATCAAAACTGTCTGGGATTGGCTAAAAAATAGAGTGGTGGATCAGTGGGATAGACTAGGTGCAATAGCAGGAAATGATTATAGTAATCAGCTGTTTGATAAACCCAGAATCCAGCTATTGGGATAAAAAAAAACTCTCTCTTTGATAAAAACTGCTGAGAAACTGGAAGTTAGTATGGAAGAAACTTGGATTAGACCAACACCTCACACCCTATACCAAGATTAAGATCCAAATGGATACAGGATTTAGACATAAAAAACAATATTATAAGCAAACTAGAAGATCAAGGTGTAGTTTATGAAAAGGGAAGCAATTTGTGACCAAGGAAGAGAACATCACTAAAAACAAATTAGATGATTCTGAGTACATTAAAATAAAAAATCTTTTGCACAGACAAAACTGTAACCAAGATCAAATGAAATGTGATAAACTAGGAAACAATCTTTACAATTAGTACTTCTGAAAAAGGACTCATTTCTAAAATATACAGAGAACTGAGTCAAATTTTTTTTTAAAAAACAAGCCTTTCCCCAATTGACAAATGGTCAAAGGATATGTAAAGGCAATTTAAAGAGGAGGAAATCAAAGCGATCCATAATCATATGAAAAATTGCTCTAAATCGTTATTTATTAGAGAAATGCAAATTAAAGCATCTATGAGGTACCACCTTACACCTCTCAGACTGGCCAATATGACCAGAAAGGACAATAATCAATATTGGAATGGATGTGGGAAATCTGGGACACTAACACATTGTTGGTGGAGCTGTGAACTCATCCAACCTTTCTGGAGAACAATTCGGAATTACACCCAAAGGGCAGCAAAATGTGCATACCCTTTGATCCAGCAACACCACTACCCTGAAGAGATGATGGAAAAGGGTAAAAACTACACTTGTATAAAAATATTCATAGCAGCCCTGTTTGTGGTGGCAAAAAAATTGGAAATCAAGCAAATGTCCTTCAATTGGGGAATGGCTTGACAAACTGCAGTATATGTATGTCATGGAACACTATTGTTCTATTAGAAACCAGGAGGAATGGTAATTCAGGGAAGCCTGGAGGGAGTTGCATGATATGATGCTGAGCGATGAGAAGAACCAGAAAAACATTGTACAGCCTAACAGCAACATGGGGGTGATGATCCACCTTGATGGACTTGCTCATTCCATCAGTGCAACAATCCAGGACAATTTGGAGCTATCTGAGATAGAGAATACCATCTGTATCCAGAGAAAGAATCATGGAGTTTGAACAAAGACCAAGGACTATTACCTTTAATTTAGAAAAAAAATATGATATCTTATTATGTAATCTTGCTATCTCTTATACTTTACTTTTCTTCCTTAAGAATATGATTTCTCTCTCATCACATTCAATTTGGATCAATGCATATACAATGGAATCAATATAAAGACTGGCAAATTGCCTTCTGTGGGGCATGGGGTGAGGGAAGCAAGATTAGGGGGAAAATTATAAAACTCAAAATAAAAAAAACACATAATTAAGGGAAAAAAATGGGTTTAACTACATTGGGGTTCTTCTCTTTTTATGCAGCATACTTGGTAGCCTAACAGCCCCTTCTCAGATTGATATATTAGTATCTTTCTTTTTATTGAAATTTTATTTTATTTTCAATTCTGAATTCCCTTGCCCTCTATTTCCTGCACTGAAAAAGCAAAAATAAAAACAATCTATTATTAATATTACTAGTCATAAAAGATAAAAATCCATATTAGACTGGTCAGAAAGAAAAAAGACAAGAAAGGAGAAAGGAGGAAGAAAAAAGAAACAAGAAGGTGGGAAGAGAGGAAAGAGGTAGAAAATATGGTTCAATTTAAAGTCTGAGCTGGAAAGGATGTGGAAAAATAGATACACTAAAGTACTGTTGGTGGAACTGTGAACTTATATAAACATTTTAGACAGCAGTTTAGAAATACACCCAAAATATTATTAAACTGTGTGTACTTTTTTACCTGATGGTAATACAAGATCTGTACTCTAAAACATCAAAGGAAGAGGAAAAGGACCCATAAGTACAAAAATATTGAGAGAAGCTCTTTTTGTAGTTGCTAAGAATTGGAAACTGAGATGCCCATTGATTAAGAAATGGCTGAACAAGTTTTGGTATTTGAATGTGATGGAATATTATTCTGCTGTGAGATATGATGAAGATGTATTCAGAATATATTTTATATAATTTGAGGAAATATGGAAGTTTATCTAGAGATTAGCGAGAATAGTGATTTTTTTTCCAGTACAAATTCATAGACCTTCAAAAATCTTTCCATAGACAATTTGGAGGTTGTGAAGACAGGTGGCACAATTTCTAGAACACTGATCTTGGAGTCAGGAAGATTCATCTCCCTGAGTTCACATTTGGCTTCAGACACTAGCTGTGTGAGCCTGGAAAAGTCACAACCTCATTGGCATTGATTTCCTCTTCTATAAAATGAACCAAAGAAAGAAACAGCAAATCACTCCAGTATATTTGCCATGAAAATCTTCACTAGGGTCACAGAATTGGATGAAACTAAAAAACGAAAACAAAAAAAATTGTACATCAAGAAGCACAATCTAAGAATCTGCAGATCAGCTGATATGTTTCTCCCTCTCATTCTGAGAATTTGTGATTCTTGATAATATGAGGATTGAGGAGAGATTAGGACAAAGGGTTATGATAGATTGGAGGAAGAAAAAATCATTTCTAAGCAAAGAGAATGAGCAAATGTTTCTTGGAGGAGATATTACATGTACTAGACAATGAAGAAATGGAAGGATTTCAACAGATAGAGATGGGAAAAGTGGATGGTGTGGAAATAAGGAAATGTATTCTCAGTGTTAAGGGAAATAAGTTAACAAGCAAATTCAAAAAATACCAAGAAATCCAATGTAAAGTTCCTCAAGGGGATTTTATCAAAGATACATCTCTCCTAACTTTAGTCCCTAATAGAGTTTTGAGCATCTTTACCAATATGTCTTCTAGGCATCCTAAATTCAGTTTGTGCAATTATTGAGAATAATACAATTATTGAGAAAATAGTACAAGTATTGAAAAAAGTACAAAGGATATCTCCATTGAAAATATAATTTGGGGAAAGGTAGCTTTTTATTCAAATTTTTTCTTTGGCAAACCACATTTTTGCAAGTGTAATTGAAATACAATAACTGACTACATCATCATTATTTTAAACTTGTAATAATGGACTTAGTAGAAAGAAAGAAAGAATAGAATAGACTTAAAACATCTTCTCTAACAAGGAGTTATTCGAGTCATTAAAAGCATGCACAATTCCTTGAGAAATGGAACCACAGGTAACCTTGCTCTGTGATCCTCTGCTTTATTTATTTAGTTAGTTATTTTTCATTCATATGCATGTGTATATCTTTAAGTTACAGAATTTCCTTCCAACCTCCCTTCCCAACCCCCTCCCCTCAAAGTCAGGTTAACCTTGTACATGCATATTTTGATAAACATGCTTACAAATTAATTATTTTCTGTATGAACAATTAAGGGGAAAGAACTACATGAGAGATGATTTTTATAAAGTATTCATTAGATTCAGAAGGGTTGCTTTTTGTGTATGTTTTGTTTTGGTTTTCCCTCTGGGGATAATATAGTCCCAAACCAGTCAAATACAGTTGTCCTAGCTCTCTGGACTACCCAGAGTTGCTCCTTCCATCAAGGCTGATCATCTCACAATGTTCTTGTTCTTCTCACAATGGTTCTCTTGGTTCTACTCTCTTTGCTCAACATCAGATCCTGTAAGTCATCCCATGCTTCTCTAGAGTCTGACCATTTATGGTTTCTTATTAAGCAATAATATTCCCATAGTATTCATACACCATAACTTGTTTAGCCCCATCCTCTGATTACTAGTGTTAAATGAGACAAAACCAGAAGAGATGTGCTGACCCAGGGCTAATTTGTGCAGGAAGGAGTAAAAGAGAAATTCCTTGTGGATTGTGAAGGCCTTTAGATGCTTCTGTTTGTTATTTATATTATGCTGAGGGCAATAAGACCTAGTATTTTGGAGGGTGTCTACATGAAGTCTGTAAATACCCAAAAGAAATCAATTTCACAGTCCATGGGGAGAAAACTAAATTTATGAAAAGTATTTATTTTATAGATTGATATGTTTTTTTAAAAATCTAGTAAATTTGTTTAGTTCATTTCCAAAAGAATGACTGTGATGAACGATGAATTGGACCAAGAATTAAATAAAATGAGGAGAGTTAGAATACATTGGTGAAATAGTGTAGGGCTTAAAATGACATAAACTTTTCTTTTAAAAAGAATTAACAGTTTTGAAAATTGAACCAATACAATTACTGAAAATTTAATGACTATTAATAATTAAATTTCTATGAATAAATATAACTTTTTCATTGTTTTTTTCCATGCCTATTTACTTCCCACAAAATTCCCCATCTGCCTGCCAAATCTTAGGAGAAGCACTCCCTTGCTCCTGGACTCAAGTTAAATCATCTGAGAATGCAGACTATCTCTGGACCTTGAGTTTATCAGCTCTCTACCAAGGGATGAAAGTTATGTTTCATCCTTAGGTTTGTGAAATTATGATTAATCACTGCTTTTGTTAGAGTTCTGAAGTCCTTTAGATAGGGTTTCCCCATGACTAAATTGTCCTATTGGTTCTGCTAACTTTATATTATTTTAAGATATATTTTTTCTACTTTTTGATATATTTTTTCTAAATTCATATTTTCTTGATTTCCATTCCATGACATTCATATAACCCATTTTATTCTTTTTCCTCCAGTAAATGGCTTTTTATTTCCCCTTCTCTTTTCTATATTAAAAATCTCCTCTATATCCAAAAGAATCTTAAAAAAATAAAAAAAGTTCCACATGTTCCAAAATATTCATAGCAGCTCTTTTTGTAGTGACAGAGAAATGGAATTTGAGGGGATGACCATCATTTGGGGAATGGCTAAACAAGTTATGGTACATGAATACTATGGAATATTATTGTTCTATAAGAAACCATAAATGGTCAGACGCTAGAGAAGCATGGAATGAGTTACAAGATCTGATACTGAATGAAGGGAGAAGAACCAAGAGAAGAATATACACATTAACAACATTAGGAGATAATCAACCTTGATGGAAGCAGCTCCTCTTGATAGTTCAGAGAGCTAGGACAACCCTATTAGACCAACTATGGACAATGCTATCCCCATCCAGAGGAAGAAAAACCATTCAAACCAAACCAAAAAAAAAAAACTCTTTAGAATCAGATGAACACTTTATTTTTTTATTTTATTTGAAAGATTTTATTTATTTCAAATTTTACAATTTTTCTCCTAATCTTTCTTCCTTCCCCCCCCCCCCCCGCAGAAGGCAGTCTGTTAGTCTTTACATTGTTTCCATGGTATGCATTGATCTAAGTTGAATGTGATGAGAGAGAAATCACATCCTTAAGGAAGAAACATAAAGTATGAGATAGTAAAATTACATAATAAGATAACAGTTTTTTAAAAAAATTAAAGATAATAGTCTTTGGTCTTTGTTCAAGCTCTACAATTCTTTCTCAGGATACAGATGGCATTCTTTGTTGCAGACATACCCAAATTGCACCTGATCGTTGCCCTGTTGCTATGAGTAAGTCCATTAAGGTTGATCTGATGAACACTTTATAAAAAAAAATCTCTTATGTATCTCTTTCCCTTAATTTTAATTCCTCATACTGAAAATTACTTATCTAGAAACATATTCATCACAAATATGTATGTACAATGTTAACCTGATTGTTTGCTACTGAGGGGAAGGGTGTGGGAAGGATAGAAGGAAAATTTATAACTTACAAATATACATTTGCATATGGATGAATGTTGAAAAACTGTCATAACATGTATTTGTAAAAATAAAATATCAAAAAATATCTCCTCTAAACATTTTTATTTTTTTTCTGACCTTCTTTGCATATGTGCCTAATAGTCTTGCAGCATCAAAGAATATGTATAATTCAGTGACATTTTGGTGTAGTTCAAAAGCATTTCTCCCTCCTCAAAATGAAGTGATTGTCTACAAGAAGTAAAAAAAGGGATATTGTTAAAGAAATGAATGACTAGAAAAGGATATGAACTGATCCAAGAGTGAAAACCAAGGATAAACAGACTCCCTGCTATGTAAACAAACAAAATATGAAAAGGTCTAGAGGAAGGCTTTCCAGATTAAAGGTATATTATTATTGAAGAGATCTGAAATTCACTGAAATATTAAAATGGGTCACACAAAAGATCAGAGATTAAATTAGGTTAAGCATATTTAAAAAGTGTTTATTAAGTACCAGGCACTTTAACAACCAATGGAGATACATATCTCTATCATCTCTGTCTCTACCTCTATCTCTATCTCTATCTCTATCTCTACCTCTACCTCTACCTCTACCTCTACCTCTACCTCTACCTCTATCTCTATCTCTATCTCTATCTCTATCTCTATCTCTATCTCTATCTCTATCTCTATCTCTATCTCTATTGCTATCTCTATCTCTATCTCCATCTCTAGCTCTAGCTCTAGCTCTATCTCCATCTTTATCTCTATATCTCTATCTCTATCTAGCTATAATCTATCTAGTCCCTACTCTCAAGGGAAAACTCCCCATAAAAGGGAAGTGGAAACAGGGGTGGAGGGGAAAGGGAAATATAATATATGCAGTTACCAGGATAACTAGTATGGTGTTGGAGACCAGAAAATAAATTGGGAGAAAACTGGGTGGTGTGGGTGAATCTTTGCATAGTATGGTAGATCTGGGTGATAATGATGATGTTTGTCCTTCATTCTCAAAGAAGACTATGACATCAGTGAATTGATGAAATGACATGCATATGAATTGAATTAAGTGAGGAGGTTCACTGCTAAGTTATTGAGTTTGTGTGTGGTTCAGTCATCTTATTGTATCAAGATAACCAACATAGACTTGGAACAGGCTGAAAAGTAAGAGAAAAAGTATTCTTCTCAAGAGAACAGAAATAGGACTAAATAATTCAGGCTATAGGAAAATATATTTCATAAATTTTATATAGAAAAAAAATTCATAAATACTCAAAGATTAGTTTTCCCCAAATTAGCATAGTACAACAGTTGATTCAGTCTCTCATTGTCAACAAACAATGTTTCAACAAAAATGTGGTGAATATCCATTTGAAATATGATTGAGGGGACTTCTGTATTTGTTAGGAGTTGAAAATAAATGATTTCTAGGTTTCCTTTCAAATTTTAATTAAATACAATGGTGCCACTTGAGGTTCTTTCCAATGATATTTCATGGAGACCTGGAATTCTGTGAGACAGTTCTTAGAATTCCTCTAAAGAAAAACTGGTTATGAAAAAACACATTTAATTTATTTACTTTCATCATCTCAATGTCTCTCCAAATGCTAAACAAGGAATTGTGATCATAAGTAATAATAAAGAGCAACACCAATTCCATAAATTAAAATAGTTATTTGACAACCAGGCTATTAGTAAATAAACCAACAAATATGTAAACTGTTAGGACTGATGAGACTTTCTTTCAAGAAGGAAAAAAAAAGATTCACAACTTTAAAAAAAATTCAAAATCAATAACAAACATCATTATATTAATTCTTTTTATCAAGGTCCAGAACCAATTAAGTTTTTTAAAATTACTTTTATTCACTTAACTTGAGATGAATAATAGTAAAAAAAAAAGTTTAATTGAATCAAAAACAGTAAGTTTTTATTAACTTGTTTTTGAACTTACTGGTTAACTCAATAAAAATGTTTCTTTGTTATTCACTTCATTGTTTTTAATCTCCTTTAAAGTTTTCACGGTCCTTCAGGAATATTGTGCCTGCCAACTTGCTGATGATCTTCCTGTAGTCAAATGATATAGCTTCTGCACGTGGACCTTAACATATATAATATTACAGTTTTATGAATCAAAAACCAAGCACATGTTTTTATTATTAATTTTGTTTAAAAAAAACAACTATAATGATGCCCATAAGCAAGGCCAACTAAGTAAGAAACCTACATTAAAGCATTCACTTTGCCACCCACCCACCGGTTGTGAAACTTTGAGGAAGTCAATAGAAATGGATCTTAGTCTCCTTTGTAAAAACATTGTGATTGGATTAGAGCAGAATTTTTAAACTCGAGTTCAATGACCCTTCTAGTTTTTTAATGTTTCATTAATATATTTTTATGTGATTGATTCTCTTCTTATGTATTTTATTTCATGCTTAAAAAATTATTGTAAGAAGGAACCCATTGATTCGATCAGTCAAAAGAGTCCATGACACACATAGAAGACAAGGATCTTGAGGTTAAAAGATACTTAAGGTCCTCTCCAGTTTTAATATTCCTTGCTTTTGTGAGAACAATTAAATCAAGTTTTGAAGAAAAATAGAAATATTTAGCATAGTTATTCATGTATAACCTATATTAGATTGCTCTCTGTCAAGGGGAGGAGGGAGGGAAGGAAGGGAAGGAGACAAATATGGAGCTCAAAACCTCATCAAAAAATGATTGTTTTAAATTATCTTTACATGTAGTTGCAAAACTAAATAAATAAATATTATTAAAAGAAACAAACAAAAACAACTGAAAAAAGAAAAGTAGAAAATTAAGGACAGCTAAGTGGTGCGGTAGATAGAGCACAGCCCTGGAGTCAGAAGGACGAGTTCAAATTCAGTCTCAGATATTATAATACTGATAAACTGTATAGCCCTGGAAAAATCACTTAACTTTGATTGCCTCTAAAAAAAAAAGAAAGAAAATTGGATAAAATCAGTGGTAGTAGTTCCTTTTGGTCTTGGGTACAGGTCATCTTATTTTGCTTTGCATTATAAGGACTTGGATAATGGTTTTTGACATTGTTTTAACTTGTTTCCAAGACTGATTTTAAGACAGAAGTCTCAAATGCAATTTCTTTTCAAATAAAATTTGACAAAAGACTTCTGTATGTTGGCTTTGTACATTGTTTAAACCTAGTCTCCGTGAATCTATAAATTACCTTTTTTTTTCTAGTAAAAACTAACAAGAATGTGTATGTCAGCCCTGGAGTGATTATATGATCTGTCTCAAGTAATTTCTGACAATACCGTAGTTATAGTATTTGAATAGAAGAATGTTGATTCTATTTCATATAGCTAACCAAATCATTACTTAGAAACTGGATAGTTTTCTCCATATGTGTTTTTCCATCTAAAATACAGGCAATAATTTCATAATAGTTAAATAGCAATAACTAGCATTTATATGTGTTTTTTAGGTTTTCAAAACACTTATACAAATATTTCATTTTTACTCTTAACAACTCTGGGAGGGAGATATTTTTCTCATTCTATTCCCATTTTGCCTATGAAGAAAGTGAGGCAGACAAGGTAAGTGGCCTGGCCAGGTCCAGCTAGTAATTGTTTAAGATAGAATTTAAAATTCCATTTTCTTTATGCCTGGCCCAACAAGTCCATTACTGTGCCACCTAGCTACTTATGCTGTTACATTAAAACAGAGAAAGCTCACAGAAAACCAAAGCAATAGACAATTTGACCATTCAGATTCAATGAATATAACATGAAACAATTAACTAAACCTGTATTAAGTTCAAAATGTATATCTTGCTCTGTTAAGTCCTGGGGATAGTTAGATGAGAGTAAGATATTCCTTGCCCTTAATGAATTTACATTCTATTAGCTCATAAGTAGAAAATGTATACAATATAAATGCAAGTAATATTAAACAAAGGCATCAGCTATATGTGTGAGGGGATGAGAAAAAGTGTCATAAAAATAGTACTTGAGTCGATGTATGAAAGAGGATTAGGATTCTGAGAGGCAGAGGAACAGAGGAAATATATTCCATTTATGGGTGACTGAGGCATAGAAATAGGAAACTGAAGATCTTTTATAAGACAAAGCAAGGAGCTCAGTTTGTCAGTATAGGAAGGGGAGCAATGTTTAATAAGGTAGGGAAGGAGAGTTAGACCACCATTGAGATCACACTTTTTGCCTGACTAAGTATTAAATCCTTAAAAAGAAACATTAAGAATCACTTTAGAACTAAGTACTATTTAAGTACTTTCACTTTATCAGCCAGCTAATATTTCTCAATGAAGAGTTTTAAAGGAAATTGCTAGTGTTAAAAAAAATAGGAGAGTTAAAGAATTTGCTGATGGTGAAGACTTATTATAAACTCATTGATGTATATCTCTTGAAGTCTTCATTGACATTCTAAGTTCTCAAAGGTCAATGTAGAGCACATTTTACCAATTGAGTAATGTTTGTCTGTAGCCTCAGCAACAAGGATCCTTCTGTTATCTAAGTACCAGACAGGTCCAAAGGGATACATCACTAGAATTTTGGTCAATGGGTGATGACCATTGTTAACTGTGGAAATCCATAAAATAGTGAAACACAAAATGACTTTCAGGGCTATGATACCATTTTGTGCTTTCAGAGATACCATTTCAATGAATAACAGCCTATAAGTTCTTTCTAGAGAAGTCAACAAAGGCAGAAATGATTTCATGGGGGATCTAAAGCAGGGAAAGACATAATTTCTCAAAAAAATGTAAACTCTTGCTCTTACACTATTTACTTTCTCAGAGTTTTATATAGTTGACCACAGCTTTATGGAACCCAACTGACAGATAGGTGCAGAACAAAATACAAATTTAAAACCCTTCTCATAGTATCTCCCACATGTTCATGAAACCACATTTGAATCTATGACAGATGTGACCACAAAGAGTTTTGTTCAGTAGTCCAGTGAAAGTTAATATCAAGCAAAGCACCAGTATCTTGCTAAAATCTTCAGTAGTGATGCAGAAGATAAGTGCTTAATAGCCAAATAAAAGCTTTCCTTTTTAATGATGTCTTTTTTCCTTTATTTTCTTTCTGTTTTTTTTGGCTACCTCCTTCTCCTATTTGCTGATGACATTGTACTAAATGTATCATGTCAAGAAACACTTATAGACCCTTTTGCTGAAATCAACAACAAAACCATAGAAACCTTCTAAATTACCCCACGTTGCAAAACCAATGTGGATGAAATGTTCATCTGCAAAATACTATACAGATTGTGACATGATGCAGTTGGATGAGTAGTCTACAATTCATCAAAAATTTCATCATAATGCCAAGGCATCATTCTAGGAAGTAGAGACTGCTGAGACAAATTTAGACTTCCCTTGCTATCAGTCGGGTGACAAAAAATGGGTACTAAACCATATATGTATAGAAAATGATAAGAACAGAAGAGAGGGCCAAAAGAAGAAAGAAATGAATAATTAATTCATTGGACAACATGATGGTATAGTAGACAGCATACCAAGCCTAGAGTCATGAAAATTATTCTTTCTGAGTTCAAATTGGACTTCAGACATTTCCTAACAGGAATCCTGGACAAGTCACTTGTTCTCTCATCTGTAAAATGAGCCAGAGAAGGAAATAGCAAACCATTCCCAAATCTTTGTGAAGAAAAACCCAAATAGGATCCAGAAGAATAAGATAGGACTGAAATGATAATCAGCCACAATTAATTTAGTTGTGGTTGAAGGGAATTAAAGAATTCTTTCTGGAAAAGGTATGATTTAAGTGAAAAGGTTGGGTTTTTAATAGGTAGTTGCAGTCAGTGACACCAAAAGAAACACCTTGAGCATTACAACGGATATAAAAAGGGAAGAATAGAATGGAAGACAGTTAAGAATTTATAGAATGTATTAATCATTGCCTTGTTCTCATATCATTTGTCCTTCATTCTCCGAGAAGACCATGACATCAGGGAAGTGATGTCATGACAAGCATGTGAATTGGATTTGAGTGAGGGGGGACTGTGGTGCTAAGTCACCAGCCTTACTTTCCCCTCCAGAGACATCTAAGATCCAGTGGCCAAACATGAATCAGAATGACTGGAGATGGCCCTGGACATGAGGTAACCAGGGCTAAGTGAAGTCCAAGGTCACACAGCTAGTCAGTGTCTGAAGCTGAATTTGAACTCCTGTCCTCTTGACTTTAAGGCCAGTGCTCTATCCATTGTACCACCTAATCTTTTCCTAGTTTATTCTCATAGTATTTTGTATTTCTTTTATTTTCCTTAAAATAAACCTTGAATTATACATTTAAATGTTCACATCTTTCTACTAGATTACTAGAATCTTGCAACCTATCATGAATATAGCACCCTCCAATTGTGGCTGTTCTCCTGAGCTCTGTCCTGAGCTCTCTTATTCTCCTGTTAACCTCAGCAATTGCCATATACCTATTTCTATAATTTCTATGCTGATGATTCCCAGATCTATATGTCTAATCCTAGTCTCTTCCATGAATTTCAGTGTTTCAATAAAATTAGTTATTTGAAATTTCAAACTGGATGTCCTGAAGACATCTCAAGGTCAACCCATCAAAAAAATTGGAACTCCTTTTCTTTTCCCTCCAAACTCATCTCTCCTCCAAACTCATCTATTTTTTTCAAAAATACCACTATTATTTTGGTTTTCTGCTTTTATAACTTTGACATTATTTTCATCTCTTCATATTCCCTCAATGTATACAGCCAATCACTTGTCAGATTTTGCCATTTTTTACCTCTCCTAGACTTTTGTCATTTAATTTTTTTGGGGGGTGGGTCCTCATGTACCAACACTTGAATTCAGATTATATTGCCTCTCACCTATATAATTACAATATCCTCCTAATCTTTCTCCCTACCTTACTTTTCTCATCAACTAATTTAACTTGAGAAACCTATGCCAAACTGATCATCCTTAAACATGTCTGACCATGTTATTTCTGTACTCTGCCAATTTTAATTGCTCCTTTATACTTCTAGAATAAAATATAGATTCCTCTGCTAAATTTGTTTTTTTAGATTTTTTTTGCAAGGCAAATGGGGTTAAGTGGCTTGCCCAAGGCCACACAGCTAGGTAATTATTAAGTGTCTGAGACCAGATTTGAACCCAGGTACTCCTGACTCCAGGGCTGGTGCTTTATCCACTGCACCACCTAGCTGCCCCCTCTGCTAAGTTTTTAAAGCTGTGTATTACTTCATACCATTCTGTCTTCCCAACATTATTGGGTATTATTTGTCCTTCTAAACTCTATCCTCAGTCAAACTGATTTTGGTAGTGACATTGTCTCTGCCTTGTACAGGCTCTACCACATAAAACTTATTTTTTCTTACCTTAAGCTCATAGAATTCATCTTTTTCTTTAAAATACCATCTTTTTTTTTGTTTTTTTGCAAGGCAAATGGAACAAAGTGGCTTGCCCAAGGCCACACAGCTAGGTAATTATTAAATGTCTGAGGTTGGATTTGAACTCAGGTACTCCTGACTTCAGTCTAGGGTCTATCCACTGCACCACCTACCTGCCCTAAGATACCATCTTTTACCTGAAATCTTCATTGATCTCTCCAACTGTGGGTGTCCTCCCTCCCAAATTAGCTGATAGTAAACTACTTTATCTTTCTTACATTCACATTTATTCTGAGAGGTGATTTTGCATATCAGGAAGAAATTTGGCTAGATCAGGAAAACTGGCATGACTCAGCCACTCACATAACCTCTCAGTGCTACAGGAACCAGATTTTCCCCTAACGAAATCTCATATTCTTTCCTTAACTTTAGCCTCATTTATTCCATATTTATTTTAGATATACTTATTTCACCTAGTTTCATAATATATATTTATTTATATATGCACTTGTTTTCTCCCTTATTAGAATATGAGCTTCTTGAATGTATGATTATTTCTTTCAAAGTATCTGACACATACATAGAAGACATTCAATAAATATGTTGATTAATTAATTGATCTTCAAGAAAGAATGAAAATGGTCTGTGAGGGGGGTGTAGATATGAGGACAACTGGATATTGTGAGAGTTCAAATATTTTAAACCATGCGATGTTTAGTGACCCCAAGTTACTTATTGTCATGGAAGCCTATCTTTTTAACAACCATCTTGTTTCATTAATACTAAATGTCTCTCCATCATGGAACACCAAGTTCTCAGTGGAATTAAATGACAAATGATTGGATCATAGATTTTTAAATTGTAAAGAACTTTAGAGGTCCTCAATTTCAACTCCATTTTGCAGATGAAGAGACTTGGGACCAGAGAAGTTAAATGATTTATCTAGAATCAGACAATTAATAAGTGTCTGAAGCAGGATTTAAACCCAAGCCATTCTGGGTTCAAGTCGGTTGTCCTATGCCTTAGTCTGAAAATTACAGCCCAAGGTCAGTTTTTTTGGTAAGACTCGTGAACATTATAAATATATACATTATAAAATGAAATGGAATTTTATTTCGAAATGGAAAAAAAATCCTTTAACTCTCAAGTGGTACAAAAGCAGTATGGTGGGCTGATTTAGATTTTGGATCATTCATTGTACATGAGATTCCAATTCTATGCAATACTCCAATACTGCCAATTCTAACATACTCAGTCCAAATAATATATCCTATGAAGTATCCATATTCATTTCAATTCATACTATTTGAAGTTACAATTACATAAAAACCCAGTAGTAATTAACCCAGTAGTAACATGGAATGTAAATTCAAATAATGTGACCACTTCAGTTGATTTATTCATATTCATTGCTCCCTAGTTGTAATCCAAAGGGTCAAGAATAAACCTATAGTGTGTGTAAGCAGGACTTAAAACATTGCCAGTTAACTTATCCTTAAGGTGTGGTTTAAATTATCTTATAAAAGGTATATAATTAGGAAGAGTAGATTGGTTTTATCATGAGAATAAGAGAATACAAATAGATACTTTTGTAATTCTTGACCTATTAAAAGAATAAACACACACACATAAACTTGAGTCTAGTACATTGGATAGATTCTCTGTGTAGGATTTGTGTGTAAATATGGACAAGAGTTTTACAAGATGAGAAGTTCTGATAGTATTGTAATCAGTAAGAATGGAAGGAGTATTCATATGGAAGAAAAAATATATGAGTTATTCTAGAGTAGGAGTTCTTAATCTTGGGTCCTTGGATTTGATTTTTAAAAATAGATTTACAACTGTATCTCCACATAATTATTTTCTCTGCATTTTTATGTGTTTTATTTTATGTACTTAAATATATTATTTTGACAAGAGATCCATGGGCTTCACCAAAATGGAAAAGTTTTATTGCTTTTACCATTCCTGAGTTAGAAATTGGAGTCTAAAAATAGCCCCTAAAAGATGAATTCCTTGCAATAGAAAGGACTGAAATAGCCTAAAATAATTCTTAGAATCCCAATGGCATACAGAACTATACCAGCCCTTCCTTACTTCTTTCATTTCCAAGGTTTCTCTAATTGTGCTGACTTTGGTTGTGAAAAATAGAATAGCTAGAGGCTAGTAAGAGAACTTAACTCTAGTGCCTGTTAATACATATATATATATATATATATATATATATATATATATATATATATATATATATATATGTCAAGTACGTTGGACTCTTTGGATCAAAATCATTCAGTAGAAGATTTCTAAATTTAAAAAAGGAAAATCACTATCATTTGGAAACATTTATGCATAATAGTGTATCTGAATGATTTGAGAGTGTTCCAAACTGAAATGATTACTCTTATTAAGCAGATGTGCTTTGGCAAAAGAAATTGTCATTCAATACCATACGTTGGCCATGAGAGTAAAACTGATACTCTTACTGATTATGCAAATTCCCTAAAAGAAACCACTCTTAATATTACTCCCAGGTAAATTTGATCAACATGATAAAAAATCCTTTCCAAACTTTGATCCTTTTGTCAAATGACCAGTCAATAAAGCACTTAGGATCATGGGGTTTTGAACTAGAAAGGACTTCAGAAATCATCTACTTCCAGTCATCTCTACATAATGTTGCCATGATGTTAGCCATCATTAACATCTACCTACCTACTGCAAACTTATACTCTTTTCCTAGGATGTCAGCTTCTGTTAGGTGAGTTTTTACTTCATCTTGCCTAGAATCAGATCCTCAGTGCAGTCTTCCTTCTCCATATCATGTTGTCCTCTCTCCTCTCTATTTGTTCTTTGGCCTGCCCCCATTAAAATATAAACTTCTTGAGGGCAGGAACTATCTTCCCTGCTTGTTTTGATATACTCAGTATTTAAAGCATGGCCTTGCAGATGATAAATATTTAATAAATGAATAAATGTAACAAATCTTTGTTGTCTGAATGACTATCTGACTTTCCTCTGTACTTTGTAAGGTTCTGGGGATCCAAATATAATATTGAAACAGTCTCTTTCTCCCCCCCCACCACGAAAATATTAGATTCTGTTAGGGTTAGGCCACATGTCCAATAAATATGGGACAAATCAAAATTTCTACTCTTATTTTGATATTAGAGTTTCCAGTTCAGCACATTAGATCAAAGTCACATGTGAAGTCCTTTGCAAGTGAAAAATCTCTTTCTAAGCCAAGTAGGCAGTAGCAGTATTTAACTCTTCTTGAGGTTTATAGTTAATGTTGATGACCAAGATGGTCTTTTGGGACTCACAGATTGAACAGTGTTACATGATCACACCCAGCCCTGACTTATTTAACCAGATTGCTTGTCTTTCCTACCAGCTGTTCTTGTCTTGATTCATTGTCATTTCAGTGTTCCCATAGTGACTCCCAGAAGCATCTTAGGCAAATCATAAAAATCCCACAGGGCTTTTCAACAACAGAGAGATGCTCTATATGAAAATGTAGAGTAAAGGGTTTCATTTTGGCATCTTCATCAATTGGAATTTCCAATAAGCCATCCTAAGGGATGGAAGCTATTGCTACTTCCATTGGCTGGAGCTGCATTCAGGGGCCTAAATGACATATGCATATGCCGATCACATTCAGCTAGTTGGTAGTCATTACAGCAATAAACATCTGGTGACATTTTTTTTTAATTGGTCAATTGCCAGCTCATCTTTTCAAAGAGCTGCCTTGGCTGGGATAAAATTCCTTGCTTTTTTTGCTGTGTATAAAATCCTTTCCTCGTCTTTGTCTTCTTTTTTTTTTGATTGATTGATTAAAGAGTTGAAATGTATTTTCACTTTTTTTTATTAAAAAATGAAAAATGCTACTGCTACTACTGTATTTATTGTCAAGACATTAGGAGAAAAAGGAATTAAAATCATGATGAGTTCATTATTCATAAGACTAGCATTACTTAACAGTCTAGTATCTGATCTTTGCTTATTCCAAAAGATAATGAACGTTCTTGTAAAATTCTTGGTGGGAAATCATTTTCTGGATGGTATAACTCCATAGGGTCATCTAGATGCCCTTATTCTCATGGGATTTTTCACCATTTTAGATTAAAGTCATGCCCAATCAAATAACATTAAACATTCATTCTGTAGCCATTTCTTTTGTTTTAAACTAAAGAATATTATGTCATAAAATGATAGATTTTGAGATAGAAGAAACTTTAGATTATCTAATCTATTCCACCTAAACTTCCATATTGGAATACTGAAACTCAAAGAGGCCCTCTGAATTGCCCAAGGTCTTACTTGTTAGTAAGTAACAAGTCAAGATTTGAGTTCAAATCCTCTGATCTCAATTCTAAAAAATTCTAAAAAATTTCCAATTCTAAAGCATAATACTCTTTGTTGGGGCAACTAGGTGTAATAGTGGATAGGGCACAGGCCCTGGAGTCAGGAGGACCTGAGTTCAAATGTGACCTAAGACACTTAATAATTTCCTAGCTGTGTTGACCTTGGGCAAATCACTTAACCCCATTGCCATAAATAAATAAAATAAAAAAAATACTCTATTCAAATTATTTTAATTAAGAGAATGATTCTGAAATCCAATGGGACCTAATAGATACTGATAAAAATTTGAAAACAAGGTAAAAGTATCTGCCTAGAGGGAAATAATGATATTTATGGATCAATCCTTTGAAGAACATCTTCTCAAGTTCAACTAAAGACCTTTATATATTAACTGAAGAGGTACTCCTTTGCTTGGGAAAAAAGATAGTTTATTAGAGAGTATGGTACAGTGGAATGAATAATAGATTAGAAATCAAAGAATGTGTGTTTGAATTCTAGGCCTCTTATTTAGGGGATAGTGTGGTTCAGTGAAAAGAATAGGCTCTAAAATCAGCAGATTTGATTTCAAATCTTGCCTCTATTATTATTTCAGTTGTTTTTTACCCACATCTGACTCTTTGAAAACCCATCTGGAGTTTTTCTTGGCAAGGATACCAGAGTGATTTGCCATTTCCTTCTCTAGCTCATTTGACAGATGAGGAAACTGAGATAAACAAGGCTAATTGAATTGCCCAGGGTCACACAGCTAGTGTCTGAAACCATATTTGAACTCAGAAAAATGAGCTTTCCTGATTCCAGGTGTCTCGACTTCGACTTCACCACTTAGTTAAACACATCTTGTTGTGAACTCTTTGACAAAATAGACTAGCTTTAGCTTTTCTCTGTATCACCACTGCTAAGCCTGTTGTTCTGTTCAATACATGTCTATTGATTGCTTTATTAACCCTCTTGACCCTCCTTATCCTTAACTGTAAATTGACATGATGTTACAGATGTTTTTAGAGATTCCTTCCAACTCTACATATGTCACCACAGTCTTATTACCTCTATGACCTTAGGTTAGTCTTTTCAACATGCTGACATAGTTTTTTTTTAAATTTATGAAACACAGAGGTTAAATTAAGTGACCTTTAAAATCTCTCCAAATTCTGCATCAATGATTCTCTAAGATATAAGATTTAGGAATATCAAAATAAAAGTAAGAATAATTGAGGTCTAGACCTATAATTTATGATCCAGAGACTTTTTACCAATGCAGATCAAGATCTCGTGGTCTTACATTGTTGTTTGGACCAAGAAATGAATTGACTTGACCAAGCTCATACACTCAGCCTATGTCACAGGGATGTTGTGAACCCAAAATATGTTCTCTTTACATTCTATCACACTTACTAACCCCAGAGGATTCATTAAATCTTAACAGTACTTTGCTATTTCCCTGGATCTGTGATCTCAAAGGATCAGATATCTAAAGTTGAAAGGAACCTCAGAGAAAATCTAGCCCAATCACTCATTTCACAATAGAGGAAACTGAGGTGAAGTAGATTATATAATTTGCTCAAGGTAATGAGGATTGTCAGGAAATGGATTTGAACCCACATTTTATGATTATTTCTAAAATACTATACAATGTGTTGTCATTGTTGAGTCATTTCCATCTTGCCTGACTCTATGGTCTCATTTGGAGTTTTCTTGGCAAAGATAGAGAGAGGGTTGCCATTTCCTTCTCCAGATTATTTTGCATTTGAGGAACTGAGGCAAATAGGGTTAAGTGTGATTTGTCCAGGATCACATGGGTAATAATTATCCAAGACCAGATTTTAATTCAAGTTTGCCTGACTTCAGGACAGGTGCTCCATCCACTGTGCCAACTAGCTGCTCCATCCTGTAATGAAGGGATGTGAGTTCCATTCTTAATGTGAGTTTTGCTCATGACTTCTAACAATTCCTCCATATTGGGGAGGGGTTCAACCCCAATGTGCTAGACTTCTAGGTTTTCTGAGTTCACTGAGTAGCAGTGGTCAAACCTACAAATGATAGTCTAACCTATTTATTATTATTAATAATAATATATTTATCTTGCTACATAGCCTTCTTTTTCTGGTTACTCAGCAATGTCCTGTCTTATTTTTTAGGCAACTTTTCCTGCGCAATTCTTTATTGGACTTGTAATCTCATGTCCACCCACATGCCTCTTCATTTCTCTTTGAGGAACCCTCTTTATCAGAGACTGTGGTATGCTATGACTTTCAGTCTCTGAGCATTACCAAATTCTTTTCATTAATCTAACTACTTCTCCAGATTGAAGGGAATAATCTGGATGGATTTTAAAAGTCACACACACACACACACACACACACACACACACACACACACACACACAGAATTTTGACCTGTAGGAAGACTGACAGGAATCAGATCTGTGATTTCATTTATAAAAAGGAACTTCCAGTTGAGGAAATTTCCTTTACCAACGCCACCTTCTCTGCAATTCACAGTCTTAAAGAATTGTCAGGAAAGCGAGAAGTCAAATGAGCCATCCAGATTCACATGACCAGTAGGTGTCAGAGACAGAAATTGAACTCATGTTTTTCTGACCCTGAGGCCAGTTTTCTGTATACTATTCAATATTACCTCTTTTCGACTTGTAACGTTTAAAAAAATGAAATATCCACACCCTTTGAGCAACTCTACTAGGATTAGTTTTCAACAAAGGAGCAAAGCTACCCTCTCTAGAGAAGCACAGGGTTTTGGAGTCCAAACTTCTTTTTTGTTTGGTAATGACACTTCTGTGGCAATTGGTCACATTTCTCATTTCCTCTACAAGTATTGGTTTAGGATGAATCTCATGAAACCACTGAGATTTGTGGTTTGGGGTTATAGCTTTGTCACAAAGCTGAAAAAAATCTCACCCAGAGGCTACAGAATAAGACTGAATTAAAGCTACTCTCAGTTTCCACCCATGGAGTCAGTGAAACCCAAACTCCAATAATATTTCAATGGGAACAGAACCATGCCTGCCAACTGTAGTGATAATACCAAAGTAGGCTTCTGACAGTTTTCAAGGGAGCCCTACAGAAATGCCAAAGAAGAAAATATTCAAACAGGCATTTCTCCAACTTTGTGAGAACCATTGTAGAATATTGATGTTCCATTGTACATTTTCTTCCCACTAAAATTGAAAATTGAATCCTTTGTTAGATCCTTTGATGACATGGGAAGTTCAATATTCCACCACATGTCAATTTTCCATTTTCTTGAAGATTTTCATCTATTCCCCCTTCAAGCATTCTATATCTTCTTTCATGACTTTCTAATATGTTATTTCTATTTCTTACCTTACTTAAAGACTTGAATCAGAAAGACCTGAGTTTGAATCTTGATTTGGTTAGCAACTCTGGGATCCTGAGCATGTAACTTAATCCACACCAGCTTCAGTTTCTTCATGTGTAAATTGAGAATAATAATGGCATGTCCTTCACAGCATTGCTCTGAAGAAAAAAATGAGGGAATAAGAGTAAATGTTATGTATATATATGTATATATATATACATATATATTTATATTTATGTTTATATAGATAAGTAAAATCATTTTCTGTATTTATCAGTTCTTTCTCTGTATCTTAACTTTTTTTCATATCAGAGAGCCTTTGGTAGTATGGTGAAGGCTATGTTTTTGAAAATATAAAATAAATTATATCACAAAGAAAGATGATATTAAATATAGTTATAGACCGGTACCATGCTGTCTCTCTTCAAAGATATCATTTACCTGATTGGATGCATTTCTGTATAACATGATTATTATGTCATATTATGTCACACTCAGTTTCTATAATATAAAATTGGCAGATTTTTGTTCATGTATTTTGAAATATTTTTTTAAAGATTAGCCTAACTTTGCCTTCGTCTTTTCTCTCCCAATTCCATCTAAAGGCTCATGAATGTCTCCCCACCCCCCCCCCCACCCCCACCCTACATTGTGCATTGGAATGAAATTAAGACTTTGTTGGCTTAATTTAATTTGTCTGCAGTTTGCATAGTTCTTGACTGATTTTTGTTTCTTCTTAAGAAATAGTGACAAAATAGCATGGTATAAAACAAAACTGATGACATTTCTGTATGAAATCTTTGTTGAGTTGTTTTTTCTTCCTTTCAATAGATCGTTTACAAAGGAAATATACAACTTTTCTAGTACTAAGATAGTATCATCCCCAAATTTTTTAGGTTTATAAAGCACTTTATATATATTCTTTCATCTTCACCTACAACCCTTTAAAGAAAGTGCTATTATTTCACCGATTTTATAGATGAAGATATTGGGGTTAAGTGAGATGAAGCAACTTGCCCAGACTTATATAGGTTACACTAGAGGTAGGATTTGAATTTGAGGTTCCTTTATTCCCAATTCAACCTTCTATCCATCTAGTTTTCTCTAACCAGAATATTGTGAATTGATTGTATTCATTTGTCTTTTGGAATGCCTGATAGTGTCTAGCAAAATATACTGTAGAGGAGGGAAGTCAGTTGGACCAGTGATGCTAAACACAAATAGAAATGGGAGGTATTAACTCATAAGGGTATCTTTGGCTTACATATTGACTTGATTCTTAAAGGTAATGTTATCAATGTTTGTATTTTTATTTATTTTGTTAAATATTTCCCTATTATATTTTAATTTATTTGTGACTGCAATAAGCTTGCCACTTCTAACCTTGAGAAGCAATGTACTGTACAACTAGTTAGGAAAACCCAGATCAAGTCCAAGTCTGTGACCCAGAGTACATTAATTACCCTCTCATTGCTGCCAAGAAACTTCCCAGAGAACAAGTTATCAAGGCATTGTCAATCTATAGTGATTTATTTCAGTAGAATAATAATAGCATGTCCTTCACAGCATTGTTCTGAAGAAAAAACGAGGGAATAAGAGTAAATGTTATGTAGATAGATAGATAGATAGATAGATAGATAGATAGATAGATAGATAAAATCATTTTCCATATTGGAAAATTTATATAGATAAGTAAAATCATTTTCCACATTGGAAAATTTCCACATTGGAATTCTTTTCATTCTGAGCAAGTCACAACTGGAAGTCCCCCAAGAAATTCACTATAGTATTCCTTCTAAGTCAAATGCTTGGTGGAGGGTATTTATATACTGGGAAATCATAAATCCAGACAATCAACTTACCCTTTAGCTCCCCCCAAAAGATTCTTGTTTATTTCTATAGATATCTATATACTTATATATCTATAGAATATAGAAATAGATATAGAAATTAAGTATAGAAATAGAAATTTATAGATCTATAAAACTGTGGATCTATAAATATATCTTTGTCTACCTATAAAATATATATTTTCTCTCTCCATTAATTCTATCCCTCCTACCAACTGTATTACATATAAACACCCATGATGACATGAACTATTTCATTTTTGCCTTAGTATCTCCAGAACCTATCAAAATATCTTGACACATAAAAATACCAGAGTTATCTGTATCTTCTTGCTGCTTAAAAATTCCACTTTGCATTGAACTTAGTTGAATTTGCTTGTTTGAGCTTTTTGTTTGTGGCTTCATGCTTCTATTTCTGGTTGTTGATTCTTCATGGCTCTTTGTAATACACACATTCACTCTCTCACACACACACATATCCATAGACACACACACACACACACACACACACACACACACACACACACACATCCCTCACCATGAAAAATGGCAGATAACTAGTGTGGTGATTATTCAGCATTCCAAGATGTATCCAAAACCTCTCTCTCGTGGATGAGCATGGGAAGAAACAAGAACTTAGTAAATGTTCTTTCCATTAAGTTATCAAAAAGTCTTCTCTAAATTTCTTTGGAACTTCTCAGCACCTTAGTAAGCAGTTTTAGAAATTACAAAGACAAAAATAATCATTACCTAGTAGCCAATTCATTTATTGATGAGGTTTTCCTAAATTAATTAGGCTGGTCTTACAATGTAAGACCTCCCTAAAGCTATAAGTGAAGTGTTTCTGATTTGTTAGGAACTACCAATCCTACTTGTGACTTAATCTTGAGAGCCAAATGATTTCTTTCTATACCTTGATGAGGAATTGCACTAGGATTTCATTGAAGAAGTGCTAAGGATACCACATGTATAAATTTAATCTATTAATTTCTTTTTAAAATTTTTACTTATATTTAATTTGGGAATAAGTATTCCCATAACCTGTTACAGTAAAATAATATGATTATACAAGAAACTGCAATTCTATTATGCAAAACTTGGAATTCTTTTTAATATATAATGCAATTCTTTAAATATATAATAAAGTTATCATATAAATTTCTTTTCTTCTTCTCTTCCCATCAGAGATGGCCACAATTAGACACACACATGTACATATATATATATATATATATATATATATAATATATACAAACCATGAACATGCATAATATATGCAAAATATACAATACACATGCATAAATTATTATAGATTATTAATTTCTATAATGTATATATATTTAATTTTTGAAAGATAGTCAGCAAAGGGATCCGGTCTTAAAGACCAGAACACCAGACTTCAAATCTCACTTTCAACATTGACTGATGTTTGTCCTTCATTCTCAAAGAAGACCATGACATCAGGGGAGATCATGCCCTGACAAGCACATGAATTGGATTCGAGTGAGGGGATGCTGGGCAAAGTCAGCGACCTCACTTTCTCCCCCAGTCATCTGGGTCCAGTGGTCAGATAGGAATTAAGATGACTAGAGATGGCCCTGGATGCAAGGCAATCAGGGGTAAGAGACTTGCCCAAGGTCGTATAGATAATAGGTATCAAATGTCTGAGACTGGTATTGAACCCCCATCCTCTTGACTCCAAGGCCAGTGCTCTATTCACTGCACCACCTAACTGCCCCAATTTGACCATATATTGGATATATTACCTTGGCAAGTAATTTCCCTTATTGGTGCTCTCAATAATTCTTTAAGACTGCAAGTTTTCCAGAAAGTGCCAACATACATTAGTGGAAGAGATTTCCTCACCCAAGTTCATTATGGAATCTAGTCCCAGCCTTGCCTTTTAGACCAGCATATGTTTAACACTTGAATAATATGACCTGGCCATGGGAGCTGCACTCTTTATTCTTTAGAATGTTTGGCAATTCAGCCAAGAAGAGGACCTCAATTTCCAGTACCTTATCTTGCAAGATGATCTTCTGAAGACAATTCAAATGGAAGCAATTTCTTAGCATAATCCTCATTTGCTGTCCAAGTTTTGCAAGCATACAGTAAAAATTGTGTGGTAAAATCTTCTAAGCTTGTATTGGTCTCATCAACTACAATTAGACACACTATAGTACCTTGACCTCAAATTAGACAGCTAGTAAGTGTCTAAGATGAGGGCAAATAGGGAAGGCACTAATGCAAGCCACTACTGCAAAGGCATGAAGGCAGGAGATGGGGGGCTAGACATAGGACACAGCTAGTAAAGTAAATTAGAGGATTCATATAATCAATAGTATCAATTTGTAATAGACTAAGTCTGATATCTATTCTATGTTTACGGCATCTCTTTATGCAATGTGAGGGATGAGGAAGCATGGATGATATGACACCCTATCCATATGTTGGGACTTCCATCATGGAACATATGGCAAATGGTTCTAATATTTTAAATATAAATTTTAAAATATTAAAAATGTAAGTAGTTCCACCATTACCCTCAGTACTTATTAATTCAAGATCAACAAGTGTCTATATGGGAAACAAGGCAATATTTGCCATTTTGACTCAATTTAACTTAAAGTTTAATAAGAAGTCAGCTATGAGACTCAATGAAAAATTGTACCAGAGCTATGGGCTTGGATTCTGTACCATTTAATTCGTGGATACCCATATGATCTCTTCAGTTCAAAATGGCACTTGCCTATTTGGTCACATAGAATATATACATGCATGTTCAGTTGCTTCGATCATTCCTGACTCTTCATGACCTCATTCAGGGTTTTCTTGTCAAAGATAGTCTAGTGGTCTGTCATTTCCTTCTCTAGTTTAGTTTATAGAAAAGGGGCAGAGGTAAGGTGCCTAGCCCAGGATCATACAACTAGTAAGTATCTGAGGTCAAACTTGAACTCAGGTCTTCTACCTCTATGCATATTACATGTATATGTGTGTATCTAAAGCAAGATGTGGCTAAAGATATACACAGGTAGCCAGGAATGTATGTATTATATAGCTATGTAATATATGAACAAAAACCACATGTATGAATTAATGTATACATACAAAAGTTGGCGATGTATTAACATGTCATACATATGTTTCTTTAAGTCACTTTTTGAAGTGATTTAAAAATACTTCTGTCTTGTTCTTATTTCTAGTTGCTCTGTGGTACCATTTATTTTTTTTCAGAAAGTGGGCTGGTTTACATTGTAAGAGGAGACTACTTATCAGAGGGTATAATAAGAGAGTAGGGAACTGTGTTTTATTTGGGCTGTTTTCTTGAGTTAAAGGTTTATGTTCTTGGATTATTCCACATTCATCTTTGCCTACTATCATTTCCAAATGGTAACTGTTAGACATGTAGCTTAATACTGTTCATATGCCATTTTAATACTGTTCATATGTCAAAACTGAAATGACTTTTTAGTGTAACAGCAGGATAATTTAAAGAGAATGTTTCTGAAAATTGTTTTATTTCATTGTAGGGTCAGCCAAATAAAATGTTTTTGTTCATTTGGGCAATATGTCAACAGCATTGTAGTTCAAATGATGAAGGCAATCTTTTGAAAGTTTTGAAATCATCTGTGTAGAGGAAGCAATCTGAGTAGCGGATAAACATTTTAAAGGGAACAATTTATTGAGAAGTCCATTTCTCAATTAAAACTGCTGTTCAAAGCAGTAGTGAAGAACCAGAAAATGGCCTACACTGAAGGATAGAGATATTTCAAATGGAAAAGCTGAGTTGGAGAAAAAGCAGACTGTATAAGCAATTTGTTAATAGTTGTCCTAGGTTGTGCTGTTCAAATTCATCATAAATTTATCTTGAACTCTTGTGTGTGTGTGTGTGTGTGTGTGTGTGTGTGTTGTGTGTGTGTGTATGTGTGTGTTGAGAGAAAGAAATAGAGATATGGAAGAGAAAAGAAACAGCAATTGAGAGATACAGAGGACAAGAGAGAGAGAAGAGAGAAATAGAGAACCAAAGAGATAGATAGAAAAGAGGGAGAGAATGAGCCACATATACAGAGAGAGTGAGACACACACACACACACACACACACACACACACACACAGAAAGAGGGAGGAGAGAGAGAGAGAGAGAGAGAGAGAATCCTCTCAACCAGCTCAAAAGTATCTCAGTACCTTAGAATCATAAAACAAGTTGGACAGGGTCTTAGGTCTCTAGTCCATTGGTTCTCAAAACTCTTTCCATAATTAAACTAAGATGTTTTAATTTCTAATATGATAAATTCTTATAGATATAATGTACATGAAAACTCTTTGGGGTTTCCTTAATCATTTTTAAGAAAATAAAGGAATCTTGAGGTCAAAAAGTTTGATATTTAGTCTAATCCAACTTTCTGCTTCATGTAGACTTCTATCTTTATCATCCCATGCGAGTGATTATTCAGTCTTTGCTTCAAAACCTCTTTTATCAGAGAACTGATTACACCATGAAGCATTGATTTCATAATAACTCTTATTACCAGGGAAAGCTTCATTGTTGAATATACACCTTTGTTGTATTATTGTATTGTTATTGAATGGTATTATTATATTATTGTATAATACACATTGTTGAGTAAACATTTTCCATCTCTTGGATGACTTCTGTCTTATAGAATGATACAAATGTATGCCCAAACTTTCTTTCACAAAGGATTCATTCAAATATGTAAAGACAACTAATTATTTTATTCCTTTCTGTTCTCTGCTCTGCCATCATCTATAAAAGTTCTTTTAGAAAGAGAGCCAGATGGTGTATCCTTCCTGTATGACTATAAGTTATCCTTCCAAGGTGTTATGCAGCACAGAATCAGTACAAATAGTGAAAGTAGTCAATTTTCCTTCCTTGAGAGCCAGCTTTCAAAGGTGAAATTGTTATCAAAGCATTCTTGCTAGTAATCCTCAAGAGAATGAATAAGGATATTCTTTAAAAGAATGGCACCCCCTCTAAAAAATAAAAGAATGGCATCCCAAACAATTAAAAAAAGTTTGTATTACCTGCTAACAATTGGAAAACTAGGAATTAAACAAATGTTTCTCATTCCAAATGAAATATAATCTAGCAACTAACCCTGGCTCCACTGTTCATAGGCATCAGTGATGTGAAGAGATGATTTATGACCAGAGTTGCCTATTAAGGAAGAAAGATATCTCTCTTTGGGAATATGTCTTGAGGGAAACAAATTCTTTGACTAGCCCTACTAGGATCTCTTCACTCCATACCAGGAAAATTTTCTGGAAAATACTTAGGGAAAGAATTTAATGTAAATATAAAGAACAGACTCTACTGTAAAGTAGAAATTGTATTGTTTGACTTATTCATAATCCAGGAGACACTGGGTCATGAGCCCCCATCCTAGAAGAAACAGCTCATGCTGTTTTCCTTATGAAGCGTCTCCAAGCTATCTTAGATTACCTCCTAAGCAAGCTAAAGAATATTTTTGTGACTTGAATATGAATCAATTGGCTAGATTTATGCATGTTTGGAATGCTAATAAGGAAGGTAGTATATAACATTTTTATGAGTTGTAGTTACATATAAAACAAAATCAATGCATGAAATGTATTCATTTCAACAATATTCAATGTTCAAGATAATTTTTGGATCGGCACTATATTTGAGGATAAAATGGCCAATGATTTTTTTTTTACTTAATGGATGTTATGATACCATATTAAAAACATTCCTTTGGTTCAATGTGAAATTAAATCCAACAAGTATTTATTATGCCTCTAAATTGTGCAAGATATTATACTGTACTAGATTTTGGGTAGTTAAGTGGCACAGTGGATAGAGCACTGGACCTAGAATCAGGAAAAGCCGAATTCAAATTATGTTTCAGATTCTTACTAATTGGGTAAACTTGGCCATCACTTATTTTTTGTCTGTCTCAGCTTCCTCATCTGTAACATGAGAATAATAATGTTGCCTACTTCTTGGAGTGGTTGTGTCAATAAAATAAGATATTTATAAATCACTGCATGAATCTTAAAGCATGATTTTAATGCTATTATTATTAATATTATCATTACCAGGACAAATAGAAATAATTCCTTCCTTCAATGTAGTTAGTTTACATAGGAATAATATAGAATGCGTACAATTAAGTAAATATAAACCAATTTGAAGAGAAAAAAAATTTGAGAGGAATATTCACAGTGGGGGTAGTTTGTATCTGAGCTAAGGTATAAGAAGGTAAGGATTCTAAGGGAAGATGTGAGGGGCTGCTTAAAAATATTGGTATTATTCAAAAATGTCTGTATTATCTGCTGTGGCACAGTAGAAAGAACATGGGGATTTCAGAAAACTGAAGTGTAAAATCTAACTCTACTATTTACTAGATGTGTGACCTTGAACAAATGACTTAACTTTTTGGGGTCTTGGTTTCCATATCTGTAAAAGGAGACAGCTGGACTGAATGACCTCTAAATATCCCTTATGACTTTAAAGGAATATCATGTCAGTTTAGGCCCTTCTCTCTCTCTCTCTCTTGTTTTTGATGGCTTCAGAATTAAATGTTTAGTAATTCTAAGATTAAAATGTATATACATATACACACACACTTGCATTTCTTAACATAAAGAATTTTTGATAAGTGTTGGACTGGCCATCAGTCTTATGAAGTTGATTCAGGTGTCATTGTTTTGCGATAGTTGTTAAGTCATTTAACCTTTCTAATCTACAATTTCTTCATCTCTAAAGGTTAGGATTTGGACTAAATGATCTGTTTCCTCTGAACTTTAAGGACACAAGGTAAAAAGATCCCACTGTTTTCCCTTAATAGTAGAACTGAGGGGAAGCTAGGTGGCACAGTGGATAGAGCACCAGCCTTGGAGTCAGGAGTACCTGAATTCAAATCCAGCCTCAGACACTTAATAATGACCTAGCTGTGTGGCCTTGGGCAAGCCACTTAACCCCGTTTGCCTTGCAAAAACTAAAAACTAATAATAATAATAATAATAATAATAGAACTGAGTGGAAGCTTATAGTCAAAATCTTAGTTTTTTAATTGTTTAGTTACACAAATTAATGATGTTAGTATGTGATTAGTTGTCAGATGTGCCACCTACTCAGGGGGTATGCTGGAAGCAGCTCAATTCAGTTTACAAGAAATGACTGCTAAATTTATAGTGTGAGTAATTATATCTTGGCAAACGCTATGACTCAGGATTTGATTTATTGTATTTTTTAACGTTGCCTCGATTTAAGAAACCCAAGATGAAATGTTAATAATGCAGATGAAATCTAAGCTGTGTTGTAGGTGTACTATTTTTCAGAGAGCTAGTTGTTAAATATTTGCTCTTACATCATCACCATGATCCAAGAAACTGAATGAATTAATTGCAGCCAGTCACCTTTTTTGATAGTCTCTGTCCATAAATTACCATCCTGTTCTACATCATGCTCCAAGCTTTTCGACTGTCCCAGAAAAGGGGGTGGGGGTTGGCAGCATACAATCCTCTGACCAGCCTCTTAAGCCTTGATCTAGTGGGAGACACAAAGGCTCATTAAAAAGTCATTTGAGGAAGAAAACTCTCAGACTCTACTAAAGTCGATGAATTATTTTGGCTGCAAGATTCTATATAAGTGACCTAACTGTGAAATCATACCATTCCTTCAACAACAACTCTTCTTCTTTGTAATAGTTCTTTCTTTCTTTCTTTTTTTTTTAGGTTTTTGCAAGGCAATGGGGTCAAGTGGCTTGCCCAAGGCCACACAGCTAGGTCATTATTAAGTGTCTGAGACCGGATTTGAACCGAGGTACTCCTGACTCCAGGGCTGGTGCTTTATCCACTGTACCACCTAGCCACCCTGTAATAGTTATTTCAAGTAAACAGGAAAGGTTGAAATTAGGCAGATCATTCAAGTTTAGACAAATCAATAAAAATGGTGGATGATGGATTTAGAGCAGGAAGGTACATTAGAAATTGTCATGTTCAACCAGCTCAAATTACAACTGAGAAAATTAAAACCCAGAGAGGTGACATGATTTGTCAAGGTCATACAAGAGGAAGAGTCAGAATTCAAACCCAGATTCCTTACCTCTATACCAATCATCTTTCCATTGTACTACTCTGCCTTAGGGCAGTCCCAGAGAAATTATGGAGCAGCTGATGAAAATTGAATTCCAATTGGCTCATTTTTAAAATTCCTTCTGATTTTACTCCTGCCCATGGTTTCCTTTGTTGTTCATGCTGTGTGTTTGATTTTAGGCAATTGGAAGGCACCCCCTTGATTTGTTGCTTTCATGAATGATTAAATATCACCATGGACGTGTGTTGCCGGTTGTCCAGGGGTAGACACTTCTTAGCAGTGACAAGAAGCATTGTTCTTGATGCTGTGAATCCAGTTCATTTAATGATTTTTGCATATGGAATACATGTGAAAGCATTCAACCTTGTCACAGATTTCCTTAAATATTCCCTACATGATTCTTCTGCTTTCTATTCCTTTCCTCCTTCAACTTCCTTTGCCTTCTTTGTCTTCCAAACTCCTCAATACTGTTTTTTCTATTATTTAGCATGGATGTGTGTGTTTGCTAAGTGATGTACATAGCATAAATATGTTTCTTTCACATGCACATACATGGACATATGACCTGTCACTCTCTACCTGTGTATTCCATTTTGTGAATGCACAAACATGCTAGGTGAGGACATTTCTTCTCTAGGAGCTCTACAGATCAGCAACTAATCTTCAATTTAAGATTTTAAGGAGTTGTCTAGGAGTGCTGGCTGAGAGGCTATGACTTGACCAAGGTCACATAGCAGCCAATATGTATAAGAAACAGAACCTGAACCATAACTTTCCTGGCATCAGGGTTAACCCTCACTCTCTATCCACTTGGCAACATTTATTTAAACAATTAGTTTCTGTTTCAGAATTGGTCAGGGAGATAGAATTCTCATTATACAGATGTGAAAATTAAGAAAACAACTTGAAGTTTTGACTCAAGGTGACACAACATAAAGAGCGATATTTTTTTACTATGAGGGCCTCAGGATCACACTGGTTCATTGGCATCATTTTCTGAAAATCAGGAAGAGAAATTTTTGCAATAACTGTTACTTGACAGACCTCTGATATATGGCTATGGTCTAATTGGCTATTTATAATATTTATAACTGATTTATTTTCTGCATGTGATATTTATACTGGAAAGAGTAGGCTCTTTTTTATTTTAATTCTCTTAAAGACATAGTTTCGCTATGAAACATAAACCGTACAATTTTTTTTCTTTAAATGACAAGTAGTTCATTACTTGCTCTGGGAAAGAAAATCTACCCAAGATTATTCTGGGGATTTAATATTTCATTACATTATATTCAAGAGAAATGGGATGGTGATATCTATTATAAACCAGCTAAAGCCAGTCAGCCATGTACCTACATCCAATAGCTTCCATCCAGTTCAATAGTCACCAAGCATTTCGGGATCTGCAATGGGCCAGGCATTCTACCAAGAGCTCAGGATGCAAAGGAAAGGCAAAAGACTTTGAGGATTGTATAGTCTACTTGCCAAGAATCACTGATGACCCAGGAAAATGAGGACAATATACTTCCCCGGTTCCAACAGTTGAAGATCTGATCCAGAAGGAGATACAAAAACTCACACAAAAGATAAATTAAGGAAGCAACTTTCAGTTTCTACTGTAGCAGGGGAATTATCTTGGGAACAGACTATCATGCTAGTCACTTAACTGTGGAATCCAGGTTCTATCAGGAAGGAAATCATACTTTAGAAAAATATTTTTCTTTTTTCTTAAATTTATTAAATTAGGCAATGCCATTAAGTGACTTGCCCAAGGTCACACAGCTAGGTGATTATTAAGTGTCTGAGGACAGATTTGAACTCAGGTTCTCCAGAGTCCAGGGTTGGTGCTCTATCCACTGTGCTACCTAGCTGCCCTCAGAAAAACATTTTTCAATAGATTATTTAATGCTGACCAACATTAGACAAATCCCCCAACATTGGCAAATTACAGACAGATCTAGAAAGGGAAAAAACTGAGGCTTAGCAAAAGGATTGTAGAGATAGTAAGTGCCCACTTTATATTCATATCTAGGATAAATGTCACCACAATAAACAGTCATAACTTCCAATCTAAATGAAATTATATGATTTTACAATATAGAGACCTAATGGAAGTACTCTAAACCACAGGGAAATAGGTAGAAATGTATTAACACTGTCCTTCAATCTGTAATTAGAATTTTCTCAAAGGCGGTTTCAGTGAGTTTACAAAAAGATCACCTCCTTTCCCAACACTTTGATTCAGTTACAAAAGCTTTCATTCAATCACAAAATCCCATCAGCTTACAGAGGAGTTTATTAAGCATTAAACAGAACCATAGGAAGATAAGGACTCCTTCCAGAACAGTTTCTATTTGGGCTCCATTAAACAAGATGAGAGAGATAAAACAATAAATAATAGCTGACATTTACAGGAGACCTTTTAAGATTTGTAAAGCTCCTTATATGCATTATCCTATTTAGTCTTCTCAACCCTGTGAGTTAGGTATGATTTTTATCTCTGTTTTATATTAGAGAAGACTGAAATACAGAAAGATTCGATTATTTGCCCAGAATCACATAACTTAAATTAACTTTGGGAAGACTTGAGTTCAAGTTTGGATAATTTCAAGCCCAGGTTTTTTTCCATGTCACCCAACTTAGGGAGAAAATAATATTTTGAAAACCAAAGAAATGAAACTGCCATGTCTAATCTCCAAACAAAGTAATTAGATAAGATATTGCTATTGCTATTTATCCCAAAGTTTCTATGAGATAACCATAGCTTTTAAATGTTAAAATCATAACCAAAAGCATTTTAAGGGCTTTCGTATAGCTATAGAATTTTACTGTGTTACATGAAATACAGACCACAGGCCCTAGAAATTTTTTCCTAATACACTCCATGGATTCGTGAGAAGGTTCCCATATATTATCACTAGGTTTTTTACTATGTAATGATTTACTTTAAATCTTAAATTCAAAGGGATATCTTGTAATAATAAGGGATAATATGATTGACATTACCATCTAAGAATGAATGAAATGGCAAAGAAATGCCAGGACAAAACACAATGGTCAGGATTTTGAATTGTTTATTGAGGGTATAACTTAAAGCCTTATGATAAATGGGTGACTTTTAAAATGAATACACTATAGAATAAGAATCAGAATAAGACCAACTGGGGGCAGCCAGGTGGCATAGTGGATAGAACACAGGTCCTGGAGTCAGGAGTACCTGAGTTCAAATCCGGCCTCAGACACTTAATAATTACCTAGCTGTGTGACCTTGGGCAAGTCATTTAACCCCATTGCCTTAAAATAATAATAATAATAATAATAATAACGATGATGATAATGATAATAATAGTAGTAGTAGTAGTAATAAAAGAAATACAAGAGTAAGAACAACTACCAATTTATATGCTTCTTAGCTAAGTAAAAATTTTGTAAGGGCAAAAAATTTACAAAACTACAAAATATGGCAAGGGCAATCTGAAGAGAAAAGAGGAAGACTACAAGACTTGTACAACCAAGAAGGACAACCCTACCCATCAAAAATTACGCAAGCCAAAGGTTCCATGATAACCAGCAGCACCATGAGTGAACATGCTACTTCCAGAATGGGGGGATTTCATCTCCTTGTTCTCCTCTTCCTCTTTCTTCTTCTCCTTTCCTTTTCCTTCTTTTTCTCTTCTTCCCCTTTCTTTTTCATTCTCTGACCTTTCCTCTCATCTTCCTTTCTCTTCTCCTAGTCCTCCTTTTCTCCTTCCCCTCTTCTTTTCCTCACTACTAATTGTAGTAATAATAATGATAATATTAATTCAAAAATGCTGTGTTGTTTGCAATAATAGAAAAAAACTAGAACAGATGTCTGACAATGTATCTTGATTAGGCGGTGAGAATATGATCATTGTAAATTAGACGTATGACCCTAGGCAAGTCCTTTAATTTTTCTAAGTCTCAGGTAACTCTCTAATACTATAAATAGCAGAAAAAATATTCACTGCTCTGCAGTTATTGCGGCAAATGCCTTCCAAAGAGTTCCCCATGTGATCATGTTACAAGTCTGGTCCAAAAAATGTTTAGGCACGAGGTGAAGGGAAAACCACCTTACATTTATAAAGGAGCCCAGTAAAGAATATTGTCCTCAAACCAAACTGGCATGTGAAAAAAATCCTTTCAAAGCTAATGAAACTGAGAAATGAGAATCCACCTATCATATCAGTAATTGCCATTTGGTTCAAAAGACCAATTGTTGTCTGATAGTACAAGACAGATGGATTTCTATGATCACAGACAGAGGCTGACCTCTCCTCTGAGCTCAAGGTCTTCTTGAGAGAATGTTAGAATTGTAATATCATATACTAAATCTTCCTAGGACCCCCATAGTATTGACTCTACAACCAGACACCAGTAGGCTGTCTTGGCTGTTGTTATCAAGCAAAAGTGAGAGCCAAGAAATAAGAAAACAGATTTTTATTTTTTCAGGGCTATTAAGCCTAGCAGAAGCTGCTTGATCCTTTACAGTTCTTATCTATTTCACAGAGGAAGGATTGTGTGACTACACTTGGGGAATGGGAAAGAAGAGGAAATGCTGGACCTGTGGAATGGGAACAGCATGTCTGTGTTCCTGCCAGGACCAATGGAATGGAAAGGCCTTTGATTAAGGACTACTTGATGATAAGGTTTGGGGAATGTTGATTGCATTGGGATAGGGAAGGAAATTCAGCCTTGGATTTCACTGCAAGAGAGAAGTCCCAAGAGGGCAAACTTCCTCTGTTAATGCAGATCAGCATCTCCTCTGCAAGGTATAGAATTGGAGGTTTTCTTAAAGCAAAAGTTAAAAACACACACACACCCTCGCGCACAGATGAGACATTGTCTCAGCTAATTTAAGGAGAGTGGTTCTCCAATCACAAAATGTTTAAATTCTTGGAGTGTGGGTTTGTATGGATGCTACTTAAATACTTTTTAACAAAAGAAAAAAACTTTCTTTTTATCTTATAATATCAAGTACAGGGATAAGTTTGGGAATAAGGGATAAGGGGGAAAGAGGGAAGGGAGTAGGGATGAAGGAATATGGAGATGGAGATGGGGTCTGGACTTGTGATTTTATTGGTTCAGTAATTCCCCTATCAGGACAAGTTGAAAACTCTTTTGCAACTTTTGAATCTAGAAAGTTTCCTAGATTAGTGAGAAGGGCCATAAAATCAGTATTATTGAACCTAGACTTTTCTCATTCCAAGGCTGACTCTATTATTCTTCTTACTCTTAAATGAAATTTATATATATATAGCTATAGCTATGTGTATACACATGTGTGCACAGCACAACACATATATAAAAGTTTGAGTGCATATATGTACATATAAATTTATTGTTTTCTCTATCCATACACACATGTATATGTGTATGGATGTGTGTGTGTATGTGTGTGTGTGTGTGTGTGTGTGAATGCTGAGAAAGAGAGGAAAAGAGACAGAGAGAACAGAGGGAATATAATCTGGAACCTATGGGAGCTTAGTAAATTGTAGCAGTTAAAACTTTTTCTCCTCCTATAACCCATTCACACTACCCCTCTTCACAGTTAGGGATTTGGGGATCATACTTATGATCCAAAGAACATGTTATGACTCTGCTGAAGAGACATTTTGGCAAAAGCCAAGCCTATTTTCATCAGTAGTCATACATGGATCATATTTTAGTCATATTATTACTGCTATCATGGCTGAGTTTGTAAAGCACTTTAAAGTTTACAAAGGCCTCTGCATGCTTTGATTCTTATTACTTGGTTGCTGTTCCATGAAAGTTAGACAAGGGAAGAGAGGAATGTGAAATTCTAACTAACATATTTCACGTAGTCACTCCTGGGACTTCTAATAGACACAACACCAAAAAAAACTTAAGTCAATAAATGAATAAAACATTTATTAAATGATTTCTGCATCTCTCACTTGTTTTTCCATCATGTCTGACTCCCTGTGACACCATCTGGGTTTTGTTTTTGTTTTTTTGTAAAAATACTATAGTAGTTTGCCATTTCTTTCTCCATCTCATTTTATAGATGAGCAAAATGAGGCAAACACAGTAAAGTGACTTATCCAGGGTCACAGAGCTAGTAAATATCTGGGCCAGATTTGAATTAAGGAAAAGAACTCCCAGATCAGCACTCGATCCACTATATTTTTTAGTATCCCACACTATGGCATCCCTAAGCATTGGTACTGTGTTAAGGGTTGGGACGACAACGACAAAAAATAAGACAGCTCCTTGTCCTCAAAGATTTTAGATCATAAGAAGGGGAAAAATCCAGAGAGGAATGGTAGCTGCAAAGAGTTATTTTGGTCAGGAAATCATTGATATTGTGAAGGGAGTTAGAGTAATTGATTGCCACGGTATCGATTTGATTAACCTTCTCACTGGAGAGGTGGTATCAACACTGCCATGACAAATAGTCTATATTCCCTTCTCCTCCTGACATTTGATGCTGAACAAGAAATCACAAAACCAAGGTACCTAGTTCTATTATACATTTATTTAATATAACCTCAACTAGAGCACCAACATTGTAAGACTATTCATTTCCCATAATTGATTCTCTGGGTAGAGTACTGGGCCTGGAGTCAAATAGACTTATCTTCCTGACTTCAAGTCTAGCCTTAGATACTTACTCTCTGTCACTTAATCCTGTTTGCCTCATTTTCCTCATCTGAAAAAAGAAAATCTGGAGAAGGAAACTACAAACCTCTTGAGTTTTTCTTTAACAGGAAAATCCTAAATGGACTCATGAAGATTGAAATGTGATTGAAAAGACTGAATAACAATAATTGACTCTCCATCGCACTTCCTAGTGTGATACTGTTGGAAACTTTTTAATGGGATAAAAGAATGATAGTGTTAAAAAGTCTTAGAGACCATCTAGCTTTAAAGGATGAGGAAAATCTAGTTCACAAATGCCTTGTAAACTGACATAAATAGTCATTGAAGTGGGATAGCAACCTAATTGCTTTTATTCTAAATCTCACATCCTTTTATTAGCCCTTCTGTATAAGGTGATTTTTCTTTCCCCCCCTTAGATCCTAACTTCCCACAGGACTGAAGTCAGTATTCCCAGGCCTGACCATAGCAAAAAGCTTCGAAGACTCTTCCCTCTAGCATAAAATCCTGATTCATTTATTCAGGATTATTGAAAGCTTTTCACAATCTGACTACCTGCCTTTATAGACTTGTTGTAGCTCATTCTCTCTTAAATTGGTCTACCTAATTTTTCCTCCTTCATAACCATCTTCCTGTCTTTATTCAGGCTTAACTCCATGTCTGTAGCTTTTTGAATCTCTTGCTTATTTCTGAGATTTGTTCTGGTGTCACCTTCTAAAGGTCTAGCCTTATCACCCTAGTTGCTAATATCCTCCCTTCCTTTGGAATTCATATTTATTTAGACATATTTGATATAATCAATACATTCTATGCTATTGTATTTTATGTAACTATTATGATATAAAAAATCCCTATATATGTATATAGTCAAGATTTGTGAAGTGCTATAAATAAATTTTCTAATTTAATCTTCCATAGTAACCCTGAGAAAAAAGTGCTTTCCTTATACTCATTTGCAAATGATGAAACAGAAACCAAGAGTGATTAACTGACTTGTCCAAGGTCACACGGATAATAAGTGTTTGAGCCAGAAAGTAAGTCTTCCTGCCTCTGGGTCCAATATATTAACCTTGCCAACAGGACTCCACTTTTCATTAAAAAAAAAAGAGGTGACTAAGATGGATCTCAGGCACTGAAACAAGAGTGATCTTAATACACAAAGTATCTAAACACAAGCCAATCTTGTATTTCAAAATAAAAATTTAAAAATATTCCTTTTTTAAAAAATCTCTTGCCCAATGGAAACTTAAAAGTTCATCATCATAAGCATTTATTTAATGCTCTTTGATTTGCATAGGGCTTTAAAAATGTTTTCTGATTTCATCTGTACCACAATGCTGAGAGATAGGTGCTGTCATGGTACTCTTTATAAATGAGGAAACTGAGTCTTAGAAAAGTGACTCATATCTTCCCTAGGGTCACACAACTGGGAAGTGACTGAGTCTGAATTTAAATTCAGTCTTCTAGATTGTAGATCCAGACCTTCATTTTACTGTACCACCAAACCTCCTGGTAATTAAAGATCTTAGACATTATTGTATGATATCCCATGTTTAAGGCAACTTAAACAAAAGAACAACATATAATCCAGATTGTTTCTGTTTCATACCTCAACTCTAACTTTTTTTAATTTTCCCTTCTCTTTCCTTTATTTTTCTTTCCTTTATCCTCCCCTTTCCTTTCCTTTTCTTTTCATTGAGCCTGAGGAAAAGTGTTAAGTGTTTTCACTATGAAAAAAAAATCATCTAAAAAATTATTTTGCTCTAGTGTGCCTTTTTCCCCCCTCTTTATTTTTGGACTGCTGTTCAAATTGGGTTTAAATGCTAAATTCCACTTTATAGCAAAACCACAGTACTGTAGCTTTTTCCATGGTGGATTACAGATCAGTTTGGCTTTCAAGTTAGACAGATATGGACTTGGGAGGCACATTGTATCCGCCTTTGGTTGGGTTCCTTATGTTCCAGCATAGCAAAAAATGAATTGCCAAATATTTTTATTGGCTTGTCACCTTTACTGTTGTAAAAACATTAAATCAAGTATCTATTAAAACCAGATCCTTGAAGGCTTGAAAATTTAAATTCTTTTGTATGGAATTGATCTGTTCGGGCCCTCTTTTATACTTTGATTTCAAATTCAGTGAGTCAATTAGCAGCATTTTAAAGTTATTATAAATATCCCTTTAAAAAATTGGTTCTCTGACTTGTATGACATTAATATTCCATTTTTTTACAGTTATGGAAAATAAATTTATTCATTTGAATTAAGGTAACAAAATTCCAGTAATAGTTTTGTGTCTTTTATTATCAGACTGTATTTTGGAAATCTTTCAAGCATTATGAAGAAAAGAAAGATGCGGAAAGACTGTCCTTAGGATTAAATTATCTGGAAAAAACTCAGATGAGAGACATTAAATATTTTTTAGAGATGATGTCAGTAATAGAGACTAAGCCTGGTGGTTTAGTAACCTTGGTCTGGTACCATTTAAGAAGCCCTGTAGCAAATTTCTGTACTGGATATGCATGCTTTTGTTTTTTCACTATTGAATTTCTCTTTGGCAAATATGATATACATAAGGTGCTTTGATTCCATAGTCAAAAAAAACTAGGTTCCAATAACTTATGATACCTTTTCTCTATATAATCTTAAGTAAATCACTTTAACCATTCAGGACCTCAATTTCCATATCTGTAAAGTGAGTTTGGGATGAATTTCTAACACTGTTTTCTTGCTGAAAAACCTATAATGCTAGAATTCTAAGCACAATACAATTTTCAAGTCAAATTGAATTGTTGTTCAATCATTTCAGTGATATCTGATTCTTCACACCTCCCCCCCCCCCCAAACAGGGGGTTCAATGTCTTTTCCAGGGTAATTCAACTAATGTGTGTCTGAGGCCAGATTTGAATTCAGGAAGATGAGTCTTCCTGATTCCAGGCCTACCACTTTATTCATTGTGCCACCTAGCTGTCTCAAATTGAATGACCAACCTTGAAGTAGACGTTAAAATATTTCCATTTTTATATTTTATTTTAAGATAGATTTTTGTGAGATTTGGAATTTTGAAAATTTTAGTTCCAAAATTTGACTCAAAGTTGGAAAATAGAATTCATCTCTCTTTTCTTATGAGAAACCATTTATGTCCAACACATAGTCTACAACTACATGAGACCCACAACACTCCCCAGTCTGACCCAAATCAGATTAAAATGTAGCTCCTATTTGATTGTAATGTATTGATGCATGCATAAATATATATATATATATATATACATATGTATGACAGTAGAACATAAAATTTATTGATGATGATTCATTTACATTTAAAAGGATATAAATATTATTAAACTTTAATTGTTAGAACACTTTTTACATATTTATATGGATTAGAATAACCACAGACCCAACCTTAGTCCATTGCAGACAAGCAAAAAAAGCATAAAGGCAAGAAAATCAAGGTCAAGAAATTTTGAGTATCCTGGCTGGGCTGGAAGGACAAGTGTGAGGAGAAGAATGATATAAAATAAGATAAGAAAGAGAGATTGGAGTCAAATAGTTAAAGGTCTTGAAATTGCAGTTAAGGGATATTTTATTAAGTAAGCAATGAGGAACCAATGTAGTTTGTTTATTTTTAAGAATATTTTACATGGTATTTCCCTCCTCTCCCAGGATTCAATGGAAATTTGGTTTTCATTCATTCATTCAGTTGGTTTAACCTGGTCTGCCTAAATCTCATGAGGAAACACCTCTGTTTATTCTGATTGCTACCTAGTCTCCAATTCACGGTCTTAGAATATATATTTATATTGTGTGTGTATGATTTTTCTAAGTCAATATTTGCTCCTTAGAGATCCTGATATATAATTTAATTGCCTTTTTTTCCTATCCGTTTGATCCTATTGCTGTAGTATTACTATATTATAGTATTAGCGAAAAAGACTGATTTCTAAATCAAGAGACTTGAGTTCAGATTCTGCTTCTGACACAGACTATGCAACTCTGGAGAAATCTCTTAATAATATTTTTCAGTGCTTCAGGCAGCTTTCTAAGACCATGAATTGGAGACTAGGTACTAATCTGAATAAATAGAGGTGATTCCTCACCAGATTTTTAGCCAGACCAGGCTAAACAACTGAATGAATGAATGAAAACTAAATTTCCAATGAATCCTGGGGGTGGGGTATCTTGTAAAATATTCTTAAAAATGAATGAACTAGGGGCAGCTAGGTGGTGCAGTGAATAGAGCACCGGCCTTGGAGTCAGGAGTGCCTGAGTTCAAATCTGGCCTCAGACACTTAATAATTACCTAGCTGTGTGGCCTTGGGCAAGCCACTTAACCCCATTGCCTTGAAAAAAAAATCTAAAAAAAAAATGAATGAACTACATTGGTTCCTCATTGCTCACTGAATAAAATATCCTTTAACTGGAATTTCAAGTCCTTTCACTACTTCACTCCAGTCTCCCTTTCTTGTCTTATTCTATATCATTCTCCTCCTCACACTTATCATTCCAGTCAAAATTTCTTGACCTTGCTTTTTCTTGCCTTTATGATTTTTTTTTTGTCTGCAATGGACTGGGTCCATTGGTTATTCTAATCTATATGAATATGTAAAAATGTTCTTAACAATTTAAGTCTAATAATATTTATATCCTTTTAAATGTAAATGAATCAACTTCAATAAATTCCATTTCTAAAGTAAATGTTCTTAACAATTAAAGTCTAATAATATTTATATCCTTTTAAATGTAAATCAACCTCAATAAATTTCATTTCTAAAGTAAATGGATCAAAGATTTAAAGTGGAAAGGCACTTTAGAGATCATCTGTCCCAATGAGGTTCATTATATGTAAGAAGCAACTGAGAGAAAAACAGAGACTTTCTTCAAGCCATGTAAATAAACTGCAGTAGAAGCAAGATTCGAATCTAGGACTTTTGACTCTGAATCCATAGTTTTCCCATAATGATGTATTTCTTTGTACATGAATTGACAGCTAAGGAATAAAACTATCCAAAGACCTCATCAAACCCCACATAAATATGACTTCTCACAAATTGAGGAGAAATTATACCAGTTTCATTAATCTGGTCAAAGCCCAGGGAATTACTGTTGGAAATAAAGAAGCCAGGGGCTGATGTTAGACACAGAGACTGTAATTCTAGAGTGTTCACCTCTATTGGGCAAATAATAAACCAGAGGGATGAAATTAAGCCCAGACATGAGTTGTTGGGCCAAGAAATTCTCTTAGTCAGTCATCAGAGAGAGAGAAATCTTAGTGAGAAGCCAATCTGCCTTTCATCAATGATTCCCAGTTATCAGTATTATTGAGGAGAAATAAGGAAACAAAGGGAGATCAAATGGAAAGCCAAATATGAAATAGCAAATCTTCAAATAGGCCTTTTTAAAAAAAAAAGTTAGTTTTTATAATTGTCCTTCATGCTAAGTAAGATTATTATCTTAGGGAAAAATATTTTTTCAATGTAATGATTTTTCTTATAAGTTGATGAGCATACATTTGATCTCTTAAATAAAAGAAGACATAGATCAGTGACATTTTAGGACTATTAACTATAAAAATTGTATTTTTTAGGTCCATGAATGTTTCATTTATAATTTCATTTGTTTATAATTATATACTTCTTTGTACTAGTTTCAATTAGAGGTTTGAGACTGACTCCTGAATTATTCACCCATCCATTGCAGGATATTATAGTAGTCCAGAGCCCTTAATTTCTTCATATTAGTCATCATATTTTTTTCATATTAGTCATTAGTTCCTTTTTAGTTTTGCAACTGCTGGTACTTTTCTGCCTCCTTTCAACTCTTATCCATGAATAAATAAATAAATCAAATAAATTTTATAATTTTCAGAACCATAACAAGGGCAAGAGAGCCAGGGTTATTCCTGGAGGGTAGGGGAGGGTGGTTGGGGATGGGGTTGTGAAATTAATACTTTTGAGGGAAAAAAAAGACTGTAATCTTTCCCTGCTCTCATGCTTTGTGATCCTTCACCAGTCATTGCTCCTAGGGAGAGACAGCAGGGTCAAAGGATGGTTAAGAATGGGGAAGAGGCTGTATCCTTTTCTGGCATGATCATATTCTGGTCATACTGGCCCTTGTGATCAGCATCCAAATCAACTTCTGCTTGAGTATTTGTCTCAAGTTACACATTTTGCCGTTATGCTTCTGATAACATGCAGCATGTGAATATTCTCTTGGACATGCTGCTTGGATCTCCTTTCACTTTTTTTTCATGGCAATCGTTACTGTCGGCAACATGAAATAGTCTGTGTCTTGTTGCCAAATGTCAAACTACCTCGACACCAAAGCTTGGGTCAGACTCCCATTTTCAACTTTCCTCTCTCTTCTCAGGACTCATATCCTTTTCAAAAGAGAAGTCAAGAGAATATCCCTCTTTGACCTCAACACTTCCAACTATTGGCAGGTGTGACTAAGGCAATAGCAGAAAATGTTCATGATACCTTCTTTATAAAGGAGAAAACAAATGAGCAAATGAACTCTTCACCCAGCAAGAACGAGGAAAGCAGATGTAATGGGTGAGGCGGAGGGAAAAAGGTGAAACAGGAAGGGGAGAGATGGTCAGCAACTACAAAGGCAAAAGTTAATAAGACTAAATAATTCATTGCACTTATTTGAAATCAGTCCAGGACCTTTCATCTATGGGTAGTTAATCCCAGGACCCCAGACTCTTAATTAATTTTACTGATGGCCACTTTACTCTTTTGTATTGTAAATAAACCAAATAACCTGTTCTCCTGCTGGCAGATTCTCCTGGAAAGTTTCCAGGGCTTGGCCAAACACCCAGAATTCACTGAGAGATGTATCTTCCAGTGCCGGAGAGGTGCTGAGAAGACTTACTGCCCCCTCACATGCTGAGGGAAATCTGATGATGGCAGGGTGCCCTGACCCCTTTTTTCGAGGTCTCTGGACATTTGTGCTTCTCCATGCCCCAATTTCCTGGGGATTCCCCTCTACTCAACTTTTCATTGACTGTGGAAAGTCACCTCTCCCTTCTATAAACACTTAGCTTTCCCTGTAAGAAGAGACTTTGCTTAATTCTGTTCACCACACTCTCCTACTCTCTCATTCCTATAAATGGAAAGATAAATAAATAAAGTAACAAAGCAGATCCTGCTTTGAAATTTTCCACTAGTTAAAAAGAATGACAAGGAATCACTGAATTTAAGGGGGAGGAATTGGAAGAGGACCAAGATAAATAGCCTGGTGGTGAAACAGAAATGATTGGAGATGCAGGAAGGAAAAAAGAATGTTGATCAATGAAAAGGACAGTATTTAAGCAGCGTGCAAATTGAGTTATCATTCATCAAAAAGCATTTCATATTTTTTTACAAGTTTCCAACTTTCGGGGCGGCTAGGTGACATAGTAAATAGAGCATTGGTCCTGGAGTCAGGAGGACCTGAGTTCAAATGTGATCTCAGACATTTAATAATTGCCTGGCTGTGTGGACTTGGGCAAGTGCCTCAACTCCATTGCCTTAAATAAATAATAAAAATTTTAAAAAATGTATATATCCAGCTTTCTCTCAGTTGCCAGTGATATTCCTCAAGTATGGGTATAACAGTTCCATTTTGATGAACTATAAGTATCTCAAACTCAACATTTCACCCTTGTTCCTCCCTTCTCTCTATTTTTCTCTTACTATTGAGGGTGCCACCTTCCAGAATAGTGGTGTCAAATTTAAATAGAGAGGTGGCTAGGTGGCATAGCAGATAGAGAACCAGCCCTGGAGTCAGGAGTACCTGGGTTCAAATCCAGCCTCAGATACTTAATAATTGCCTAGCTGTGTGGCCTTGGGCAAGCCACTTAACCCCATTTGCCTTGCAAAATTTAAAAAAAAAAACTTAAATAGAAACAGGAGTTGCTAAGTCATACATAAAAATCCATAGAAGGCAATCTTATAATGTAGAAAACCCCATATTAACATCTACTTTGTATTGTAGTTTTGAGGGGGGGGGAGTTGTTAAATGTTTTGCAATTTATACTTTAATCTGGTTCGGGCCACAATTGGGAGTGTTGTGGGCTACATGTTCAACATCCTAGCTCCAACTAATCAACTGCAACCCAGCAGTCATTCTTGACTCTTCTTTACTGTTCATATTCAATTGGTGGTCATGTCTTCTCAATTCCAATTCCCCAATTCTTTCCTATCCCTCCAATTTTCTACATTCCCATTGTGGTGACCCTTCATTCAGGTACCCAACACATCTCTCTCTGGGACAATGGCAATCCTCCAATGATTAGTCTTTATCCCCTCCTCCTCCCCTTGGTCTCTCACCTCTTCATCCTTCATAAAACTGCCAAATTAATATTCCCAAACTGCATATCTGTGTTATTAAATCATTCAAGAAATTAAATCACCTTCTCTTGCCTCTAAGATAAAATAAAGTCTTCTGTCATTCAAAGACCCTCACAATATAGCTTCAATTTTTCTTTATAGAATAATTTTCTCTTCTCTTCCCCAACCCCAACACATACATTCTCTGTTATTGCCAAACTGATATACTTGATATTTCCCATAAATGACATTCCATTTCCTGCCTGCACGAATTTGTGCAGGTTAGCCATAAACACTCCTTGTCTGGTATGTTCTCTCACCTGTTTTTATCTCTGAGTATCTCTATTTCCCTTTAATATTAACCTCTAGTGAAATTTCATACTTGACACTCTTCCCTAACTCCAGTCATTGGTGTTCCATCTCAGATAAAAATTGAAGTTTTCTTTGTATATAGTTTGTCTTAACTGTGAACTTTTGTTTCCTTCTAGAACAATGTGGTTGTTTTCATTCAGGGACTGTTTTGTTATTCTTCTAATATCCCAAACACCCAAGGGAGACCAGTTCTTAACATGTAGTAGAAGCTTAATAAATGTATATTGAAAGCATGGGGTCCAAAGAAGAGATGTGAGAACCATTCTCCAAGTCCTTTGTTAATGTGAAAGATTTACATGCAAGCAATACTGCATAGATTTTCTGACTTTTTTTCCATATATTGAACAGTTTTGTTCATTTTTTTTCCTATTGAAAAATATTCTTTCTTGTAATTTGGTAGTGCTTAAGAAGGCTTAGGGCATGAGGCTGAGATGGAAAATGGGAAATGAATCCAAGTGGCTCAGTCCTAGATCTTAAAGTTGAGAGGGTCCCTAACCTCTCCCTCCCTCCCTCCCTCCCTCCCTCTCTCTCCCAACCTCTCCATCAATCAATCTCTCCACCTCTCTATCTCTTCCTTCCTTACTTCTCCAGGGAGTAGACCTACCTTGTTATTTCTTAAATATATAGAATCACTGAAGATAACAGTATGAATAGTGGGAATCAATAGCTTCTTTTGGTAAGGTCCTTGATTATCTGAAGAATGGAATTAATTCTCAAGAGACACAGGACATCCTGGTTCCATGGTTATCATTCCATGATTCTCCAAACTGGAATTCTTGATTTTATAAAATTTTTAAGAATTCTTAAGAGTCCCAGGAAGTACATTGAAATGTGGAGTCCCAGTTCATTACTCTATCATTTGTCATTCATTTTTCTTAAAGTGGCAAAAAGTCTACTTTTATTATTGAAAGTATAATATAAACTTACTATCTTCAATTTTTAAAAGCTGTCTTATGTATTATGTTGTTTTGTCTCTCTAATTTTTTTTCTTCCATTTGGATGATTCTTCTTTCACAACATGATTAATATGGATCTACATTTAGCATAATTATACATGCAGAGCCCATATTAGCTTGCTTTCTGTCAGGGAAGGGGGAGAGGGAAGGGAGAGAGGGAGAAAAATGTAAAATTCAGAACCTTGAAAAAAAATGATTGGTGAAAACTACCACTGCATGCCATTGGATAAACAAATAAATAAATATTTAGAAGAAGGTATAAGATATGAAATGAAATTTTCAACAGAATTTTGAATACTTATTAATACATTTTGGTTTTGTAGCATTTTTATTTTCCAGATATTTCTCTCCCCCTCCCTTCCCACAACATTATTCTTTTCCATGTAGAATATGAAAGAGACAGAGAGACGAAGACTGAGACAGAGACAAAGAGAAACACAGAGAGAGAGAGAGAGAGAGAGAGAGAGAGAGAGAAGCATTACAGCAAAACCCTTTCATATTCCCTATCTCTGCAAAGGAGGATTATCTCTTTACGATCAGATTTGTTCATAAAAAACTATGACATTCACATGCATTTCCATTTATATCACGTAGTCCTTGTGTAAAATTGTTTTCCTGTTTGTTTTTATTACATTTTGCATCAGTTCTGAAGTCACCCTATATAGTTCAATAGACCATTAGTATTCATTGCTTCTTAAGGAGCAATAATATGCCATTACACTACTATACCATAGTTTGTTTAGATATTCTCCCATCAATGAGCATCTGTTTTGTCTCCAGTTCTTTGATATTACCAGGAAAAAAATAGTCAGAATAATATTTAGAGAAAAGCAAAAGCAAGTATTGTTTTTCTCATAGTATGTACTTTTTAATGGGATGCTTTTTTATCCTATAAAATTAAGGGATTGGAGTGGATTAGAAAATAGCTTTAGTCATAGTGTCCTGATTAGGAAAAAAAATATCATGGAATTTGCACAGTAACATTACTGGAAAGGCGAGCTTATGGTGATCAGGAGAACTGAGTGAGCAGCAATAAAATTACATAAAATCCAAGTGGTGAAACTTGAATATCTACATTTTTACATGACTTTCTTATTACGAGAATTATAGTATATGGATTTTCAGTAGCATATTCAACAAAAATAGATGATATATGGGACATTGCCCTTTTCTTGAAAACATTTGGTATAAGTTTAATAGTCCCTATAATGACCAACTTGGTTAAATTGAATATAAGATTCTTGATATATCTTCTCCAAGATATGACTTTCCAAATAATCTAGTACAGTCCATTATCTCCTCTAAGTCCAACTTTCAAAATTATATCATAGTCTCATATAATTACCGCTTTCTATTAGAACATCTTAGTTCTGCTCAGCGGTTAGGGCCTGTCCCAATGTCATAATTCATCAAATCCTTTTCCCCCTACATCTCCTCTCCACATCCTTTCAAAATTGCACACTGTCATTTGTAAGTTGCCAAGTATGATCTACCATAACTAGAACATGGGTGTGGTATTTAGTGTTTTTCCCCCAAATTATTCATCCTTTAATACTCCAAGTATCTGTGACTTTTTTTCTTTCTACCATTGTGGATCACAAACCTTCCACATCTCATTTGATAGTCTTTGAGAGCTACTATAGCAATAAATTACTAAATAGTGAGAGAGATGTGCATAGATGAATCCATCCATTTATGATTAACTCCAAGAATTCAAGACCTTCTGCATCCTTATCTAGATTAGTTCTCAGAAGACAAAAAGTCTATCTCAGAGCCATCTCTTCACAGTAAGATTAACACTTTAATAGAAAGAGTTCTTTGTAAAATCACTCTGGCTCTCATCAGTTGGTCAAAAACAGGACTGAAGCCAACCGCTCTTGGTCATTGTTTGGATCTTGACTGACTCAGAGTGAGCATAAATAGCAATTGTTTCTATTTTGGCCAGAAACTCTCAGAGTCCTCCCCTATCAGATTGATTTTTTTTTAAACTAGGCTAAAGAAGCTATTCTTTGCCTCATTTCTTTCCTACCTATCCGAAATCATTGAATGGGTGCTGCTTAAGTCAAACTAAGACTTGGAAAGACTTTAGCTTAAAAAGGCCAAGATCTTCTGCATCATTCAAGTCATATCTGCCCACTGGAACTCCAGAGGAGAAACTGAGGCTGATGACCTTGCATAGCCTTCCACCACTTAAATCCCTTTCACTTGCATATCATGGCAACACCTTCCTGATGTCACAGTCATCTTCAAGAACAAAGGACAAACAACAACAAAATTTGTTAAAGGAAAATGGTCAAAATGTTTTAAAATCTTAGATATACATGTAGAAATCTGCCAGTATTTTTAAGTAAGTTCTAAAGATCAATTGTATTAGCATTTACAATATTTTTTACACATGCTATCTTCTTTTCTCTTCTTAGCACCTTTGTGAGGAAGGTAGTACGAGAAGTCTAATTCTTTTTTGTAGATGGAAAATTTTACCATTTTTAGAGAGTAAATGACTCAACCAGAGTCAAATAAATAATGTCATAGAATTTGAGAAGCAAAAGGGACCTCAGCAACCATCTGGTCCGACTCAAACCCACAAGAATTCCCCACAGATATACAAGTGGTCATCAAGTCTCTGTTTGAAGGACTACTATCCCACCTCTGGTCACCCCCATCAATAAGGAAGTGCCAAAACTTATACTTGAATCCATAAGGTCTGATGGCAATAAATTGCCCTTTTCACTGTATCACAGCTGTACCTAGTCACTTTAAATTGTAAGCTTTACAAGAGAATGGATTGGGTCATTTTGTTATTTTGTTTTAATTAATAGTTACTGCAATGCCTTCTATATACTGAATAGCTTCTAAAGGAAATTTTAAAAATAAAGGTTTGTTGAATGAACAATAACTATTCTGCCTTACTTGTTGGTTTCTTTTCTTAATTTTTGAAATTCCTTCAAACAGAGATAGAGAGCCAGATTTGAAGCCAGAAAGACTTGGGTACAAATTCTCTTTATACTATCTGTGTGACCCTGGACAAGACCCTTAACTTCTTAGAATTCTATGTTGCATTCTAAAACTTTTTTTTAGTTTTTTTTTTTTTTTTTGCAAGGCAATGGGGCTAAGTGGCTTGCCCAAGGCCACACAGCTAGGTAATTATTATGTGTCTGAGGTCGAATTTGAACCCAGGTACTCCTGACTCCAGGGTCAGTGCTCTATCCACTGTGCCACCTAGCCACCCTCTAAAACTTTTTATTCTCAAAGAAGGTGCCTTCTTCCACTGATTGATGGATTTTCCTCATCTAGAAGTTCCATATGCTAATGAATTCTCAGCAATACAAATGATCCAAAACAATTCTGAATGATTCATGATGAAAAATGCTGTCCACCTCCAGAGAGAAAACTTATGGAATCTAAGTGCAGATTGAAAAATAATTTTCCTTTATTTTTCTTACTTTTTTGCCATATGGCTAATATGGAAATGTTTTATATGATTTCATATTTATAATTGCTATACTTGCCTTCTCAATGGGTGGGAAAGAGGGAAAAGAATTCAGTATTAAATGTTAAAAAAATAAATAAAATTTTAACAATGTTTTTAAAATAATTATTTCAGCCTACATGAGATTTACCAATTATTCTTCACCACTATCATATGAAATAGAGTAGATTATGTTATCCTTATTTTGTAAATGAGAAAACTGAGGTTTCGATGAGTTAAATGAATGGCTATAGTCTTAAAAGCAAACAAATTTCGGAGGAGGATTTTGAAATCAGGTTTTTAAATTCGAAATCTAACCATGTTCCTTCTCTCTTCTCTGTCTTCCCCTCATCTCTTCTTTTTTTCTCTTCCCTCTCCTCCCTGACCCTCCTCTCCCCGTTTCTCTATCCTACTCTTATCGTCTGTCTTCTCTATTTCTGTCCTCTTTCTTCTTCTCCCTACCCCCATCTCATTTCTTGTTGCTAAAATTGGTAGTTATTAATGATGTCGTTGTCTTGGTAATTAGGATGTGATTCAAAATCTTGCGGTTATTCAATCAACTAGACCATGCCCTACATCTTATTGCATATCTAACCAGAGAGTTCATCTCTCCTGAGATTTTTCTAGCTAGAAGCACTGTCTATTTTTCAACTGTCAGTGTTCCCAGATGTGTTGTTAAATGATCAACTTTCACCTTTATTAGTGTTTTCATGATATATTGGTTCGTTCTTTGCTTCCTCCCATAGGTGAAACTTAAGTTTGTTTAGATTTTGTTTTCTTGTTGATTTTCTCCATCCATTATGGTTACCATATGTTATGTCAGTGAACTAGGGAGTGAAGATATTGGAGAGGGGTGGAGGTGGATGAGAGATATGTTTGAAAAACAAAGAAGAAAGAAGAAAGAATGGAAATAGGAAAGAAAGGTAGGAAGGGCAGAAGGAAGAAGAGAGAAAGGAAGGAAGGAAGAAGGAAAGAGAGAAGAAAAGAGAGGAAGAAAAACAAAGAAAGAAAGGAGAGAAAGGAAAGGAGGGAAGGAAGAAAGGCAGGAAAGATGGAAAATTAAATCAACAAGCTCTTTGAAAAAAATCTCACCTCTGGACTTGATCTAACATGTTACTATTCTTCTAAGTAAAATTGATTTAATGAATCAGAGGTGTTTCACCATTGTTTCATCTGGAAATTTGTTGTTCAGAGTAAAGAACTTAGCAGCCTAGAAAGATATGAATTTACTTCCAACAACTGTTGAAGTAGCAGTTTTTTGGTGAAAGATAAAACAAATAAAGCAAATTGCTAGGGAAGTCACAATACCATATGCACATCTGTTCCATCAGGATAAAGAAATTGAATAAACTTATCTATAAAAAGCTTTGTGGGGGGCAGTAGTTAGATGGTGAAATGGATAAAGTACAGAACCTGAAATTGAGAAGAGCTAAATACAAATCCATCTTCATCCATTCACTAGATGTGTGTGACTCAATGAGTCACTTAACCTTTAACTCATTTTTCTCATATGTCAAATAATGATAACAAGGTTGTTTGTGAGGATGAAATGGTGCACTAGATAGAGAATTGGCTCTGTGTTCAGGAGGATCTGAGTTCAAATTTGACCTCGGATAGTTAATAATTACCTAGCTGTGTGACCACTTTGCCCCATTGCCTTGCAAACCAAAAAACCCCCAAATCAAGAAAATGCTATATAAGTAGTAGTTATTGGTGTTCGATATGTGTTTGTGCAGGTTAGCATGTTAGTACATACAACAAACAGGAAAATTAAATACTAGACATCTTTTTGGTGGCATTTTGGGAAGCAGCTTAGTTTTCATAATGGTATCATTAGAATAGAGTAAATAGATTTAGAGCATGTAATAATGAAAATATTATTTTTGCAACTTGCACAATTGGCTTTCTCTTTTTTTGATTGTTAGGCTCAAAGAAACCCCATGTGTGCTGTTTTCAGAAACATCTTTGAGGTTGTACAGTTGAAAACAGTCTCAGTTATGAACAAAAAAAATGGAGAAAAGATGAGAGAAATATATTTTCAAGAATGACTTTTTGTGAAGGCAGGAGTTTCAGACAAGATCATATGTGATAGAAGTTTACTGAGTACTTATTTTTTAAAGAAGTTAAATTTATTTTTGCTGCATTTTGTTCTATCTTACCATCATTTCCATAAATATGTATATGCATATATAACTCTTGCCCTCCTCCCCTAGGAGAAAATCTTCTGGGTAACAAAGAATAAAAAAAGAAGGGAAGACCAGAAGAACAAAAAAAGGGTAGGAGGGAAGGAGAAAGGAAGGAAAGAAGGAGAGAGAGAGAGAGAGAGAGAGAGAGAGAGAGAGAGAGAGAGAGAGAGAGAGGAGAGAGAGAGCAAGAGAGAGAGAGAAAGAGAGAAAGAGAAAGAGAAGGAAAGAAAGAGGAAGGAAGGAGGGAAAGAAGGAAAGAAGGAAATTTTAGGAAAATTAATTCATTATCCAAGACTAACAATATATTCAATATCACACACATATTTTCACCCACCCCTTTTTAAAAAAAAAGAAAAAGGAAGGTTATTCCATCCTTCTTTTTAAGTCATTATAATTATGTGATCAGTAAGTCTCAGTGTCAATCATTTTTTAAATACCTACTAGGTGCTACCCTGGGCTAAGCACTGTGGTTGTGTGTGCGTGTGTGTGTGTGTGGGGGGGTTCTTGTCCTTTATTATCGAAGAAGACCAAAATGACATTATGATATTTGAGACAAATGACAGTGTGTCTGACAGTGACTGATCAGTCCAATTTGAGTTAGGAATGCTCTACCATAAGTTGGGCACAAATAGTCCATGTGAAAACCTCCCCTGGGGGAGGAGGGCAAGGGTTATATATGCATAAACATATTTATGGAAATGATGGTAAGATAGAACAAAATGCAGCAAAAATAAATAGGGTGGGTATTCTAAACTTACATATGTCATGTTTCCTTTGAGCTTTCAGTTCTTCCTTCCTCACAGAGTGCACACAGCTCTCCTCACTGATCAGGGCACTCCATGCTAGGCAGTGCTATGCCAGTGTCTTCAGTGTTATGCAAGAGATTCTAAAGTTCTTTATTGAGACCTTTGGGGTGTCTTGGTATTGCTTCTTCTAACATCCCTGTGTGAACTTATCCTGTGTGAGTTCTCCATAAAATAGTTTTTGGTTTTTTTTTTTTAGCAAGTGAATGTCTGGCATTCTTACAATGGGTCCAACCCATCATAGTTGTACTCTCTGTAGAAATATTGCAATGCTAGGAAGTTTATCCAGAGAAAGGAGCTCTTCTTCTGCTAGGTGATCTTCAGAACCTTCCTAAGATAATTTAAATGGAAGTGATTCAGTTTCCTGACCTGATGCTGGTAGACTGTCCAGGTCTCACAGGCATATAGCAATGAGGTCAACACAATAGCTCTCAAGACCTTCAGTTTGTCAGTCTATACCTCTTCTCTCCCATACTTTCTTTTGGAGCCTCCCAAATACTGACTAGCTCTAGCAATGCAAGTGTCAGCCTCATTGTCCATGTGTACCTCCCTAGAAAGGACACTGCCAAGGTGAGTGACCTTGACAACAGAGTTCAAAACTGTTCCATTTGCTCTAATCAGTGGTTTCACATATGGATGGTGTGAGGCCAGCTGATAGAGTGCCTGTGTTTTCTTGGTGTTAATTTAGACCAAAAATGAGCACAATTACCAGAGCATTGATCCATACTTTGTTGCGTCTCAGTTTCAGAAGCTGCATTGAGTGCATGGTCATTTGCAAACAGAAGATCACTGCCACTGCCATGTTTATAATCCCTTCTTTCTTCTGATACTGTTCAAATAATTTTATCCTTGGATTACTTAGTAGTCCTCTCTTTGGACTCTCTGACTCAAGACTCTTCCAACTGAGATCCATTCTCTTCCCATTAAATTCATTTTCTTTTTTTCTTAGAAAGATTTTATTTATTTTGGTTTTACAATTTCCCCCCCAATCTTGCTGCCCTCCCCCCACCCCTCACAGAAGGCATTCTGTTAGTCTTTACATTATTTCCATGGTATACATTGATCCAAGTTGAATGTGATGAGAGAGAAATCATATCCTTAAGGGGAAAAAAATAAAGTATAAGAGATAGTGAAATTATATAATAAGATATCTGTTTTTTTTTTTAAAATTAAAGGTAATAGTCTTTGGTCTTTGTTCAAACTCCACAGTTCTTTCTCTGGATACAGATGGCATTCTCCATTGCAGACAGCCCCAAATTGTCCCTGATTGTTGCACTGATGGAATGAGTGAGTCCATCAAGGTTGGTCATCACCCCCATGTTGCTGTTTGGGTGTACAATGTTTTTCTGGTTCTGCTCATCTCACTCAGCAACAGTTCATGCAAATCCCTCCAGACTTCCCTGAATTCCCATCCCTCCCTGGTTTCTAATAGAACAATAGTGTTCCATGACATACATATACCACAATTTGCTAAGCCATTCCTCTATTGAAGGACATTTACAAATAAATTCACTTTCCTAAAGCCAAGGATCCAAATAGTCCATCCTCTCACCTCTTCCTATTCAATAAATCAATTTTGGCTCCTGATTATTGCCATAATGATAAGCTCATATACATGAGATATTTAACAGTTAGGATTGACAGTGTCAATGGAATGAGGGAGCAATAGTTGAGTGAGATGTTCAGGACATTCAGTTTGAGACATTCAATAGGTAGTTAAGCATATGAGATTTGAGGTCTGGGGAGAGGTAGGGCTGGATAAGTAGATCTGGGTATCATTAGCATTGAGACAATAATGGAATCCATAAATGTTCAGGAGATCACTAAGTGAAATAATAGATAAAGAAGAATAGAGCATTTAGAATAATACTTGGGGATGGGGCAGTTTTGTTCATTATTTTTGTTCTTTTCCTTTGAATTGTTTAATCCTTTTGTAATATTATTTTGTTAGTGTTTTTTAGGTCAATTCAAATATGATTTTAAAAATTTCTCTGAATTGTTCATATTGTCTTAACAAGCTATCAAAATGTATCTTGCCTTTGCTTTATTAAAAATATCTCCTTTTCTGTCAGATTTTTGCTAATACCAAAATTGTTGATTTATATATATATATATATATATATATACATATATATATATATTTGGTTATTTATTTTAACTTCTAGTAGTAGAAAAGTTCATTCTATAGCTTTAGAAATAGAAAATCATATGATTTGTTCAGTTTATTCAAAATGCACAGCATTTTTCTTTATTTCTTCCCCCCTCCCCCTTCCTTCCTTCCTTCCTTCCTTCCTTCCTTCCTTCCTTCCTTTCTTATTTCTTGATAGCTTGCTCTCTGTCTTTACAGAAAGTGAAGGTATTTGGCAGCGGTGTATGTGAATGCTGAGGTCCTGTGGCTTCAATGACTTCATTTAAATGTTAATCCTGCTGTTGAGGACAGCCCTTCTGCACCTGGTCTAGAGCAGCAACAGAGACTTTGCAGGCATTCACATTATTATCAAGCTGTTTGTCTCTAAAGAGGAAAACATGTGGAGGACTGAATGAGACCAACAGTTCATTACATTTCCAGTTTTCAGATTTTGACTTACTTGACTCTGACAGCCATAAACTTTTCTGTCAGATATCAAGAGAAAACTACTGGATTTAGAGAATATTTTTCAATTGAGTGAAAATGGGAAACTCAACAATTTAATTCAGCAAATGATTTTTAAGCATCTGCTACATACCTAACTGCTATAGAATTAGGAATTTGTCTGTGTAAGTTTCTGTGTGTGTGTGTGTGTGTGTGTGTGTGTGAGAGAGAGAGAGAGAGAGAGAGAGAGACAGAGAGACAGAGAGAAAGAGAGAAAGAAGAGAAGAGAAGAGAAGAGAAGAGAAGAGAAAGAGAGAGAGAGAGAGAGAGAGAGAGAGAGAGAGAGAGAGAGAGAATGTGAGAGTGTGAGAGAATGTGAGAGAGATGATGATGATACAGAAGCTATAAAAAACTATGTATAAGTGGAAAGTTTAAACAGTATACCAGTCTCCAGATGTATATGGAGGAGTGAGGAACCTTCCAGGAAGGCAAGACTTTGTTTGACTGGATAGATAAATGGGCATGGTTTTGCAGTTTGTCTGCCCCATTGGTAAAATGAGTCCGTCTCACTTCCATTCAGATTGATATACCCCACTTGCTGTATCCAGAACAGCTGCTTTTAGGAACCATGAATCTTGCTACTTTTTTCCTTCCCCCTTTTGAACTTGTGGATGTAGAGCATTGAACTATAGGTTTGCATTTTCATTCTCACCAGTGTGGCTGACTATATTTCAGGAATTCACTTTGCTAGGTTGTTAGGAGAGGAAAAGCAAAACAAAACAAGCAAACAAATCAACAACAAAAATAAAACATCCCTCACAGAGTTTTCATTCTATTGGGGAAGATAGACCATTTGCCTCTAACTAGGGATATACAAGATAAATGCAAAATTAAACTTGGGAAATCTTTTGGGAGGTACAAAGAGCACTAGTAGCTAGGGTTGAGGGTTGTAAAAATTTTCTCAGAAGTTATGACTTGCAGAGTTTTCAAAAAAAACAAGGAATTTAAGCAAGCTAAGCCTAATCAGGAATGGGATCTGAATCATGGTTTTTGTTGCTTCCTTTTTTTATGGGACCTTGGGTAAGTTGCTTACATGTCTCTGGGCCTCAGTTTCTTAAAATAACAGGATTTCCCATTCTACATGAACTCTAAGACTCTTCTTTGCTCTCAAACTTTGATAGGATTAAGTAAAGACAAAATGTGTTTACTTATAAATGATTTGAATATTTCAAAATTAGAGAGTTGGCAATAATCACAGACATTGGTGTCAAGGGAATATGAAAAGGAAGAAGCTTAAAAATTTATCAAGTCCTATATTTATTTTTTCTAGTTCAATATCTCTACTTTTTGAGTAGAAAAATAAAGTCTGGATAGGACAAGATCAGACCAAGAATGTACCAAAACTTGGATTTAAACCCACACTTGGTCTCCAAGTTGAATACCCTTTCCATTACGCCCAAATCTAATGAAATTTTTGTCTTTCTCATTTTGGTTGTGCAAGTTTTCTCTGTTACCTCCGAAACTTGCCACAGTTAATTTCTTTTGACTGGGCGAATTGGTTAGAGATTTTAGAGGTGAATGACCTCAAAGTTTTGTTTTTGTTTTATTTTATTTTATTTTTTCTTTTGGTTTGCTGCTGTTGCTACTTGCTCCTGAAAAATAGTTGAAACTATTCATGACTGCAACAGATGTTTCTGGGCGGTTTTGTTGTATTATTATTATTATTTTATAAGTTGAATAGAAAACTTATGGAGATGTTTAGTAGTGATGTTTTCTTTTTCTCCCCTCCACTTTAGTTCTGAAGTAAATACCAGTATAATTCTCAGTTCTAAACACTCTTCCTTGGGACTAACAGTTGACTAAGAGTGAGGAGTAGGAGCCAAGGTTCATTCCTTTGAGCCAGAGTTTCTCAAACACTGGTTTACCCCTGTGCCAGCTACATGATGGCAGGTTATCAGCAAATTCCTCTTTACTCTCATTTCCTTCAAGGTGGTTGTTATCTTTCCAGTTCATTCCCAAAAAGAAAAAAGAAAAGTTGCAATGCACTATTTCTCAAAGAAAACAGTCTAACATTTTAGATATTGTATCTAGATAGAACTCTAATTTCTTTCTACATCCTACCCCACTTCAAATACAAAGAGCAAAAACTCCTTAGGGAAATGTGGTGGAGGGATAAGATAAACTGTTTTCTTTACAAAACAAATGCATTAAACTTGCTTTGTGAGGGAGGCGGGGGGTTAGAAGGTCTGATTTGAGATATGGGAATGTGAGGAATCTCTCTAGTGAGGCAGATCTAAAGCATGCCTATACCTTCTGGTCTGGGATGGTTTCTTCGAATATTGAGAGGTGAGCTGACTGGCCCAAGGTCACAGATCTAGAATGTACCAGAGCAGAAATTTTAACCTTGGTCTCTTTGGTTCCAAAAGTTAACCTTTTCCCCTTACCCAAGGTTCTCTGTCACATTTTCACCACAGCAAATAAAAGTGAGACTTCTGATATTTTATCTCATGATATAGTAACTGCTAGCTACTTGAGTTCAGTTTGGTTCTGCCTATGAGGAATCATTATTCAGACTTGGGAAAGCAAGGGTGTAAATAAAACAAAAATTTATTTAAAAGCTTACAGGACATAGGAAGGGTTAGGGGGAGAGAGAAAAAGAACAGTCAAGCAGCCACAGGTCAGAGAAGACCGTGGCCCTGAGCAGGAGTCCAACCCAGGTTTTTTGTGTCTTGCCTCTCATCCAGAAGGCAAAAGGTGAATTCCCTTTCTCTTAGTGGACCAAGAATTAGGTAGAGGGTAAAGCCGAAGGATATCAGGATACAAATTTTACATTGAACAATGAATCACCCAATTTGAGATTACAAATTGTTTCAGTTACAATTATAATTCTCTACTTCTACTCAATTTACATCTCAAGAGTAGGTGGTAGTCAATTGACATCTCCACTCAGTTTCTACTTTCACAATTCTCTTCATTTTTCCCCTCCATCAATATTGGAGTAGGGATGGAAAAACACTTTCATCTCAGTTTGAATCTTAAGCAATGTTAAACAGAAGAAGTTCTTGCTGTACATGCCATAATAGGAATAAATTGGAGACAATCTCCTTCAACTTTTCCCACTGATTAACATTCACTGTAACTCTGAAGAAATTCATCTTGCCATTTCAGCAGGATGTCTGTTGGCCCAGCTCTTTTCAGATTCCATGAATTGTAAGTAGAAAGAAGGGGAGGAGGGGAGAGATACACTTAAAAGCAATATATGGATTAGAAAAACAATAATCAAAGAAAATGTCAGAGAAGCCTCCTGGGATGCCAGTCTCTCTTGTTCACACCCATTTTCAGCAAGTAATTTCTCAAGTGATCTTTTTTTGTTGTTTTTGCAAGGTAATGGGGTTAAGTTGTAGCTGCTGGCTACTTGAGTTCAGTTCTGCCTATGAGGAATCATTCAGATTCCAGAAGGCAAGGGTTGAAATAAAACAAAAAATTATTAAAAAAAAAAAAAGGTTACAAGACATAGGAAGGGATGGGGGAGAGAGAAGAGAGAGAGATAAAAGAATAGCCAAGCAGCCTCGGCTGGACCATGGTCAGAGGGCTGTGGCCCTGAACTGGAGTTCAACCCAGGTTTTTGTGTCTTGCCTCTCATCCAGAAGGCAAAAGGGGAACTCCTTTTCTCTTATTGGACCAGGAATTAGGTAGAAGGTAAAGCCTAAGGATCTGTGGCAATGGGGATCTCCACCCAATTTGAGGAGATTACAAATTCTCTTACTTCTAAATCAATTTATATCTCAAGAGTAGGTGGCAGTCAATTTACATCTCCACCCAATTTCTATTCTCTTTATCTTCCTCCTGCATCAGCTACTTGCCCCAGGCCACACAGCTAGGTAATTATTGAGTGTGTGAGGCCAAATTTGAACTCAGGGACTCCTGACTCCAGGGCCAATGCTCTAACTACCATATCACCAAGTTGCCCCACAAGTGATTCTTTGGGATTGATAAAGAGGGAGGAAGGGAAAGGGAAAGAATTCTTGGCTTTTAGGCCTTTTAGCTTCTGGTTAAGTGAGTCAGTTTGCAATGAAGGGGGAGAAATTTGGAAGATCAGGAAAAAAGGTCTGGAAAAAAGAATCAGAAAAGAGCATGTTCTAGGGGGAAGCAGAGAGAAAGGAAGATGAACATTTCAAGTGTATAGAGGGTCACTCAGACTTTTAAAGGTTGTCTATAGATACGTTAGAGACTTGCTTATTTTTAAAATACGAAGTTTTGTGTCTCATGAGTTTGCCATCTGTTGGGAAAGGATGAATTATTTTGTTTTGTCTTTTCCTTCCTTATTTTTTCCTTTTATTTCTTTCTGTAAAATGTTTCCTTCTCTCTACTACAAAAGGAAGTTTCTCTTTTCATTGAGTTTTACCAGCTGTCCATGTGATCTGGTCAGTGGGTTGATCTGTTTACCCAGTTTGTGATAAATAAATGGCTGGATCATTTCTGTTGGCCTCAGTTAAGTAGTTGGAACTTTTCATTTGTTTCTCCTTAAAGTGTTCTCTTAATTATATGTGCAGAGGCACGTAAACTTCAACTTAGCTTTTGCTGAGTAAGAATTAAGAGGGTTGGGATTACTTTCCCCTGTACAGACCTTTGCAATCCTTGATGGCATTCTAATTCCCCAAAGTTGAATGATGGACCACCTTGACTATACTTTTCTCTCTCTTCTGCAGCTGCTTTTAAAGATCCCCAAGGTTCCTAGTAAAATATTGTGTGACCTTGCAAAGACCACCTCTGTGAGGCCATAGGCTTGGATTCTTTTCATGGGTGGTCTTTTAGAATGGCAGGAATATCAGCTCTGTCTAAAACTTGACATGACTTATTTAATGGGACAAAGGAGTGGTCCTTTTTATCTTTCCGTTAAAATATCTGAGAAGCAAATTGATTTTTAACTGATTATTTGAAAAATATTCTTTTTTGTAATTTTTTTTTTCATTTCCTTCAGAAAGCTCAAAATCACCTGTGATAAAACTGAAACAGAAAAGGGAAAGATCACATTGGTCATCCAAAATATTGAAAAAATTGTGGTGGATATTAAGTGTAATGCTTCAGAAAACTTGTGATCATATTCAACAGATCAATTCAGTAAACATGTATTAAGTGCCTACTATTAGCATAGCAAAGGTAGAATGGTTCAATGGAGTCAGATAAACCCCAGGGCTCAAGTCATTTCTTTGTCATAGATCATTGCTGTGTCATTTCAATCATGTCTTACTCTTTGTGATCTCATTTGGTATTTTTTCCCATAAACACCCTGGAGTGGTTTGCCATTTTCTTCTCCATGATGAGGAAACTGAGGCAACCAGGTGAATTGATTTATTCAGGGTCACACAGCTACTGTGGGTCTGAGGTCAGATTTGAAATCACTAAGATGAGTCTGACTTCCTGACTCTAGGCCCCACACTATCCAAACTGTTTATTTAATCATGGGCAAACCATTTAATCTCTTTCATTAGAAGTAATCTTGACAGTAGGGACTGTTTTTGCATTTCTTTGACTCCTCAGAACAATATCCTAATTATATTAGTTACTTAATAAATGTTTGATGATTGAGCTGGTGGTCTGTATACCCATCTAAGACTAGAAATAAATGATCAGGGGCGGCTAGGTGGCGTAGTGGATAAAGCATCGGCCCTGGAGTCAGGAGTACCTGGGTTCAAATCCGGTCTCAGACACTTAATAATTACCTAGCTGTGTGGCCTTGGGCAAGCCACTTAACCCTGTTTGCCTTGCAAAAACCTAAAAAAATAAAAATAAAAAAGAAAGAAATGATAATCTATGAATCTATGCTGTTAGAAGAAGCCTCCTGGGATGCCAGAGTTCTTCACACTGTGGACATCATAGTTGTGGACATACATGAAGCTATTCCAGGATCTAAGAATGCAAAGAAACAAGTGGAACAGTTCTTGCTTCCAAAGAGCTTACTTTTTACATTATTGAATACAATTTTGAAAACACATTCATAGAAATTTTCAAGAAAATGAATAGTATTTTTGCAATGTTCCATCCAGGTGGATCAAAGAGCTCTGTTTGGTGGCCATTATTTGGGTATATTGCAGAAGGGAATTTTGGCCAAAGATTGGGCTATCTTCTGAGGACCAGTCAGACAAAAGTCAGCTAACAAGCATGTTATTAGCTATTAGATCCTGGATACTGTCTAAGTGCTTAAGATACAGAGAAGGGTAAAAGATAGTTCTCAAATAGTTGACAATCTAATGGAACTTTTCACCTCTGTGTCTGTGAGCTTACTTACATCGTGATAAAAAAAAATTAATAAACCTGAATTATGTATTTAAAGTACAACTCTAAGAAGAACAAATTTGTTAAGTAAATAATCCTAAGTTATCTTTGATAAGAGGGAGAAAGAAAATACAAAGGGCTACCCTGCTTTTTATAATATCTCTAACTTTAACCATTTTTGATGCACAATTCAGAATATTCCTAAAACAAAAGGCATACATACATGCACACCATACCTAATTTGGTTTACCTTGTGCGTTATGTTCCATGCTTTCATATTTATGCATCCAGGGTCATCTCCAGTCAGGCTGATTCACATCTGGCCACTAGACCCAGATGGCTCTGGAGGAGAAAGTAAGGCTGGTGACTTAGCACAGCACCCCCTCACTCAAATCCAATTCACATGCTTGCCATGTCATCACCTCTCTGATATACTGGTCCTTTGAAAATTAAGGACAACATTATGCACATTTTGGAACATAAGCCATTCTTGCTAATTTTTTATAATTCTTGTTTGCATCCTTATGATTTATGAAAAGCTATAATTTCCAGAGAAAAGTGAGTGTCACGCAGAAGGCAATGGAGAGATGCATGGTACATAAAGGTAGGCTACTACACATTGCTCCGAAGTATAATTGGAGTAAAAGATGTCATCAAAGACGTATATATGATTAAAAAGATAAAAATATGTTAAAGACATTTTATATATATATATATATTAAAAATACATCAAGGACATATATATGATTAAAAATATTAGGTCTCAGTCATATGAGAGCCATAGATGGGCTATGGATTTCCTGTTATCTCTGGGATATCATCAGAAAATAAAGTAGACCCCATGATGTAAAGTTAAGATGAATGGCACTGAACCCACTGCATTGTCAGAGGTTTTGTTCTAAGTAGGGGCGATGGGAATCCCATTTATCAATTTATGCTTTCTAGTGATTAGAGAATTAGACATTTGGTTACTTTAATAAAGCCATAGTTGGTGTAAGAATCAGATATTTGTAAATCTCTTAGCATACTACCTGATAAGCAGTGGTAGGAATTTAATAAATGCCTCTTCCCTTCTGCCCCAAGAGAACTAGAAAGGGCTAGCTAAAGCATAAATCCCAAACCAAGAACTGATGTTGAAAATAGGAGCAAACAAAACAAAACAAAAAAACCTCTGAATATAATAAAGGTAAAATATAATAAAATACTGTGGTTTAAGGGATTAATCCAGGAGCAACCCTATTTTAGCTACCAGCAGAACCTCAGATAAAAAAAAAAAAGACTTGGCCACAAGAACTAGGAATTTGGCTAAACAAAAAAAAGAAGCAAGATATAAAAATGGAACTATAAATTAAATGATAATTCTGAGGGAAAAATAAAGTTCAAAGGAAAATAAATAGCCTAGGACAAAAGATAGAAATCATCCCTAAATGACTTCATGAGACAATAAGAAATATTAGAATAAAGTCAAAAGGAAGAAAAATATAAAGTATCTGCTAGTATAGGAAATATTAAAATAATTAATGTTTTTGATGTGTAAAGAGGATACAATCAAAAAAGATACATCCACAAATGTCCCTATATTAGCTTTGAGAGAAGGGGTTTGGGAGAAGGACCATGCTTTATGGAGTGAAACTGTCTTTATTATTATTATTATTAATTATTATATTATATAAATATTATAATTTTCTATGGCTAATATGGTCCCAAACTATAATTGTCTAGATAATTTAAGAGGAGATTAGAATTAGGAAGATTTATCTTCCTGAGTTCAAATTTGGTCTCACTAGCTATGTGACTCTGGACAAGTCACTTAATACAGTTTGCCTCAGTTTTCTTATCTGCAAAATAACAAACTCCTTTAGTATCTTTGCCAAGAAAACACCAAGTAGGATCATGAAGAGTTGGACATGACTGAAAAATGATTGAACAGCTGAAATAGATACACATGCTCATATGAACATATAACTCACACTAATAATTCATGCACACATATGCACATTTACACACATAACTCATCTACATAGACTCACACACATTCTTTACCTACACATTGATCATAAATTATATTTATGCAGGTCAAAATAAATTGTATTAGTATAAAAGGAAATGGATTAATGATTTCTTGGTTATAGCTCTCTATGATTCCATACTTGAACTACATAGATACATGCTTGCATATATTTATGCAAACATGCATGTATATTTACACACACACGTATGTATATATATATATATGTATATGTATATATATTTAAGAATTCCTTTTAAAACATGAGGCCCAGTGTCTAGGTCAAACATTAGTTTTCTTCATAAAGCTGAGTAAAAGTTTTGTTTAATTCATTTTCCTTTTTAATCAAATATGAACCATCTTCCAGATGTTCATATCTTGCATTCTGGGTGCTGAGGCCCCAAAAAGGAAGAGTTTTAGAAAGCAATGCCATTTGAAAGTATAACACATGTGATTTGCATTTTAGTTTATGGCAAAGAGTCCTCCTATATTTGTGAAATTTTATTAGCTCAATTAACTACATCAGTAGTGAATTACAAGGAAGCCTGCAGGACAGCCTATATAGCTAAGATATAAATTTGACTATACTTTTCACTTTCCCTCAAACTTGCTTCTCATTTCTGGTCTTTTACTTTTTTTAATGATTATTCTCTCTTCTCTCTCTCTCTCTCTCTCTAAAATAGACAACCAGATATTAAGGATTACATTACTGAGTGTTAATCAGATCCACACAGAAGACACTGGGTTGAACTTTTCTCTGTTGCCTACTTTATCTTGATTTGTGATAAAGTCAGAGTTTGTGTACTCTCTGGCTCCTTGGGAGAATATAATCATTTCCAAATTGATAATGTTTCAATAGTCAGCATCTATATCCCTATACTGGAATGAAAGGAATGGTACTACTAGGGGATAGAGAAACATTCAAAATGTGATAAAAGTGCTGTCTCCAATGACCCAGATTTTAGTCTACCCAAAACCTTTTCATCCTATGTGACTCCTATCTTTGTCCCCAAATCTTCTACAGGAGATCACCCATCTTTTTTTTTAAATCTTTCCATTTATCGATGTAGAAATGAGGGTCCAAAGATTAAGTGGCTTTCTCAAAAACACATGGGTAATAAATGTTAAAGTGGGATTTGAACCCTGGTTCACTGAATTCAGGATGAGAGTTCTTCTCCCTGATTTTATCATTGGAAAATTCTTTGATTTATTAATTATTGTTCTATCATATAGAACATATCTCATATATATTATATTCTAAACAATTATCTTCTAATATTAATTACCAATTGTACTTCAATAGAAAGTTTCCTCATCAAGGTTTTTATTCACTAATGAAATCACAGTACATAATATTTATCTCGAAGCTTCTTCTGTGCATGTGCTACTTTGTGACTTCATCAGGATATAAAAGTCTTGGAGTCACTCAATGAATGACCATTTATTAGTTAATCTATTATGTGCTAGGTTTTGTGGTAAATCCTGAGATTGCAGTAATGGGCAGAAGACAGTCCCTGCCCTCAAGAAGCTCACATTCCAATGAAGGAGACAACATGCTTAAAATTAGGGACAAACAAGCTTTATAAGGAGAGACTGGAAATAGTCAATAGAGGAAAAGCATTAGATTTAAGAGGGATTTGAAAAGTTTGTAGAATGTGGGAATCTTATCTGGAACTTGAGTCAAAGTCAAGGAAAGCAGGAGTCAAAAATGAGCAGAGAGAGAATATTTCTGACTTGTCAGAAAGTCAGTGGAAATGTCCAGAATCAGCAGATGGAGTGTCTACTAGTCAATAGTAATAAAGATGTTTGGAAGGGAGCATGGTTTTGGGGGGGAGATAATGAGTTCAGGATTGGATATGCTGAAATTAAGATTTCTAAAGGAAGGAGAGAAGGAAGAAGGAAGGAAGGAAAGGAAGGAAAGAAGGAGGAAAGATGAATGGAAGAAAGGAACAAAAGAAGAAGGAATGAAGAAAGGAAAGATGAAAGGAAGGATGGAAGAAAAGAAGGAAATAAAGAAAGAAGGAAGAAAGGGGCGGCTAGGTGGCACAGTAGATAGAGCACTGGCCTTGGAGTCAGGAGTACCTGGGTTCAAATCTAACCTCAGACATTTAATAATTACCTAGCCGTGTGGCCTTGGGCAAGCTACTTAACCTCATTGCCTTGCAAAATCTAAAAAAAAAAAAAAAGGTAGAATGGAAAGAAAGAAGGAAACAAAGAAGGAAGATAGGAAGGAAAGAAGGAAGAAAGGAAAAAGGGAAGGAAGGAAAGAAGGAAGAAAGGAAAGAATATTTATATAATTTATAATAGCTTCTACTACATACCAGGACTTCTCTAAACACTTCATTTGATCCTAACAGCCTTGAAACATAGGTGCTATTAGCCTCATTTCATAGTTGAAGAAACAGAAGTAGATAGCAATTAGATGATTTGCTTAGGGCCAGACAGCTAGGAAGTATGTGAGACCAGACATGAATTCAGGTCATCCTTATACCAAGACTAGCATCTATCCACTGTTCCACAAAGACATGTAAGAGTTCAAGGTTCAAATCTTTTCCTCTTTTTCTTGACCTCTTTGGGATACAGACCTAATAGTACTAGTACTGGATCAAAGGTACACACAGTCTGATAGCCCTTGGGTATAGTTCCAAATTGCTCTCCAGAATGGTTGGATCAGTTCACAACCAACAATACCTTAATGTCCCAGTTTTCCCACATCTCCAACATTTACCCCATTTTCCTTTTGTGTAATATTGGCCAATCTAGTATAGGTGTAGTGTAACCTCATAGTTGCTTTAATTTAATTTCTCCAATCAGTGATTTAAAACATTTTTTTCAAATGACTACAGATAGCTTGAATTTCTACATCTGTAAACTGCCTGTTCATGTCCTTTGATCATATAACAATTGGGAAATGACTGTTATTCTTGATTCAATTCTCTCTATATTTTAGAAATGAAACCTTTATCAAAAATGCTGACTGTAAAAATTGTTTCCCAGTTTTGTGTTTTTCATATAATTTTGATTGTGTTGGTTTTATTTCTGTAAACCCTTTTTAGTTTAATATAATCAAAATTATTCATTTTGCATTTCAGTCTTCTCTCTCTCTCTCTCTCGTTTGATCATGAATTAATCTCTTCTCTATATGCCTTACCTTCCTAAATGGCTTGGCATCTCTCTTTATGTCTAAATCATGTACCCATTTTGGCATCATCTTGCTAAACAGTGTGAGTTATTAGACTGTGCTTAGTTTTTGCTATTCCATTTTCCAGTTTTTTTAGAAGTGTTTCTTAAATAATGAGCTCTTATTTCAAAAGTCAGACATTTTGCATTTATCAAATAATAGATTATTATAGTCATTTACTGGTGTCTTCTGTAGCTATGCAATTCCACTAATTCACCACTGTATTTATTAGCCAATTCCAACTAGTTTCATTGATTGCAGCTTTATAATATAGTTTTAGATCTGTTACATCTAAGTATCTTCCTTTTCATTTTTTTCATTTAATTCCCTTGATATTCTTGTTCTTCCAGATGAATTTTGCTATTATTTTTCTGACTTTCTAAAATAATTATTGGTATGACAAATAACCAATAATTTTGATTGGTATGGCACTGAATCAGTAAACTAATGTAGGTAGAATTTTCATCCTTATTATATTGGTTCAACCTACCCATGAACAACTGACATTTTCAAAAATGTTTAGATGTGAAGTGTTTACTAGTGTTCATATAGGCTTAGGCTTGTCTTGGCAAATGAACTGCTTAATATTTTATAATGTCTATAGTTATTCTAAATAATTTTTTTCCATCTCTTGCTGCTGAGTTTTGTTGATAATACATAGAAATGCTGATTCAGATTTATGTCTTTATATCCTCCAACTTTGCTAAAATTGTTAAATATTTCAAGTAGCTTTTAATTGATTCTCTACGTATTCTATCATCATCAAAGAATTCTAATTCCTTCAATTTCTTTTGTTATTGCAAAAGATAACATTTCTTGTGCAATATTGAATAATGGGCATCTTTTTTTCATCCCTGATCTTATTGAGAAGGCTTCTAGTTTATCCTCATTACAGATAAAGCTTGCTGATGCTTTATATAATTTTATATAGCTACTACTTTTTGTTTTAAGGAAAATTCTATTTGTATGTTCTCTTTAATAGAAATGGGGGTTGAATTTTGTAAAAAAATTTCTGCATCTAATGAGATAACCATATGATTTCATAATCATATGAGATCAATCATATGGGTTGTTACTGATACAGTCAATTATACTAATAGTTTTCCTAATATCGAACCAGCCCTGTATTCTTGATGTAAATCGCAGATAGTCACAGTGTATTATCCTGATGATAAATTGCTATAATAATCTTTGCTAATATTTTATTTGCAATTTTTCATCAATATTCATTAAGGAAATTGATCTATAATTTTCTTTCACTGTTTTGACTCTTCTTGGTTGAGGTATCAACACAATATTTGTGACATAAAAGGAATTTGACTATACATCCTTCTTAAAAAATGAGCTTTTGCTCTTTGTATTCACACCTTGCATACATTTTAAAAGGAAAAGGATATGACTGCTCACAATAATGCATTTTTTTATGAATAGGGACTCGGATTCTTGTCAGGAAATGTAGCCTTTGGAATGTTTAGAATGAAAAAGTGTGAAGAGGAGCTTGCTGAGAGAGATTAACTAAAAAACTACTAGGCAAAATTCAAAAAAATAGTTTACTGAGCAAATGCAGAACCAGAAATTGTTCTCACTTGCTATTTCTTTTTAATAGCAGAGACAAACTTTGCTTAGAAAACGATTTCAGCATCTGTAGCCAGCTTCAGTCTTATATGAATTTAACTTGATTTCATGGGATGGACCAGAGGCTGAAACACTGTAGCTCATGGCTGTCAGCAGAGAAAAATAGCTGGGAATCAAACAAACAGCTTCATCGCTGAGATTGTTTCAGGCTAAAAACTCTTCCAGCAGCTGTTTGCTTTGGCTATTATTCCTGTCCATTTTTTTTAAGCCAAAAAAAAAGATTTTCTTTTTAAAAATGTGGGCTGGTTATTTCTGAAGTCAGGAAAAGGTCTTGTCCTTGTAGCGTTGTTGGCTTTTTGCTGTTTTGACAGTTGGGGGAAAGGGCTTTCCTTTCTGTTCTCCTCCTCCTTGTTTCACTGTGTTAATTCACAGAACTGGGGTTGCTGGAGCAGGAAGGGAAAAAAAAATAGCCAACTTCTGAGTTCTTTAATCCCAGACATGCAGCCTGGTGGTAGTTACCTTCCAGAGAAGTTCACGCCCCAAAGGAATGGTTAGTCTTATATAGCCACTGACTCACTTAGGGGAGAGAGAGAGAGAGAGAGAGAGAGAGAGAGAGAGAGAGAGAGAGAGAGAGAGAGAGAGAGAGAGAGAAGAGAAAGAAGGAGAAGAAGAGGAGGGAAGGAGAGGAGGAAGGAGAAAAAGGGAAGGAGAGAGAGAGAAGGAGAAGAAGAGAGAGAGAAAGAGAGAGGAAGAAGGAGGAAAGGAGAGAAGGAGAGGGGGAGAAAGAGAGAGAGAGAGAGAGAGAGGAGAGAGAGAGAGAGAGAGAGAGAGAGAGAGAGCAAGCTTAAAATGAAGGAAAGCTTTGCCTCTTCCTGCAACTTGTAATATTATTAGCTGCAAAAAAATTTTTCAAGATGACTACTACTTTGATTTTGATTTAAGGAATCTTTTTTTTTCTGGAAATACTAAAGTTGGAGCCTTCCAGACTGAGGTTAGAAGCATTTTCTTTGGCAGCAAATCTCTATTTTTATAGAAGCCATGCCTGTTCTTGGGGTTGCCTCAAAGCTAAGACAGCCAGCTGTTGGGTCAAAGCCTGTTCATACAGCCCTTCCGATTCCAAATCTTGCCACCACTGGGTCACATCAGTATACTTCAAGATCTTTGGAACTTTCTGGAGCCGAGAGTTCCATGCTTGCTTGTCAACTAACGTTAAAGTCAACCTGTGATTTGGGGGAGAATAAAACTCTCCCAGGAAAAACCAAGGAGACTGAAGACAGCAAGGTCAGTGATGAAAGTTGCCTATAGCCCTCAATGGTTAAACTGTGAATTCATTTATCTGGAGTGTTGAGAAATGGGGAGAAGAGGAGCTAGGGAGCACGTGTCTAAGCCAGAAGGCTTATTGGATACTTGACAAGTTCAGCAAGAGTCCTAGGTTTTCTGTGTACTAACAGAGGATATTTCTTGATTAAGTTGTGACTATAGTTCTATGAATCTGCATCTTTTTTATATATAAATGGCTGGGCATCCTGCAAAATCAGGGATTGAGCCTGAGGGTGGCAGAATGATCTTTTTGATTGTTACTACATTTGAAATAGTCAAAGAATTCTCATCTTTTAGTTCTCCTGTAGAAATAGGTCCTTATCTCAAATAATGCACAAAAAGAAAAGCTGCGTCTCTTGTCCAAAAACTTGTATTTATAGTGATCCTAAACAGGAACTGAGAAAATATGCCTTTCTCATTTTTGCAGAGGTGGGGGACAAGTACAGAATATGACGAATACTGTTAGACTTTGTAAATTACTAGCTTAGTTTTGCTGAATATTTTCCCCCATCTGTCTTTCTTTCTTTGCAGTCTCTGCATTAAGGGAAGGCACTCTGGTGGTGGGTTGGAAGGGAGTGTTGGAATAATATTGGAAATTAAGATTCTATCAATATAAAAAGATTTTTTCTTAAAGCAAATTAAATAATTTTAACTTGGATAGATGGGTTCTTTAAGTTAAACATTCTTTATTTGATATTATAGATCAGTTTCCAGAAGATTTTGTCTGAACTTTCACTATTTTTTTATATTAGGAGTTCTCATGATCATTCATCTGGCTTCCAGTTATTTGATTGATTCTAGCTTGTACAGAAAAGTCCTGATTTGTTTGTACTGGTTTCTGTTATGTACTAGTATACTTCAGATATATAATAGCAATCATAGTTATGTCACAGGCAAACTGCATAGATTGTATGGTCTCATTTATCATATTTCTAGTTAGATGAAATTTCTAGACTTGGATAAGCCCCATTGTGATATATTTTGACACTGTAGGACATCAAATAGGTGACTATGTGAACTAGTGAATAGAGTATCAGGCGTGGAGTCTTGCAGACACTTCTTCCTGAGTTCAAACCTGACCCTTACTAATTGTGACCCTGCTCAAGTCACTTAACCCTATTTGACTCAGTTTCCTCATTGGTAAAATGAACTAGACAAGGAAATGAAAAACCATTCCATTATTTTTGCTAAGAAAACCTCAAACTGGAGGCAAGAAGAGTCAGATGTGATTGATCAATGAGAACAATAATCCTGTTTACTATATTTCCCTATGTTTTGATTTTTATATCCTTGCTATTGTTCTTTTACATTTGTTTCACTCTTTTTTTAGTGTTTTATTTTTGCAAGACAATGGAGTTAATTGGCTTACCCAAGGCCACACAGCTAGGTAATTCTTAAGTGTCTGAGGCTGGATTTGAACTCAGGTACTCCTGACTCCGGAGCCCATGCTCTATCCACCGCACCACCTAGCCACCCCTAGTTGTTTCAATCTTGGCAGAGTGATTCACCATTTTCTTCTTTAGCTCCTTTTTATAGATGAGGAAACTGAGGTATACAGGGTTAAGTGACTGTGTCAGGGTCACATGACTAGTGAGTATTTGAGGTTAGATTTGAACTCGAGTACTGTATCCATTTCAGACTTGGCTATCCTAATAGGATTATTATCTACATAAGGAGACCCTACACTGCTTCAGTTTTACCCAAGTCATTGTAATCTGGAGGAGTATAAAGTCTTTAGACATAGTCATAAAATTGTAGTGTCATCATTGACATTAGAAGTAATCTCAGAGGATAGGAAGCCAAGCAGACAGAGAGCTGGATTTGAAGTAAGAAAGATCTGAATTCAAATTGAATCTCAGATATTTCTTAGTTATATGACAAGTCACTTAATTTTTTAACTTCTATCTGCCTCAGTTTCCCCAGCTGTAAACTCAGGTTAGGTAATAATAGCACAGGCCTCCTGGGTTTTTTTTTTTTGAGGATCAAATAATATATGTATAATACACTTAGAATGCAATCAAGTTCCCTTCCCTTTCTCCCCAGTCTATTCCCAAACCATCCCACTCCCATTCATTTTATAGTTGAGGAAACTAAAACCCAGAAAGGTTGTGACTTGTCCAAGGACATATAAACCACAAATATTTGAGGTAGGATTTGAATCTAACTCCTTGGATTCCAGAGTTAGTGAGTGTTTTTTCTAGGAGAACTGTGTTATCTAAAATCTTGACCTGTGGCTAATTGTAGATTTGTGTCTTCTATTGAATTTATGATCATAAAATAGCAGTTTGGAAAGGATTAAGTTTTATTTAGGGCAACTTGTACCCCAGAAGGTATCGACTCTATAACATCCTGTCAAGTGATTCCAAAGACTCTTTTGGAAGATCTCTGTCTATGGTGTGAACTGCTTCATTGTTAGGAGGTTTAGATCTGGGCAACTTATGGACACCATAGTACATAGAGAAACAGATTTGAATTTGGGAAGACTCATCTTCCAGAGTTCAAATTCAGCCTCAGCCTCTAACTAGCTGCATGACCTTGGGCAAATCACTTAACCCTGATTGCCACAGACTCCTCATCTGTAAAATGAACTGGAGAAAGAAATGATAAACCTCTCCAGCATCCTTGCCCCCCCCCAAAAAAACAGATGGGGGGGTCACAAAGAGTCAAATACAACTGAAATGATTGAACAACCACAAGATTCCTCTTGAATCTAGCCTCAAATTTCCTTTCTGCTTCTTCTCTTATTTCTGTCCCACCCTACCCTCAGGATCAAGCATAACTCACCTAATCCCTTAAAAAACCTTGAAAATGACTAGCCTGACCCCTTTAAATCTTCTCTTCTCTGTATTAAAGACCTCTAGTTCCTCCAACAAATTTTCTGATGGCTTAGTTTTGATTTTTCCCACCAGTCCAACCTCCTTGGATATATTCCAACTCATCCATGTCCTTCCTAAAATGTGGCACTCAGATTCTAATATAGGGGTCCAGATGTGGTCTGACATGCTTCAGGAAGGCAGCCTACCTCCTAATTGTTCATGTCAGTTTGGCATATGGTACCTCCCAGCAGGGAGTCTCTGACCACTGTAATCCTTTTTCTCTGCCTCTGATGGGGACTGGACCTCCTCTTTGCTGGGGTCATCCACAGCTCCTCATTATACTTCAGAAACTGAGAAGCTGCCTCCTTTATTCCACCTTCATTTCACCCTCTATGGAAAGAACTTCAAATCTGGTTAAGAGCTCTAACTATTTAGTGGATCATCCTTAAGTGTTCTGGGCTACATTTTACTATTCTCAGATTCCTTGACAGCATTCTGAATTACCCCTTGCTCCTGCTCCTGCTCCTTCTGATTCTCCTTCTTTTGAAGTAGTCTCATTTTTTAAAAGAAGGAATTTTTAACCTAGGATTCATGATAGATAAATAGACAGAGAAAGACAGATAAATAGGAGGTTATAGCTTGTTGTTATTAGGTCATTTTCAGTCATTTTGACTCTTGGTGAACCTTTTCAGGATTTTTTTGGGGGGGGGGGGGCAAAGAGACTAGAATGATTTGTTATTTCCTTCTTTTAATTTTTTTTTAAAAAATATTTATTTAGTGCAAGAGTTACTTGCCCGAGGTCACAAATATTGTGTCTGAGGGTGGATTTCAACTCAGGTCCTCCTTACAGATGGGGAAATTAAGCAAAAAAGGGTTAAGTGACTGACTTGGTCAGAGTTACATAGTTAATAAAGGTCTGAAGCTGGATATGAACTCAGGTCCTCCTGATTCCAGGGCAACAGTTTATAAGCTATGTCCTCTAGCTGCCCCATACACATATATACCTCCATATAAGTGATTTCCTTTTTAATACCTTGGTTTTTATTTTATGTTTTTAAAGAAAATAATATTCAAGAGAGACATATACAGGCTTTACCACACTGCTAAAGGGGATCATGACCCAAAAAATCAGTAATGATTATTTAAAAGGAATACTCTTCCTTGTATTTGTCCTTCATTCTCTAAGAAGATCACAACATCAGTAAGGTGATGCCATGATGAGCATCTGAATTGAATTTGAGTGAGGGGGTGCTGTGATAAGTCACCAGTCTGTTTCTCCCCCAGAGCATCTGGATCCAGTGGCCAGATATGAATCAGAATGACTGGAGATGACAGTGGGTGTGAGGCAGACAGGGTTTATGTGACTTGCCCAAGGTCACATAGAAAGAGTCAAGTGTCTGAGGTGACATTCGAACTCTAGTCCTCCTGACTTCAAGGCCAGTGTTCCAACTACTACACCACTTCTTCCTAGTAACCTGGAGAATAAAAACACATTCTTCAAGTCTTTTCTTTTCTCCTCTAGTTAGGAGACCATTATACACTATCTGGTCCCAGAGTACAATTCAAATTGTATTATACATTACTCCCCCACTCATGATTTAATTAAAATGGTCTCCTTAGTAGTCCTTGTACATGAATGAATGAGGATGCCATTTTCCATCTTTGTGCTTTGGCATGGCCAGTCTATCATATATAGTGTTCATTTTGTCTTATCTTTACCTCTTATTATATTTTATTTCCTCCATAACTAGACTCAAGCACCATCTTTTATTTGAGGTTCTGAGTTACTCAAGCCCCCTCCCCCAACAAATAGCTTTGATTTTTAAAAATTTTTTAATTTAAAAAATATTTAAGGTATTGGAGTTTAAGAGTTACTTGCCCAAGGTCATAAAGAATGTGTCTGAGGGTGGATTTGAACTCAGATCCTCCTGACTACAGGGCCCATGCTCTATGCACTGCACCACCTAGCTGCCCCTAATAGCCTTGTTTTTATTTTGTAAATATGCATGTTTCCTCCTTCTCAATGAAATATAAGATCTTGAACTGTATCCATAAATGTCCTTTAAAAAATGTTTGATTCATTTATTCACTGTCAATACTTCATCATTATTTGACATGGCCTATATATATATATATATATATATAATTTCTTCAGGGATTTATAATATTATCACCCTAAATACATGCCATGTTTAATGAACCCTTTACATTTAGACCTCATTTTTACTCATAAAACAATGTTATTACCCTCTTAAAATCTCTATGATCCATATCACTTCTAGAATTCTACTATGCTATAGCACTATTCATTTAAGTGAAAAAAATTTTCTTTGACTTTGATGTCTTTAAATCATTTTTCAGTTCAGCCTGCGGTCAGTTGAACTTAGAAAATTTAGAGTAAGAGTCGAAGAAAAATCTACATTCTCAACAAACTAAAAATTAAAAATGATTTGTTTGCTCAAAATATTGAGGGGAATTGCCAGGCATCATCATCCTTCCTTCCCATGTACCCACAATGACTGTCTAGATTAGCAAGAAAGAATAGATAAATACACATTTTCTTGGAGTGAATAAGGCAAAAGTCTTTCTAAGTTCTCTTCGAATTTCAATTTGCTGATGATTCTGTCCCAAGATTTGACCACTCTGAGTACTAATTTTCAATAGAATTATGGTTACTCTTCTTTGTTGAAAGCAGATTAATCAGACATATGATATTCTTACAAGATTGTGGCAAGCCATGTTGTATTTATCGGAATGTTTCCATCATGTCAGTTATCAGTTAAAATTCCTTTGAAATGGTTGTAATGAATATCTAGTCAGCTTTTCAAAATGATCTAAATGTTACTGCAGTTAAGTTTTTTTTTCCTGCTTTTTTTCAAGGCACTGGGGTTAAGTGACTTGCCCAAGCTCACACAGCTAAGTAATTATTAAGTTTCCTGAGGTCACATTTGAATTCAGGTCCTCCTGACTCCAGGACTGGTGCTCTATCCATTGCATCACCTAGCTGCCCCAATTAAATTTTTTTTTAGGTTTTTGCAAGGCAAATGGGGTTAAGTGGCTTGCCCAAGGCCACACAGCTAGGTAATTATTAAGTGTCTGAGACCAGATTTGAACCTAGGTACTCCTGACTCCAGGGCCGGTGCTGTATCCACTGCGCCACCTAGCAGCACCCCCAATTAAAATTTTTATATAGATTGTGTACTTTTGAGAAAATAAACCTTTGGTAGCTTTACATTTGTAGAGAGGAAAAGAAAGTGATAGGAAATACCATTATTAGTAATACATTTATATGGAGGGATCATCCTCTGCACTTGGTCTAAAGAGAGGTTGAAAAGCCCAGTTCTGGTGTCCAAGAAACAGTTTAATTAAAGAAACACGATATATATCTTTGGATGAAATAAAAGGACTTGTTCATAGGATCATAGATTTAGAGTTGAAAAGATCCTTAGAAACTATTGAGTTTAACTCATTAAATTTATAATTGAGAAAACTGAGGCCCAGGAAGGTTGAGACTTGCCCCCTCACATAATAAGTATCCAGGGTGGGATTTAAAATCTCATCTTCCTGAGTAGCATTCTTCCCATTGTGTCCATACTCCCTTCTCTTTTAATCATTACACCTGAGTCAATCTTGTTTATGATTTTTCACAAAATATCTACCCAAGAGTCTTCCCAATATTATGCTTCTTTTTATCCTTTTAATATCCCTTATAAGCTATGATCCAGAATTCTTACAAGCCCTGCCACTAGAGAGGGCAATTAATTGGCAAAGTGCATATGTGTGTGTGTGTGTGTGTGTGTGTGTGTGTGTGTGTGTGTGTGTGTGTGTGTGTGTGTGTGTGTAGTGCTAGACTTGGAGTCAAGAGTTCCTGAGTTCAGATCTGACCTCAGACACTTCCAAGTTGGGCAAGTCTCTTAATCTCACTTTGCCTCAGATCTCTCCTCATTAAAATAAAGTGAAAAAGAAAATAACAAACTACTCCATTATCTTTGCCAAGAAAAGCCCAGATGCAGTCATGAAGAGTCAGAACAACAAACACAAATTTTGTTTTGTATTTGTGAAGACAAACAAAGGTAATTGTTACTAACTTAGAAAGGCTTTAAGTAGTAGATATATCTGCTTTCCAAGACTACTTTAAGTAAGTAAAGATTATTTCCTTATCAGTGGCTTGACCAAAACAATTATTTCTTCTTATCTCTTAAGAACCTAGCACACTGCCATGAATATAGTATAATAGATATTTGAATTTTTTAAAAAAATCAACTAATTTCCCTTATCCTCCCCACCCCAAAACTACAATACTATAACTATTTAATCATCAACCTCACAGTCTGGATAATAAAATATTATAGGAATTCATGGAAAAGTATGCACTAGACAATGAAGAACAGGTAAGATTTATATAAGTGTAATTCGTGTTGAATTGTTTTGCACTGAGGGAAAGGAGAAGGACCTTCCAGGGAGTATTATTGTGTCATTTGACTGAAGCTGATGGCTTGTCCTGGGGATCAGTGGAGAGGTACATTTGGACCAGATTACAGGTGGTCTTGAATGCTAGAATAAAGAGTTTAGACTTTATTTTGCAGGCAGTAGAATGCTATTGCTGAGGTAGAATAACTGGATTTATATCTTAAGGGGACTTGAATTCAAATCACATATTTAATACAGATACCTGTGTGATTTGGGGGCCGCTCCCTTAACCTCTGTTTCCTCACTGGCAAAATGAATGGAAATCATAGAATCAGAGGTAGGTGAGATAGAGAGACTGTCTGATCTGATTCCCTCAATGAGGAGCTGGAGGCCAGAGGGGCTAAGTGAGTAATAATCAGTTCAAGGCAAATAAACCATTTATTCAGCTTCTACAATGTGTCAGACCGTTATCTAAATACAGGTGATACAAAAATGATAACAGTATTAAGAAACTCATACTCAACTGGACTCAAAGTAGCAACTGACCTCTAGGATCTTTTCTAGCTCAAAAGCTATCATCCCCTGCTGAAGGCTTTTGAAAAAATTAGGATTAATTTGCCTTCCCTCCTCTCTCATTCATCTCTCCTTCTCTCTCCTTCTCTCTCCTCTCTCTCTCTCTCTCTCTCTCTCTCTCTCTCTCTCTCTCTCTCTCACTCTCTCTGTCTCTTTACCTCCCCAACTCTCTCCCTCTCTCTTTTCTCTCCCTTTTCCTCCCTCCTTCCATTTCCAATCTCTTTTTCTTTTCCTTTCTCCCTCATCCTTTTCTCCTTCTCTCTCATTTTCCCCTTTCTTTCCCTTCCCCTCTCCTTCTCTCTCTCTCCCCCATCCATCTCTCCCTCTTCTGTAGTCAGATTTGGAGGCATAAATTCTAAGAATTCCATATGAAATATGAATCGACAGATGCCAATACAGTAGATCCCTCTATTATTCAGCTGTTTCCTTTTTGGAGAAGGTACCTGATTACAAGAGCCTTCGGACACTCCCGTTGGCTCACTCCCATGATGGTGTTGCCAGAACTGCCTCTTTACAGCTGCATAGGTCAGCTCAGTGGTCCCTAGATGATCCCTCTTTCCTTTTCTGCTTTTGCTGTCCGTGCATATATTGGGTTTTTTTTTAAAACTTGATCTCTTTTCCACTTGTAAAGGTTGTAATCAATGCCCCAGTGCTTCTAATCAACAAGAAATTCCCAAAGAGGATAATATCAAATTTAATATACATTTTCCAAAAGTATTTTCTAGAATATCATAATTAAGCTTCAGGTCATTTTTCAAAATTTTATTTGCTTTTCATATCAGTAATACAATCAACAATTAAATGGGACCAAGAATTCTTCATTTTGGGGGGCATGTAGAATTTGCTATACCTTAATTATATGCTTTCTACCTTCAATTATAGAAATAGTTTCTTAAGAATTTTTTTTTCTCCCCACACAAACTTAAGGAGCAATGTCTACTGAAGGAAAGAGAACAAATATTTATATGTTTACTTAGGTGACAGTTACTATACCAGGTACTTTAAAAAATGTTATCTCATTTATTCTTCAGACTCGATTACTATTATTATCATTTTCATTTAAGAATGTTGAGGAAACTGAGGAAAACTGAGTGATTTACTCAGGATCACATGGCTACTATGTGTCTGAGGCTGAATTTGAACTCAGGACTGCCTAATTCCAAGCTTATTTCTCTATCTGATGTGCCATCAGTTGCCTCTATAGAACTATTCTAATGATAAAAGTATTAATACAATTTTACATATGTATGTATGTATTCATATGCACACACCTATTTGTGTCTAATGGTAGTTAACTCTAGGGTGGCGGAAGGGAAGAAAATAAATTTACATAATAATTTTGTGGTATATTTGAAAAGATTAGCAAGTAGTATGTAGAAGATTTGCAGTTTCATGTATAATCATATTTTATTGTTCTCTGTTATGGAAATGTTTGTTTAATTCCATAAATTAAAGGTGAAAATTAGATAAAAGTAATCTAAAATATTGAAATTCTATCCATTCTTTTCATTTGATTCATTTATTTTTTTCCCCCAAGAGAAAGACTAGCTGTGGTAATGTGACATATATTGGCATTTCTTCTCTTCTTAATATTTTCCAGTGGCATGGATTCATTTAAAATGTTTTTATTAAAATACTTTCTCAAATTATTTTTCATTTTAAGTATCACATGATTGACATATAAAGATAGTCCTGATATCCAAACTTTACCTGTGACCACTTCCTCCATGTACTTTGCATTGAAAGCCTTTAAACCCTTCCTCAACATAAGTACATGTTGTAGTTAGGATATTCTGGAGAGCTCTAGATTTTATGGCTAGGAATTTTACGGCTTTCTCTCTTTATTCCCCAATCTCCATTACTTCCCCCACCCATTCCCCAGCTAGTCAAGGGTGGGGTCACTGCTGGCTGGATTGTCAGTAATAGACTACTGCTTATAAAAAAGAGTCAGAGGAGGAGGAGGCATACATCCTTCCCTTTGTGTATATGCCACCCCTTCCCCCATTATCCCATGGCTTCTCCTCTCCCACCCATCCAGGAGCTCCAATAAAACATGTAAAGTGCCTTTGAGTACTATATAAATGTCAGCTATTATACTGGTTACTCAAGGCCCAGAATTGTCTCTGGCAGCAAAAACAATCTGTGCCAATCCCTGCTCTTGGATTTATCCTTCTCTGTTCCCCAGCCCCCACCAGGGTCCGCCTATTCCCAACCCCAGCTCCTGTGACTAAGTGCTCAGCATGGTTTGAATGTGGTTTTCCTCTAAGACTACATGAATACAACTTTAGACCTTTGCACACAAAGACCTACCATTAACATCTCTATATAACTTGGTCCTTTCCTTGCTCCAAGTGAACCAAGAAGTGGAATGGGTATGGGTATAAGCCAGAATCCTTGGAAGAGAAAGTAGTTGAATGGAGAAATCAAAGGATCACAGATCTGCAGACCCTCAGGGGTCATCTGATCTTAAATCCTTCATTTTAGAAATGAAAAAACTAAAATTGGGAGAAGTTAAATGTGTTGGGATATTTTCTGTGTGTTTGTGTGTGTGTGTGTGTGTGTGTGTGTGTGTGTGTGTGTTATACATCCCCTCATTCTCCAAAAGGATAAATGGCAGGCATCAGGATGGCAATGTCTTAAGTGAATTGAATTTAAGTGAGGTAGAACTGCAAATTTTCACAAGAAAGAACAGGCAACATCATAGGTCAAATTCGCACACAGGACAGAAGCAGTGTTCCTTCCATTGCGTTACATTTCCTGTGAGCCAGATCTGAGTTCAAATTCTATCACTGTCACCTAGTGATGGGTAAACAAGTCACTTAAGCTTTCACTGTCCCAGGTAACAACAGCAACAATAAATGATGGCTATAATGATGTTGATGATTGATGATGATGATGATGGTGGTGGTGGTGGTAAATAGGGTTCTGGAGGTGTTAATAGCACTTAAAGGTTTGCAGAGCATTTTATAAATATTATTGTTTCAGTTTCAGGGACTTCTATTAAGCTCCATTTTACATATGAGAAAACTGAGGTAGGCAGAGGTGGGTGATTTCTTCAGAGTCTGAGGCAGGACTAAATTTATAAATAATAGGGCACTTATTTGACTGCATTAGTAAAGGGAATATTCTCAATGGGGAGTTCCCTTCACTAAAAAATATTATATTGTCTAGACACCCCCAAGCTCCCTGCCAGAAAGGAAAAAAGTCCCTTATCTCTAAGGAAAAAAAAATCCTCCCCATATCCAATAAAGTAAGTTCTCCTTAAGGAAGGGACAGTAGTCCCAGTAATACATGGTTACTGAATGGTTTGTTTAATTGAAATGGAGGTAATTAGAGTCCTACAAATATGCATGGGAAGCTCTCCACACTTCATGCTCAGTAATACTCCAGATGCAGAATTCTCTCCAGATTCATAAGCTCCTTTTTATCCCCACCCCACCCAAGCACCTCTCCCTGGAATTCCTGCCCTGCCCCAGACCACAGCATCTATTCCTTGAAGCTACTGCCTTAAATCTGTGAGAAGTGGGGCAGAGAGGAAACTACCACTGCTATTTCTCTTCTGGGGTAGAGATATAATCCTTGAATGAATGAATGAATGAATACATGAATGAATGAATGAATGAATGAGGAATAAAATGAAGATGACACCTGGTGATTACTTTGTAATATTAGTATAACCTCTTTCAGCCTTAGTTTCTCCATCTGTAAAATAGGGACAATAACATCATCTACCTCATAGTTTGTTACAAGATTCAAATAAGAAAATATGTATTAAGAACTTTGGGGCAGCTAGGTGGCACAGTAGATAGAGCACTGGCTCTGGAGTCAGGAGTACCTGAGTTCAAATCCGTCCTCAGACACTTAATAATTACCTAACTGTGTGGCCTTGGGCAAGCCACTTAACCCTACTGCCTTGCAAAAAAAAAAAACACAAACTAAAAAAAAGAACTTTGCTAACCTAAAATCACTTCATGCATCCTATTTTTGGTTTTGCTGTTTTTATTATTTCATTTTCTCTTTTCTTATGAGAAAGCATTATTTTCTTCTCAAATAAGTAGCAAATTCAAGTTAAATAAACAAGCAGTTACTAAATCCTGTTTTGTGACAGGCACTAGGTGAAATACAGAGGAATCAAAGAAAGGAAAAAATAATCTGCTGTCAAGGAGGTCATAGTTTAATGGGAGAGAAAAGATCAAGTCACACTTTCATTCAATTACACACAATCTTCAATTACAAAGAACAACATGCAAATCATATATATATGTATATTTATATATTTATATACACACACATCTATATGTCTATATATATTTATACATACACACATATACACACACACACACAGAGCTTAAATTGGCAGTAACCTCAAAAGGAAGGCATTAGCATTAAGGGGGATTGGAAAAGTCTTCTTGTAATAAGTAAGATTTTAACTGAAACTAAAGGAAGCCAGAGAAGCCAGAAGGTAGAGATGAAAAAGGAGAGATTTCTAGCTATGGAAGACAGCCAGTAAAAATGAAGAGTAATAAATTTTTTATAATATGTTATGGAAATGCTTATTTTATTCCAAAATTAATAATAAAATAAATAAAAAATTTAAATGCAGTATAAGTATCATAGAAAATGAGGAGATATAAAGATACCCTTGAGCCTATGTATTCAAAGAAGACATCGTAGAGGCAGGTGTTGATCTGAATCTCAAAAATGAGTTTGATTTAGATAAGCAGAAAGTAAAGAGAAGTGTGTCTACAACCAGATGCTGTACCATTTTTTGATGTCTGTTTTTCTCTTTTTTCTCTTTTTTTGAGTTTATGTGACCCTGTCTTCTATTACCATGCCTTTGATTGATGACTTAAAAGAAAAGGGAAAAAAATCCAGATCTTTGCCATTAGAATTAAGTAATATTTCAAAGTTCTCTTGAAAATGTGTTTTTTTGTTGTCACTCCAAAAGGGCTTGCCTAGAACAGTATGAAACACTTTTCTCTTGGATAGTCTTCACTTGGACCACAAAGAGAAATTCGATATTTGTGAGACAATTCATTCATTTGCTGCATGGCAATATAGACCCATTGCTACCAGTAAAGGCAATATCCATCAAAGAAATGTTGCAATTGCTGCCTGGAGGAAAAGTCACCAATGAATCAGGGAGATGGCAGAACTGAAAAGAATATGAGACTTTTTTTAAGAGGGAAAAAAAAGATTCTGCATTTTTTTATCAGATTCAGAAACTGAACATATGAAAAAATAACTCCTTTGAAAGTTATGAATATTTGACATTGGGTGTGCCCATACATAGAAAAATTTGCTGCCTGAATTTTTTCACAGCCAGAATGACTTGATGCTTTGAGTAAATGTATGTTGTTTCTAGGACACTCTATATTTCTCAAATATACTATTCAGGAGCTTTTAGTCTTGATGAGTTGCTAAAAGACTAGGAATCTTGCTGCAGTTATGATATCCTTTTGCCAAGAAAAATCCCTGAGATTAAATTTCAAATATATTATCATTTGCTTCAGTATCTTTTCCAGTGCTGGAAAAGAATTAGATTTCCTAGCTAGCCAATACCTCATCTTTAGTGTTACCTCTGCTATGAAACAACTTTGAATGAAGTCAGTTATGGGTGCAATAACTTGGGACTGATAGAATTTCTCTGTTCCGTTTTTATAGATTATATGGATAATATCATATGGTATTGGCAGAGATTTTAGAGATCATTTAGTCCAAATCGTTCATTTCATAGAGGAAGAAAACAAGGTCTATAGTACCCAGAGCATGTGATGTCAAATGGGGGATTTGAACTCATCTACTACTTACAAAATCAGAGTTCCTTCCATTATTTTTCTGTATTTCTTATGCTTCCCTAGACATCTTGAAAATTCCTGACAAAAGCCTCTTGATATAAAAAAATGTGACCAACTCAAGGAAAATATGGGACAAGACATTTGTAATGTAAGAAATCATATGACTGGCCTAGAGTTACATCCAAGGAAGAATTCAAAATCAAATCTTCATGAGGCCAAATTTTTGCCTCTGTCTACTGAGTACAAAAGGAGGAATCTACTGAGTTGCAATAATAATAATAATAATAATAATAATAATAATAATAACAAAACAATCCCATTAACTAGTATTTATTTAATGCTTGTACTAGTTGTATTATCTCATTCGCTTTTCATGACAACCCTGGAAGGAGGTGCTGTTATCTTTCATAGATGTGAAAACTGAGGACAAGTGAAATGACTTGCCTAGGGTCTCAAGAGTTTAGTCTGAGAATAAAACTGAATTCAGAAATTGAAGATAGGAGAACATGTTTGGTGTCAGGAAAGGCAAATGGGATAATTCATGGTTATGAGGGCAATTTCCTGTCAAAAAAAAAAAAAGAAAACAAAGAGTTCTGAAAGATATTCTGGGGAACCTGGTTTGGAATGCAAACAATGGTCAAAAACTGAAGTGGTCAAATGGAAAAAACACTTGGTCTGGTTCGTTATTGGACGCTGCATTGTTTTCTTCTGCATCAATAAGGACAGACTTGTTTCTTTGTGACTCACATAGAACTTCCATTACCCTAGGCCAAAAGAGCAGCTCTCAGTTGAACATACACTGATCAATGGATATTCAGAATTATAATTATAAAAAACAAACATTGATTAAGCAACTACTGTGTACCAAGACATTATACTAGGCACTGGGAATGCAAGTAAAAATATGAAGCAATTCTTGTTCTCTCAGGGACTGACATTCCAACCTAAAAGACAAAGTGGAGTTATGAAGAGTCTGGCACACAGTGGAAATGAAGAAATGATGACAACAAATTTTGACTCCAGTAGAATCTTCTATGGTTTCGTGTTGCTTGCAATGAAGGCTGTAAGGAAGGAAGGAAGGAAGGGAGGGAGGGAGGGAGGAAGGAAGGGAGGAAGGAAGGAAGGAAGGAAGGAAGAAAGGAAGGAAAAAGGAAAGGAAGAGAAGGCAGGAAGGCAGTCAAGGCAGGAAGACAGGAAGGAAGAAAGGAAGTAAGAGAAAAGAAAGGAAGGAAAGAATGAAGGGAGGGAGGGAAGGAGGAAAGGAGGAAGGAAGGGAGAAATGAAGGAAGAGAAAAGGAGAGGAAAGGAAGAAAGGAGAAAGGCAGGAAAGAAGGAAAGAAAGGGGAGGGAAGAATACAGGAAGGTGAGAAGGAAGGGAGGGAGGGAGAGAAGGGAAGCTGGGAGGACAGATGGTTGGAAGAAAAATGTGTTTATGTGTTTGTTTGAGTGTCTGTAGCCGGGAAGAGGGGGAAGGGGGGGAAGTGGACTTTTGAGCCATTATGATGTAAAAGAGAAAGCATCTGATTTGAAGTTAGAGACCTGGGTTCTCAATCTGACTTTGCAATTTACAACCTGTGTGATTTAGGGCAGACACTTCTTTTTCCTTATTTATAAAATGAGAACAATGAGGCTTGCTCACCTTATCACACAGGGCTGAAATAAAGATGAAATGAGATCACATACATGACAGAGAACTGTCATTGTAAAATTAAATGATTAAAAGATATTACTATGCTGCTCTTCTATTTCCACTGGCTTTCAAGCATCCTGTTTCTTCCCAAATCCTTTGCCAATTAAATGGAAATAGATTGTATTTCCTCCTAGTGACCTTTTTGCTCCACTCATAGAACTATGACCTCTATGTACATTATTTCATTTCATATTCATAACGGTGCTGTGAGATAAGTTTTATAGGCATTATTGTTCATATTAATAAAGAAGGGAACAGATAACTCAGAACTTAAGTGATTTGTCCATGTTCAAATAAGTATATCTTCATAATTCATTGTCTTCATTGGGTTATGACTTCCCCAGTAGTATTCATAAATGTTTTTTGAATTGAATTGTCTCTCTGAGACTCAGAAACTCAGAGTTACCAGTCTAACAAAGTCTAACAAATGATTTCATTTTCACTGGAATTATGTCTAATGTTTGTTGAACTGAATTAAATTTGGTGGCCATGGTATAGTTATCATCCTGAGACATAATTTTCTAATGCATGCTATCACTTCCAGCAAGGCTTTGAATTTGGTCTGACAGAGATGAATCCTTTCTTTAAAAATTTGCAAAATCAAATAACTTATTCTATTTTCTCCTTAACCATGTAAGCAAAGCAATGTAGTGCTGTGGTAGAGAACGAGTCTTGAGGCTAGAAACCAATTCATTAGCACTCATTTCTTAAGCATATGCTCTGGTTCAGGCATTGTGCTAGAAGCTCGGGGTTACAAATACAATGAATAAAATAATCTGACACATATTAACTGTGTGACCTTGGGAAAGTCACTTAACCTCTCTGTGTTGTAGGCAACTTTTTAATGCAATCCACTACACTTTTATTAAATTCCTATACTCAACAAATTCTGAGGAAATAATTTGAAATATAATAAAATTTAATTAAAATAAAAAAATTTCAAAAGACAGCATATTACAAGAAATTTACAATCATAGAGAAGGGGGTACAACATCCTAAAGGAGGCAGGAGAATTGGAGAAAAGGGGGTATCCTATTCCTTGGAGTTGAAACCAGAAATAGCAGATGTAGAGAGAAACAAGCTGGTTTTTGCCCTCTATAAAAAGGGAAGGATGTGAAGGATTTTGGTACTCCACCCTCCAACTCTCCAATCAAAGGGGAAAGGAGACTGAGGAAGGTGACGTCCATCAAGATTTAAGTTAGTAACATGGGGGTGAGATTAAAGCTGATAAATTTAACCTGAAAGGGAATCTATTGCTTGGAATTGAAACTAGGGACAACAGTAATTGCAGGTGGAAAATGTCCAACATGCTTTGAGTAGAGGGTGTTTGCTCACCCAGGATTCTCTACACCAATGGAATTATAGATTGAGTCCTTGCATCCATCTCAACATGATTTAATGATGCCATTAAGGTGGCCAATCTAATCTTCTGGCTGCTAGCATAATGAAAACTAAATTAAAATTCATTCAAAATTCAGCATCTTTTAAACTCTTTCTAGATCTTAGGCACTGTGCTAATCACAGGAGACATAACCACAATAAAAAGCAAATAGGTTATCCCTAACCTACTAATTTCAAAATCTTGTGATACTGTTTCAAATTCTCCTAGGCTGGCATTCTTTACTTATGTTTAAAACAATTTTCTGTTTAAAATATTAGATGATTTGAGATCCTGCCTTCAACAAAGATAGCACACCCATGGTTCCACATGAAAGGGGAAGCTATCAGAGAGCATTTTAATGAGGAGTAGAGATTGCGACTTTCACAGAAGGAAATACTTCTTGGATGGCCCCATTTCTTATCAGGATCTCTAGTAAAATGCTCAAGTGTCTGCTTGCTATTTCATGGCAGTTGTCTATGAATTTATGTATTCATACATAATATATAATCATGTATTCATCTATTGTCAAGCTATGATCTAATTTCTATGTATGTATGTATCACTTTTCTAAATGCTGTCTAAAAAGCCAGTGAAATGACATTGCCAAAGACCTTGATCTTTTTGAAATCTATACATATGGTCTCTGCATGAATATGAATATTCTAGTCTTCAAGTCAAAGAATCCCTTTGTCATGGGATGGATACTTTTGGTAACACAAACTGCTTCTATTAGAAGAAAGAGTCCACATGGCCACAGAATAAAGCTTGGCAAGACAATCCATTTTGGCAGTTCCTTCCAACTTTGATATCCTCCAATTCTCTGATTCATAGACAGAAGGAAAAAGTTTTAAATTCTTAATTGGACCAAAACTGAAAATGGGATACTAGCTTTACCCATTACTGTCCCAACTCAGTACCTATAAAAGCATACTAGTAGTGAAAAGTGTGTGGTGCTGGTCTCAGAAAGTCTTATAGTTGTTGAGTTTTGTTTTTTTTTTTTAATATCATAGACCCTTTTGGTAGTCTGGTAAAGTCTACTGCCCTTCTAAGAATATTTAAATAAAATAAAGTTCACAGGATTAAAAAGAAAACCAATTATATTGAAATACAGTTGTCAAAAGAAGAATTTTAACTTAATGGACCAAGTTAAGAATCCCTAGTCCAGGAAAAAAAAATTCCCCACATATTGGTTGCTTCTGAAAATTCTTTGAAAACTCTCAGGTGCTGTCAATTCAATTCTTCCAGCATACTTTTAATTACACATCAGGTACCCCTGCATTTCATTTACTAAAATTAAGCTATAGTTTCTATCAGTGATTATAAAATTGCTTTTTAGCCTATCACAAAAATAACACCTTAGTTAAAACCAGGTCCCTTTCCTCATTCATTTATTTTGTTAATTTCATTTGTTTAAATGGATATGATATGTCAAATTATGTTATAATATATACATTTATAAACTTATATATATATATATATATACATATGCTTCATCTTCATCATCTTTTTCTTCTTGTTCTCATTCTCCTCCCCCTCTCCCTCTCCTTCCCCCCTTCCCTTCCCTCTTTTCCTCCTCTTCTTCCTTCTCCTTTTTTCTTCTTCTTCATGCTTATTTCTACTTCCAAGTCTCATGATCTGTGACTACAGAATGAATTTTTTAATTTTAGGTTATGTTTCTTGCCTCCATACTTATCCTACTCATGGCTACCTCTTAGAATCCCAAGTGTCCCTTCAGTGTAATGACTCAGGTTCAGTTTTAAGAATTCTCTTCCTAATAGAATCTAAGTGCTTGATGGCAGGAAATGATGAATTTTTTGTCTTTATATGCCAGTTTCTGTGGATTATTTTGATATATTTCATGCTTCTTAATGATCTAAGCTACTGGATGTGATCTGAGGAAAAGAGACAGTCTACTCTTTAACAATAATTTATTGACTGGCTGTTTGGAAAGAGAGGGCAAGCAGGGCACTTATCTACCCATGTATGACTAGACGTATACTTCAGGTGAATTTTATGTTTCTGGGAATCTTTTTTAAGCTATAAGGTTTTTCTTTTCTGTTTTTATTGGATGGAGAAGTTTGGCTGCAGGGAAGCATAATATTTAAATTTCTGCAGAGGAATTAATAGTGCTTGGTCTGGTAAATGCAGGCATACAACAAATTCTTTTAAACACTGGATGAATTATAGATGGCCTTCATATATATATACATATATATATATACATACATATATATGTATATACATATATATGTATATGTTCCCTAGAAATCAAATCAAGAGAAGTAGAAAAATAAGGAAATACTAGAAAGGTTAAACATAGAACAGAAAGACATGTAGGCAGCCAAATCAAGAAAAAACCTGGAAAGAATGACTTCTATTACCCTTTCTTCATAAACCATGAGTGGTAGTTTGGAAGACTGGATGGAACACTGGACCTGGAGTTGGGAAGATGAAAGCTCAGTTATAGAACCAGGCACTGGAATAACTGTGGGATCTGAGGCAAGCACTGGTCCTCTCTTATCCTCAGTTTCCTAACCTGGTAATAGTAACTATTTCACCCAACTCATGGGGTTGTTGAGAGGGTCAAAGATAATAATATAGATAATAATAGCCTATTTTTAGAAAGTAGCTGTTTTAAGGTTTCCAAAACATACAAATGTATATGGATGTATGCATACACATCTGTTTATCTGTCTATCCTTCCTTCCTTTCTCCTCCCTCCTTCCTCCCCAACTCCTTTTTTCCTTCCCCTCTCCCTTTCATTTTCTCTCATCTTTCCTTGTTCCCTTTTATTGTCACTCTTTCATGCTCTCTGTCTCTGTCTCTCTGTCTTTCTCTCTATCTCTGTGTCTCTGTCTCTCTCTGCCTCTGTCTCTCTGAAAGCTCTTTGCCTTCTGATGATGTTGTGGTGCACCACTTTGGTTCCAATTCTTCCCACCTGGCCCCTGGTGCTGACGTCTGAGCTGTGCTCTAGAGGACTTGGCAGTAGGTACTTCCTGTTGTGCATGGGGCTTTCATTTCCAGACCATCTGTAAAACCACAACATAGGGAGGAAGAATGGCAAGCAAGAGTGAGGGCCTCCTGGTGAAAGGCGGGAAGCTGGAGGGCACCGCTGGGAGCCAGAGGAAAGGGGCTGAGTAGTTCAGATGTGATTTAGGGTGAGTAAGGCATATGTCAAAGGACAAGGCCTTGAGTCTCCACCAAAAAAAAAAAAATGAGTTCCTGGCAAGGGTTTTTATGTAACGGCTGTGGTTGCTTTTTTTGTGAATTTTGTCTCAGACAGAGAGGAAGAGGAAAAAAAACACAACAAAAAAAAAACTGGAATTGTATAACTTAAGAAATAGCCCTCAAAAACAACAAGCAAACTCTGAATTAAGCTCCTGGGTCTTTCCAGGCCCTCAGAGTCCAACCTCTGAATAAAACCTTCAGCTAGTCCTCTGAGCTGCTTCTGGGGCTTCTGAAGGAGGGAGGCCTCAGGGGAAAGCCTGTGGGAAGCATTTCCCTGCTTTAGTTTCCCTCTGCCCTATCTTTGTCAGCATAAATCAAAAACCTATCTCTGCTGGAGGTGGGCCAAGTTGCAGACTTCCAGGGTTGCCTTGTTCCCATTGGCTACTGAATAATGGGTTCATACCTTTTGTAATACAATCCAGGGGCTTGTACTTGTTTCACTGTCTTTTGCATGTCTCATAAAAATTGACAGGCATCTTTGTTTGATCATCTTGGAAGAACATAGCTAGGAGGCATGGTGGATGAAGAGTCAGGAAGGCCCAGACATTAGATTTAGACATTGCCTGACTGTGACCCTGGGCCAGTCCCTTCCTCCTCTTTGCCTCAGTCTCCTCATCTGTAAAATGAATTGGAGAAGGAAATGAAAACCCAGTCCACTTTGCCAAGAAGATCCCATGGGTTCACAAAGAGTTGAACATACCTGCGACAAATACCCCAACATGTTTAAATTTCAGTATGGCAGAGTATTTACAGCTCCAGATATAGCTAGAGTCGGGATATACCAGGGTTTTTAATTCTAGCCCTGTCGCTTAATTAGCTCTGCTACTCTAGATGAGTCACTCAGCTTCTATGAGTTACAGGCAGAGTGGTACATTAGATTGTATCCCAGATTTAAGGTCAGATAACCTGGGTTTGTATCCTAGCTCCAATATTTACTCTTTGTCCTTGTTCACCACTGAAGGGGGTGGAAAGGGAGATTGATAGAAAATATAGCTTATGAATATTCAGGTGGATGAATGTTCAAAAGACTTTCATGATATGTAGTTGGAAAAATAAAAATGAGATATCAAAAAAAATCCTCTTTGTTTTGGGATGGATCACTCATCTTCTCTGGGCTTCAATTTACCTGTCTGTAAAATGAGGTTTTAGACCAGATGTCTTCTAGGACTCCTCAACTCTCGATTTGTGACATTTTATAAGTGCTGGTTTCCTCATCTGTATAATAGTTCTCTCATATTCTCTCTCTCTCTCTCTCTCTCTCTCTCTCTCTCTCTCCCTTCCTTGCCTTCTTCCTTCCTTCCTTCCCTCCTTTCTCCCTTCCTTCCTTCCTTCCTTCCTTCCTTCCTTCCTTCCTTCCTTCCTTCCTTCCTTCCTTCCTTCCTTCCTTCCTTCCTCCCTTTCTCCCTTTCTCCCTTCCTTCCTTCCTTTCTTCTTTTCTTCCTTCCTTCCTTCCTTCCTTCCTTCCTTCCTTCCTTCCTTCCTTCCTTCCTTCCTTCCTTTCTCCCTTCCTTCCTTTCTTCTTTTCCTTCCTTCCTTCCTTCCTTCCTTCCTTCCTTCCTTCCTTCCTTCCTTCCTTCCTTCCTTCCTCCCTTCCTTTCTCCCTTTCTCCCTTCCTTCCTTCCTTTCTTCTTTTCCTTCCTTCCTTCCTTCCTTCCTTCCTTCCTTTCTTCTTTCTTCTTTTCCTTCCTTCCTTCCTTCCTTTCTTTCTTTCTCTTTCTTTCCTTCTTTCTCTTTCTCTCTTCCTTCCTTCCTTCCCTCTTTTCTTTCCTTCCTAGCTTCTTTCTTTTTCTTTCTTTCTTTCATTTTTCTTTCTCTTTGTCTTTCTTTCCTTCTGTCTTTTCTTCTCTCTTTCTCTCTTCCTCTCCCTTTCTCCCTCCCTCCCTTCCCTTCCTTCCATCCATCCTCCTTCCTTCTTTCTTTCTCTCTTTCTTTTTCTCTTCCTTTCTCCCTCCCTTCCTTCCTTTTTCTTTCTTTTTTCCTTTCTTCCATTCTTCCTTGCTTTTTTATTGTTTTCTTCTTTGCTTCTTTCTTTCCATTCTTTCTTCTATAGATATGTTTGTATATGGAAATATGTAATAATTTTAATTTGAGATCCTACTTCATTTCAGATTTTTATACATATGAATATTCATAAGCTTGCATATTTTTAGATAGAGAAAATACAATACTATCTACTACCTCATGAAGTGGTTTTGAGGAAAGTAAAGAATGAACCTCAAAGAACTTTATGAAAATGAGGTTTCTTTTGTTTTATTTTAAACTGGAATAGAGGCAAATAAATTCAAGGAACCTCCCTCTCTAATTGTGAAAAGTAGTTCTGCCAGTTTTCCTGTTGCTTTTTTGTCATTTCAGTTGTGTCTGACTTCATGATCCCATTTGGGGTTTCCTTGGCAAATCAATTTTGCCAGAGTGGTTTGTCATTTCCTCCTACAGTTCATTTTATGGAGGAAACTGAGATAAATATGGATAACCAATTTGCTCAAGGTCACATCTAGGAAATTTCTGAGACAGGATTTAAACTCAGGTCATCCTGTTTCCAGTCCCAGCATTTTCTATCCCTTCTGCCACTAGCTGGCTAGTTGTGCCAATGCTTGCGGTCTACATAGGAAGACATAAATAAGTCATATCTGACTTTTTGTGACCTTATGGACCTCAGTCCATGGAATTTGGCAAAGATACCCACGTGGTTTTTCATTTCCTTCTTTAGCTTTCTTATGGATGAGGAAACTGAGGGAAAGAGGGTTAAGTGACTTACCCAAGGTCACATAGATAGGATGCTGATTCCAGCGCTAGCTTGCTCTATCTACTTTGACAATTGATATTAAAAAGAAAGAAAGAAATAATGATAAATGGAAAGAAAGAAAGAAAGAAAGAAAGAAAGAAAGAAAGAAAGGAAGGAAGGAAGGAAGGAAGAAAGAAAGAAAGAAAGAAAGAAAGAAAGAAAGAAAGAAAGAAAGAAAGAGAATCAATCCATGTGACAATGAGATTTAAATTGATCAATTCATCCTGGGAAGCATGATTTTGCATCATTAAACCAAGCATACTTATGGTATGAAATGAAGAATACTGAACATATTTTGAACTTATTACCTTCCAAATCCAGTATTATATAATCTCCTTGAGAAAATGCTTTCTTTTGTTATTCATTCATTCATTCATTCATTCATTCATTTATTTATTTATTTATTTGGGGGGGTATTTCCATTGCCTACAACAGTTTCTAGCATATAAAAGATGCTCTATAAAGGTTTATTGAATAAAATCGAATTGATGCTGATAATTATGTGCTATACTGCCTTATAGAGTTTAGTTCAGCACTTTGGACTGGGGCTGGAATCACAGACATACAATCTAGCATGACAGATGAATGGTCCTTTGACTTTGTAGCTTCAGATCAAACATGCACCTCCTGGTGGTTTATTGTTGTTTTGTTTGCTTTCTTTTGTTTTCTTTTTGAGTCTTTCCTAAATAGAATGATTTCCTGTAACCCAAAACCACCCCTGTTTCCTCTCAATTTGATTTTATTGACCCAACAAAGCAGGGGTTCATGAACTTAGTGTTCCTATATCTTGGTATATGGATACACACACACACACACACACGCACATATACACACATTAACCTATATGTATAATTCATGTACATACATCTGTATCACCTATATCATATATTTATGTCATATACCATATGTATTATGTATTTCAATTAATTTCTTTCCTTTGTAATCCTATATATTTCCTTCTATATAGTTATATTTCAAACTTCATTCTGAGAAGAATCCATTAAAATTCACTAGACTGTAATCAAAGACCTAATACTAAAAAAAAAAATTGACAATGGCAAGTTATTTGACTTTTTTTAAAAAAAATGTGCACAGTTGGTCAATGAAGTGAATTAATAATCTAATTTTTATTTTGACATAGAAGACCAATTTTTGTTCTATCTGAGGGTCTTAATAGAATCATGAAGTTTTAAGAGTGAGAAAGAGCTTAGTGAGTCATCTTTTCCAACCATCCATCTGATTGAAAAATGCTTTTTAGGGCAGTCCTGCCAGATGCTCATTCATCCTCTGAAAACTTTCAGATATACTGAGTGGTATGGCTAGTCTGATGTAGGTGAGAGAATAACGGATAATGTTCAGTCATTTGGGGTCACAGTTTCTTCATCTATAAAATGAGAGAGCTCATAATGCTTAGCATAAAGAAGACACTAAAAAAGAAAGCTTTTTCTCCTCTGAGCATCCTTAAAAGCTCCAGTTAGTTGTAGAATCAGGAGAGAGTGTGAGTTCTTATCCCTGTTTTGACATTTAACTTCTCTGTGATGCTGGAGTGTGTCTCTTAACTTTTTTTTTGTAATACTTTTGGTATAATAATAATAAATGTGGTACTCAAGAAAGTGTGACAGATTTGGAGTGAGATGATCTGGATTCATCTTGCTTCCTAGCAGAGTGATTTTGATGGAGTTATTCAATTACTCTGGACCACAGCTTCCTCATCTATAATTTTTGAGAGTTGTCTTAAATGACCTCGAAGTATCCTCTTAGTTCTTGTTCTATGACCTTCAATGAGCCTGTGTAACCTTATCAATAAAAATAGTTATAATAAAGAGTATTATAAGTAATTTTTATATATCTATATATAATATTCATCTAGTTGGTAGAGTGGATAGAACAAATCAGATCTCAAATCAGGAAGATTTAGCTTCCTGGGTTAAAATACTGTCTTAGACACTTACTAGGCAAGTCACAGACCTAATTACCTCCATTTCCTTATCTGTAAAATAAACTGGAGAAGGTATTGACAGACCATTCTAATATCTTTGCCAAGGAAAACCCCAAATGAGGCCATGAAAATCAGATATGACTGAAAAATGACTGAATAACTGAAAATATCTAATATTATTATAAGACACCTTCTGCCCTATAGTCTTTAGAAAGAGATATATAATCTCTAAAGTACTATACACATGAGTTATTATTTTCCAGAGTCAGTATATAGCCATGATGTTGATAATTCTATAGTTTGGGGCCAGGAAGAAAAGTTATAAAAACTAGAATTGCTGTTATTGGGTAATGACAATTGTGATTTAGGAAGGAAGAAGAAAATAAGAATTTAAGTGTCTCCTATTTTGCCAGACATTGTATTGGGCATTTTTTAAAATAAATATTAATTTATTTGAACTTCACTAAAACCCAGGGAGGTACTTTCTATTATCATGTCCATTTTTCATTTAAGGAAACTAAGGTAGACAGAGATTAATACAGTTAGTAAGAGTCTGAGGTCACATTTGAACTTGTGTCTTTCTGTTCTATGTTATCTGATCCCAGAAGCCTCCAAATTAACCTAAACAAAAATATAGAAAATGTTATTTGGGAGAGATAATCAGAATTTTCTAATACTGATTCTGTGGTTAGCCTTTCAAAATTGGTAAACAATGAATTCTATGTTTGTTTGTTTTTTTAACTATGAAATAAATGATGATTTTCATAATGATTTTTTAATTAAATACACTCATTTAGTCTTTTAATTGACTGCCTATTTCATTTACTCACTCATTCCTTCATTCTTTCAATAAACTTGTATTAATCATTTATTTTCACAAAGCACTAAAGGTAGAAAAGTGGAATATTGCCTAGTTACTTCCCTCAAGGGTAATATAGTAGATAGTGTGCAGGAACTGGTCAGGAGGATTTGATTTGAAATCTGGCGTGAGTTACAGGATAAAATACTGTTTGTGAACCTCTGAACCCCAGCAACAGCAATAGTTATAATGGTAGTAATAGTTCATATTTTTATGGTATTTTGTTCAGTTTGTAAAGATCTTTCATCAAATAATCCTATCAGGTTAGTAGTGTAATGATCAGTCATTCCATTTTACAAATGAGAAAACTAAGCTTTGGTAAAAACTAAGTGACTTGCTCATAAGCCTGATTTACAAGTGGTACTGTCTCAGGTCTAAGTTGACATCTTCTGGTTTGTTCCCTTACACAGTATCTTAAGTAATAATTAATTTTTAAAATTTCTAATTCATCGACTTTCCTAATCAATTTGCAGCATTATGGTGAGTCAATTTGTGTTGCTTTCCCCTCCCTCCCAGGAGAAAGCTAGCAGAATAACACCGTCCTTCTGGGTTTCCTAGGGAAGGTGCCATCTGTTTTTCTTTTTTGACCTGCAAAGTGCAATTGAATAGGTTCTTACACAAATCATCCTCAAGGAAAGTAAAGCAACTGTGTGAAAATGGGGAGGAAATTCTGCTGCATAAAGCTGCTCATAAATTCCATTTGCAAACCCTTGGAGGGCCCTAAGGTGCAAAGCTTGTTTACTCACATGTATGTGTTCATTAGTTTTTTGATTTATTGGTTGAACTTTTCTTTTTGATAAGAATCATCATTGGAATGCTGAGTTTAATGGAAGGATATGGACATTTAATTTCTTTTAATCCTAATAAAGTATCCCCATTAAGGGGATATTTTACCAAATCAAGATTCTAATAGTAATACCATCTTTACTCTATAGAAATAGGAATAGTAGGGGAATAGGAATTGCAGAAATAGAATAGGAATCGGTATGGGATAATATGGAGAGTGCTAGCCTAGGACTCAAGAAAGACTTGAGTTCAAATCCTATCACAGAAATTTAATAGCTGTATGACTCTTTACTTTCTCTGAGATAAAGGGGGCAAGGGAAGGGAAATAAGCATTTTTGTTGTGCCTACTCTGTGAAATTGTAAGATTACAGTAGTGCATTCCAATCTCGTATTGGTCCAATCCCCAATCAGCCACAGTTGGACACACTGTAATTTGCCTCAAACACAGCGAAGTCGGTTTTGGTTTTCTTTGATAATGAAGGAAAAGAACCAACCAATGGAATAAAATTTTACAAATTAACAAATGGTCATTTGATCATCACAATTATAGAAGGTAGATGCTGCTATCATCTCTATTTTTATAATTGAGGAAACAAGTAAAAAATAGATTAAATGACTAAGCATCACACAGGTAATATCTGGGATCAGATTTAAATTCAGATCTTTCTGACACTGTGCCACCTAGCTACCTAGAGAAACTTCAGTTTCCTCATGTTTTAGATGGGAATAATGACATCCCCTTCTTTACAGGTTTTGTGAGGATCATATGAGACAAAGTGCTTTGTAGATCTTAAAGTGCTATATAATGGTGAACCATACTTATTATTCACATGGTTGAAGCACATTATTTAATATAAGCTTAAATGGAAGAAATTAAAAGCAAGTTTTTAAAAATTAAAATATATAATTTAGAGACTATATTTGTCTTGTGTGTTTCCCTGATGGAGAAACATACATTAGAAAACACATTATTTTAGAGATATTAGAAGAAAGTACATTGAACTTACAGAAACTTAGAGAAGCATCAAGTTTTTCATCTGTAAAATAATAGAACCAGAATAGATATTCTCTTAAATGTTCTTCCAGATCTAATGACTGAAGCAGGTGATGTGAAAGAGCTTGGCTAAGCATCAAAGATGCCTAAGTCATTCACGTAATCCTGGGTCATCTCCAAGTCATCTTGACTTTTGTTTTACCATTGGACTTTGACGACACTGGAAGAGACAGTGAAACAGATGACTTTGTATAACCCTGCCTCACTTACATCCAATTCACTCATAAGTCAAGTCAGCACCCCAGCCATTGATCTTTTTTTTTAGGTTTTTTTTTTTTTTTGCAAGGCAAGCAGGGTTAAGTGGCTTGCCCAAGGCCACACAGCTAGGTAATCATTAAGTGTCTGAGGCCGGATTTGAACTCAGGTACTCCTGACTCCAGGGCTGGTGCTCTACCCACTGTGTCACCTAGTCACCCCGCCCTTGATCTTTAAAGGAAAACAACAAGATCTGATGTCAGACAATCTAATTTTGATTTCCAACTCTGCTATTTGCCTTATTTAGACCTTCATTTATCTCATCTACAAAGAGATACTGAAATGTTCTAACTGGAGATTCACAAACTTTTTAACTATATCCCAAAAAATTAGAAATTGTTTGCCTTTCCAAACTCTTCCATATCACTTGCTTCAAACTATCTAGTGTTCTTTTCATTAGATCTGAAAGATCTAATCAAAACCCTTAGAGAAAATCTATTCTGATTCTATTATTTTATAGATGAAGAATTGGATGCTTTTTCTATAAATTCAGCATACTTTCTTTTATAAAAGAAAAAATAAAATATTGTATTTTTTTATTCATTGACTAATTTTCTGCATCAGGGAAGCATACAAGGTAAGTATAATCTTAAAATATATATATTTCAATTTAAAGAATTTTCCTTTTAATTTCTTCCATTTGGGCTCATCATTACATAGCACTTTAAGATCTACAAGTTTCTCTGTATCTTGTTTTATGTATTTAAAAACATTGTTATGAGAAGTTCAAAGTCTTCACCAAACTGGCTGACTCTTTCATGTAAAGAGTTAAGGATCTCTAAAAGCACAGATTTCTTTATTTCTTTTTAATTCTGAATTTCAAAGCATCTGATGAACTTTTTATGATTTTATTTGCTAATTTATTACTAATGCTAATAATTTTATAAATTTGATTGATATTTTTATAAAGATAATTTGGCATTTATAGGTACAATCTGTTAAAATTGAATAATTTGTCCTGAAAATAAACACTTAAGAAATACTCTATCAAGAATCTGAGGTTTTGGGGTGGCTAGGTGGCGTAGTGGATAAAGCACCGGCCCTGGAGTCAGGAGTACCTAGATTCAAATCCGGTCTCAGTCACTTAATGATTACCTAGCTGTGTGGCCTTGGGCAAGCCACTTAACCCTGTTTGCCTTGCAAAAACCTAAAAAAAAGCAAAAAAATACAAAATATAAGAATCTAAGGTTTTTCAGAGTTTAAGGAATGTTAAATTATTAGTTATATGAATGAGATGTTTTAATTTTATATATGTAATTATATATAATCATTTCATATATATATATATATATATATATGAAATGGGTTGACAAACCCTTAATTCTTATGGTTTCATTTAGTTTTAATATTCTGCTTTCAAGAACTTTATATATTATAATATTCTCAACATTTTGGGGACAAATAAAATCCATTTGTGATATTTTTAAAATGAGACTCCATTATTCAAAAGAAATTTAATACAAGTACAAAGACTTTAGGAGTTGAAAGAGACCTCAAAAGGTCTATCTCAAAATGTAGCTGAGCCAAAAATTCTTTCTGTAACATCCTTGACAAATGGCTTATCTGAAGAACTGCAGAGCAGTAAACTTGTGACTCTGAAGCTCATTTACATTTTACTTTTGGACAATTCTAATTATCAAATGGCTTTTCCGCTTATTATATTGGATTCTGCCTCTCTTTACCTTCTTCAGGGTGCATCTAAATAATAAAAGTCTAAACAACATACCATCAAATATTCAAGCATCTCACATGCTTCTCCCTACTTTCTCTCCTCCAGGGTAAACAAGCCCACTTCTTTCATTGAGATTTGTCAGATGCAGTTTTAAATCCCCTCATTATCCTGGTTATCACCCTCTGTATGTAATTCAAGTAGTCAATAATTGACCACTAATCTAAACTGGACTTGAATAATTTTATTAAGAATAATTATACTACCTCCACTCTGATAGAATATTCTAGTACACTCTGAAAGCAGGAAGAATCATTATCATTTGTACTGTATACTTCAGAAAGATTCTTTTATTACCATCACTCAGAAATATGTTTACATATAGCTTTACCTCCTAGTCCAAATCCTTTCTTTCATCTGGACAGAAGACTAGAAGATCTTTCCTTAGAGAATTGCACAACCCTCATTCCTCCAGTCAGTTCTCTGGTGAAGATGGAGTGGGGAACCCTAGCCTTCCTATCCCCAAATTAGAGCACTGCTTGTTTCTTTATGTGTCTTAACATTGATATAATTTACTAAGACATAGGTCAAAGGGGAAACTGTATTATAACCAAAGACTAAGAGCATACATTTGCCCTACAAGTATTTATTGAATTTGAGAAAAAGCTGTCCTTTTATCTTTTTAGCTCTGAGTATACACACACACATACACACACACACACACACACACACACGTGTATATGTGTATTTATACAAAACTCACATGTTGCATATCTACTCATGATGTACAAAATACATACAGCACAATGTATGTATATATGCATCATATATCCATGTATATACAGATACATAATCAACTAAGAACAAATTATGGGTCAGTTACTTCTGAAAAAGTTTCAATGCTGACCCTTGATTTCAGTTCTGGCAGTGATTCAGAAATAAAGAACAATATTTCATAATTTTTTCTAAAAAGCTATTTATCAACTGAATCACAAAGTGTGTTACTGTATTTTAAGTTCCCTCTGGCATGAAATATTGACCATGAGAGACTGATTATTCAGAAGCCATTATGAATGTATATCCTGGAAAAGAAAAATGAGGAGAGGATCAAGAAATCGACTGAAACTGCATTTCTTTCAGGAACTATTTTGTGGAAGATTGTAATGGGATGACAGTGCCCCAAGACCTCAGGAAATATGTTACAGATAGCCACTAAGTTCCAGTTCATATCCCAAAAGCTCAGTGTTTACACAGACAAACTTTAATAGAGATTTTCCAGAAAAGTTGGGTTAGAACCCAGCTCTGCTGCAGACAGATGGAGAACTCACAGCCACACTTTATTACCACTATCTCATTGTGGTTTTTCACACTGTGGGAATTCAACTGCCAGAAGTAAGGGGGCCTCCATTTCCATTTCTGTCTTACCACTTTTCTTCAGGGAAAGAAAAGCATCACAAATCAAAATTGTGCTTAAGTTTAAACCCCAGGAAGAGTTTTCAAGGAAGGGAAAAATTCTGCTATATAAGCATGCAATCTCTGTAACAATAGTTATGCCACAAAAAAACTTATGGTTTATTGAAGTTGACTGCAAGGACCCTCTCTAGTTCAGAGGTGAAAGAATGCCACTGGGTCCTACTTAAATGTACCAGCATTCTGTTCTCCTTCAAAGGAATATTTGTTTCTTACTGCAGGTAGGTGTCATGTTCTTAGATCTTTTGAAAGAACTTATTCACACCATCATAAGGTCGTAAAATCCTTAAGTTGATTCTTCAATGTTATTTGGCTTTTGTTTTCTCATTTTTAGTTTGACTCAATCACTGAAAGACCAACTCTCTCTTATAAAGGAGGTATTTAAATGAATAATGTCATATCTTTTCATAGCCCCTCAAAAAAAAATCCAGTCTTTGCCTCCCACCCACCCCACCCATTTTGGCCCAAAATGAAAAAGAGAAGTTAGTATTATTACTTGTAAATAACACTTTTCAAAGTTCTGTGTTTAGTTCAAGTGACAATTTTGTATTATCTTGATTTTCTATATAATTCTCAGTAGGATGCTTTTATCACACTCATAAACTTTCAATATGGTTCAGTAATAGTCACAATTGATGTCTTAAAGTTGAATTGTGAGATCATGGATATTTGACTGTAAATGTTAATCAATAGCATGCTAATGCATAACACCAGTTAAAATTAATTATTTTAAATACAGTTCCTTGGGTTCTGACTTAATTCCCTAAGTTGATGGGCCTAGGTCTGACCTCCTAAATATCTCAGTTAAGCCCAATCACATGTAGTTTATCTACCCTGCCATAGAATCTCAGATTTGGGAAGGAATTTGAGATAATCACCTAGTTCATTATCTATTTGATCAGATGAAGTTCAAGAGTGAAAAGAGAACTGGTCATCTCTCTACCATTTAATTCTCCCCTTTTTTTTTTAAAAAAAAATATTTAGGTCATGTTTACCTTCTACAAATTTTTATTCACTCATACCACCCTTGAACATTTCTCCCTTGTCTTCTGGAACCTTTGAGCCTTGGCTGCCAATTTCCCCAATCTATATGTAATTATGTTTTATATCTAAGGAACAGATTATGGAGGAGCCACCTACTCTTTGAGGTTAGTTCTGTTTCTCCATTTGCCTTGGAGGTACCATATAGTTAAGGAGATAGTATGGTACAATGGACGGAATGCTGAATTCAGATTCAGATGTTTCATTTGTTTTAAATGACCTCAGGGAAGTCACTTAAGGTCTCTAGATAATGGTGTCTACATCTGTATAATAAAGAAGATGATTAAGTAAGTTTTCCCTAATTTTGAGGTCTTTCTTCTATCATCACCACCTCTTTGAAGGTGTTCTTTGGCAATGTCCCTCAGGATCTAAATATCACTTTCTTCCTAATACAATTTCTTTCTGTTGGTTTAAACTTGATGGGATTAAAATAATTCCCCTAACACTGCATATTAATTGTAAGTATAACATTCATTTCATATATTTTAAAGCTTCATGCAATTTCTTTGGGGAAATAGATATTAAAACTTAGTTTAACTAGACACAGAATATTATCTTTAGTGGTTTCAAATTACTGTTGTGTTTTCATGATTTTTGATTTTTTCATTTGATAATTGTTATGAAAAATAAAAATATTCTCCCAGAAAGTAAGTTTATTTATCTTTCCTTTGGACTATGATTCATTCACTATTCTGAGAATTATATTTCAGGGTATGAATTATAAATGCCTGCTATCTAATTAAGTATCATTGTCTCTAGATTTAAATTTGGTGGCATTGTTTTCTTGAAAGTTAAAAAAAAATACTGTTGTCATAGACAAAAAGAATAAGTAGAATTTAGCTTTTAAGATATCAGAAGCATCTGCAGACTCTAAAAGTCACGTTTTAACTTTTACTAGGGCTGTATATGACTTTAAAACCAAACAGGGAGATGTGCCGGTACTCTCTCATATGATTTCCAAATGGCAATGAACATATTTTAATAATGCTTAGGCAAGCTGTTTTAATTAGCCAACAAAAGGGAAAAAAGTAGCCTGGGAACCAAAACCATCTTGCATAGAGTGGGTAAACTCAATCATTTTAGTCTGAATTATTTGGATTTGTTCTTCATATCTCATTTGATGTTTCCTGCTCTGTGTAAAGATTCCAAAGAATCTCAGAGAAAGATGAATAAATCTGGGAATAAATGTCAACTCCTTTCATCCCAAAGATGTGAATCAAATATGTGAATCATTGAGTCTAGGGTAAATTACTTGGAAGACTTAGAGTCATAGTTATCTGATATGGATTCCTGTGTACTTGATGCAAGTTTGGAATGGAGACAAAATGGCAACCATTTACAAAAATGTAGTAAAATCATACCAAATAATAAGGAAAAACACTTTGGGAATATATATACATACATACATACATATATATATATATATGTATATATATATACATATATATGTGTGTGTATGTATGTATATTTATATATATATGTATGCATGTATCAATATTCTTATTTGATCTCTTTCTTTTTCTCCAATGCCAATTTTATTTTAAAACAATTGCAAAAAACTGATTTTTGTCAGTATTAATCATTTCTGCCTAGCCAAATGTGGGCCAGAAGGTCAGTGAAATGTTTGGACATTCCTGTAATTAGCTATGTGGCATTTCCTAAGATAAGCACTACAGACATGGTTCACAGAGGAGTGAACCTAAAGTGTTAAAGTTAAAATTATTGGCATTCTTGTTGAATATACCATGTGTCATTTTCCAAGAAGTCTGGCATAGCTAATTTAGTTGAAAGCAGCTTAGATACCTCAAAATGAAGAAAAAAAAATTAAGAAGGGAGAAAAAAAGAGGTGATGTGACATCTCAAGTTCAGTCTGTTGCTACATTGTTGGAAAACAAAATATTGTATCAAAATGTTCATAACTCAGTAGGAAAATTTCTGGACTTTTAGTCAAGTACCTAAATTTAAATTACACTTCCCAACTATACTGCTTTCCTTGGTCTTCAGTTTTTTCATCACTAATGTTTTCTTTTTTGTTCTTCATTTTCAAAGAAGACCACATCAGAGAAGTGATGTTATGACAAGCTCATGATTTAGATTTGAGTGAGGGCTGCTGTACTAAGTCACCAGCCTCACTTTCTCCTCCAGAGCCATCTGACTTTAGTGGCCAGATACCAATCAGGATGACTGGAGATGGCCCTGGATGGGAGGCAATCAGGTTTAAGTGACTTACTCAAGGTCACACAATAAGTGGCAAGTGTCTGAGATTGGATTCAAACTCCCATCCTCCTAACTCTAAGGCCAGTGGTCTATTCCCTGTGCCACCTAGTTGCCCTAGCTAAACTGAAAGGATTGTAATAAACCAATTAAAGGTCTATTCCATCTCTAATTCTTTGATTTAATATTCTCATGAAACTGGAATTAGAAACTTGCTGAACGGGCAAAAGGACTAAAATTTAGGACTAACAGGCATCTTACATGATCATCAATTATATATATTGTTCTTGTTCAGCTGTTGCTATCATGTATGAATCTTCATGACCCCATTTGGGTTTTTCTTGGCAAAGATGACAGAGTGGCTTGCCATTTCCTTCTCTAGCTGAAACTAGATAGAGTGAAATGACTTGCTCAAGGCCACATAGCTAGTGAATATGTGAGAACAGGTTTGAACTCAGGTCTTCCTGATCTTTGGCTAGACACCCTATTCCCTGTGCCATGTAATTGATTATACTCCTAACATTATATTCCAAATGACGTTTAGAATATTATGGGATGAGAGGAAAGCAGGTATCTGAGAAATGCAAAAAAGAAATATTGTGAGACCTTAAGTGTTCTTCCACCTCCGACTTTAATTTCCCATTTGCTTATATCATGAATAAATACTTTTTTCTTCCGAATTGGTAGAAGAGGAAAAAATTCTCACTGTAGACTATGGTCAAGATGATTATGTGCCAAGATTTCCTCCAATTTTGTTACATAGTTAAACTTACTCTTAAATCTAAAAACTTCTTTAAAATAAATCTGGTTGGGGGCCACAAAGGGATTCCTGGATAAGACACCCTTTTCCTCTTTTCCCAATCCTCTAATGTTTTTAGTTTTCCCAACAGATCTCTTTGAGATATCTGTAATTTTATAAACAGGTAAATGGGGCTTTTGATGGCTCTTTGGAGATTTTTCCAGATGTAGGATAATCATTAAAATGAGTTGTGGTGCTCTTCAGCAGCCTTTGGAAGAGTTTTTAGTAAGTTAACAGTCTGCAAACTTGTCCTTTTGCATCAATGGAATAATGTTTGCATGTCATGCCTTTAATGAGGTCAAAAGGAGAGACTAGTCAAGTACTGACAATTAGTGAGAGATGAATTGAGAGATGTCTTCCTTATTTATAGTGATCAACAGAGAAGAGTCAAAAACAAGATAGCTTTCCTTTTTTGACTCAGTGATGCCTGTCAACAAGATAAATGAAGCTTGAGACCTTTAATGACAAAGTACGTTTTGTTGTTGTCGTTCTGTCATCCATAAAGGACATAAAAGCCAATGTGGGCAGACTTTGTAGCGTCTACTGAATTATTGGGGAATGTTTAGTTTGGCCTAATTTTTCATTTGTTGCAAATGGAGAAAAGGATTATGCCATTAAATTCATAATAAGACCTGAATTATTATATATAAGTGAGAAATGTTCTCTCTCTCTCTCTCTCTCTCTCTCTCTCTTGAATTTGTATGAAAATATAGAGCAAGAATGAATGCTCATCAAAGAATAAAACTCTTCCCTGCTTCCTACCCACTCCCAAACTTCTCCTGATTGGTAGGCTATAAATGTTTGACTTTAGCTTTTTGGGAAAGCGTTCTCTATTAGAAAGAAACCCACCTAATGGTTCTGCTTTAAAGATGGCAAAAGATTCTTGAATTCAACAACCAGCTATTCAAGGGCTTGAACTGAGTCACTCTCTATTTTGAGAGGTCCCTTGTCAAAGCTCTACCATTATGGAAATCTTTGTTAAGCCTCTTGATAACCAAATATAAGTAAATGTAGTAGGATTATATTTAGCTTAGAGGGTTTAGAAAATCTGGCATGAAGCGTATTAATAGACAACAACAAGAATTAATTAAATATTTACCATGCCTGAAGCACTATTGTAAGACAAAGAAAGCTAAAAATAGACCTTGCCCTGAGTGAATTTATATTCTAATTCTGCAATGAATTATAGATTTAAGTTGTAAAGGCACCTTCCAAAATGTCCCCACACCCAAAATAAAATCTCAACCATATTTAATTCAATTAAACTAAGGTACATGTGCCTGTATATCCAACTTCCTTCATATATAATATATTTATATATTTATATTTATATGACCCAGAGAGAAAATGAGGATTCCTGAAGACCACACAGGGGACAAAGCTAGAATTTGAAATCAGATTCTGTTGTTTTAGGCTCTGTCTACTATATCTGAATAACTACTTATTCTGTCAATGTTCAAGATGTGCCATTTGATGATATGGTTACTTTTAGCTACTTTTAATATGCCTTCCAAACTGCTTAAAAGATGTCATCCTTTTAAAAAAGTCACATAGGAAAAAACTTTGCTTTTCACCAGATGTCAGGGACATGGTGGGAAGACTTCCTCTGACTACCAGTTGAACTTTTTTTACAGGACCCCACAGATGTCTTTGATCATTCAATATTTCCTTCTTTATTGTCACTACTCAATGGGCAGTTTAAAAAAACAAATCAAAAATCCCCTAGAATCATAATGAAGACCTTCCTTTTTTCACAGAATTTATGGTTAATAGCATGACTTGGTACACTGTACATTTTAGCAAAATATTCTTTAACCCTATTGGCTGTTGTGTTGACATTTCAAACTATTCAATATTGTTTTCTTTTTTAGCTAAAAGACCTTGAACTGATGACATAAAAATATATGAGATCCTTCCAGTTGGATGGGAATGGTATTCCTGTAGCCTATAAAGACCCGTTTGGGAAGAAAAAAAGGCTGAATTGCCTACAGAAGGAAAAGAAATCCACATGGATCACAGGCAATGTCATACTGAACATATGACAAACTGATGCAACTGAAGGAATTTACATTTAAAGTTAAGAAAGATGGTTGATACAGTTTACACATAACTCATAGAGGATTTAATGATCCTATTAAAGTAGAAGACAAGGAAGGGAAATGCAAGTCATTAAAAAGAACTGTATAGGGCAACCAGGTTAATAGTGACTGATCCCCTCAAATTCTCAGCCTGAGAGATTTAAAATCCCACTGCAGCAACTGTCTTTTGCTGGCCTTTAGGGACTGCTTCCAATAGGAATGTACCACTTGACTAAGAAAATTTCCAAATCAAATGATGCACTCAGGTGTCAGGGTAGTCCTTTGGGTTTGCCTGTCAGACTTTTGATCACAATTTATTTTCTTCATCACACATAAATAAAGCCTTACATTATATTTTATCTAGTGCTCATTTTTTTTTACTTCTTTCCTGGCTTCCACACACATGGCTTCCATTAGAATTGCTTCCATTGAATTTACCAGCAACTTTCATTGTCAGAGTTAGGACTTAGCTGGGGTAAAATTAAATTATAGCACTATAATAAAACCAGCTAAAAGTCAGATTATTGTTAGGTAGACTTGGTCATGTTACCCATAAAATTATGGTCTTTTGAACAGTGTTGACAGTATACCACAAAAAAACTCAATTGTCCTTAATTAAATTAGAGTTATTGAGCACCAATTACTTTATGTGTAAGACATTTTGTTAGGTGTTTATATATAACCAAAGCCACAACTGTCGACTTTTGCTTTGCTCCAAAGTGACATTGGATAGAGGATCAGACTTGGAGTCAGGAAGACTCATCTTTGTGAGTTCAAATCTGTCCTCAGACACTTACTAACTCAGTGACCCTTGGCAAATCACTTAACTCTGGTTAACTCAGTTTCCTCATTCATAAAATGAACTGGAGAAAGAAATGGCAAATCATTCCAATATCTTTGCTAAGAAAACCCCAAATGGAGACATGTACTTCAGATACAACTGAAAAATACTGAACAACTAAATTATTTTTATATTTATATTTTTATTGATGAACCTATTTTTATATATACATTCCAATTACATGTAAATATAGTTTTTAACATTCAGTTTTGCAAGATTTTTGAGTTCCATATTTTTCTCCCTCAGTCCCTTCCCTCCCCCTCCTCAAAATAGTAAATAATCTGATATAGGTTATACATGTTCAATCATGTTAAACATATTTCCATATTGATCATGTTGTGAAGGAGAATCAGAATAAAAATGAAAAAAAACATGAAAAAAGGTGAACATTCAGACTTCATAGTTCTTTCTCTGGATGTGGATGGTATTTTCCATCACAAGTCTTTGATCTCTACATTATTGAGAAGAGCTTAGTCTATGAATTGATAATCACACAATGTTGCTATTGATATGGTCAATATTCTGGTTCCCATCACTTCACTCAGTAACAGTTCATGTAAATCTTTCGAGGTTTTTCTGAAGTCTATCTACTTATGATTTAATATCGAACAATAGTATCCCATCACATTCAGATACCACAACTTGTTCAGCCATTGTCCACTTGATAGACATCCCTACAATTTACAATTTTTTGTCACCACAAAAATAACTGCTAGGAATATTTTTGAATTTTGTATCATCTCTTGGAGAAAGACCTAGTAGTGGTGTTGTTGGATTAAAGGGTGTGCATAGTTTTATAGCACTTTAGGCATAGTTCCAAATTACTCTCTAGAATGAACAGATTAGTTCACAGCTACAACTGTGATTAGTGTTCCAGTTTTCCCACATTCCCTCCAATACTTATCATTTTTCTTTTCTTTTCTTTTCTGATAGGTGTAAAGTGGTACCTCAGAGTGTTATAACCGAATTTTAGGGGTTTTTTTAATCCCTGATTTCTTACCTCAGAGACCTCCACTGGATTTCTGGAGAGGGAAATATGAGATTATCTAAGAAGTCCCACGCATTCTTTCTCCTATTTCCTTCTCTTCCTCTTTTTTGTTCTTTTCTTTCTCTTCTCAGAATTTTTCCCTCTCTAATATTTTAGTATTCTTAAAATGTTCCCACTTTTAGTATTCCTCTCCAATTTTCCAGAAATCCTCCAGCTATTTTCAATAGCAATATAGCAGTCACACTGACAAATTCTTTCAGCACCCATTAGAGGAGTTAAACATGGTACAAGATTAACATGACTGAAGTTTTCTCAAATGCAGTTTTGTTAGTGCTAAATAATTGTTTACCATAGATATCATGTGGCCAATAGTAAAATGAGGTTCCTTCCCACCTTTAAAAATACTGATCTTTTGACTTATCACCATTGTATGGTTGCTGACCATGAAGAGGCATGTCATGTTTCATTTATGTTTTCAATATTTGAAATGAGAGGAAGAAAATTGGTTGAATTATTTTGTAATTAGGAAAATAGTGATATAGCATAGTTTATTACCATGCTCCTCAAAAGGGAATGAATGGTGTTAGACCCTTTTATAATGAAGAGATTTAAGTTTTAGTTTCCTTGTCCCATTTTCTGAAATAATGTTATGAATATATTTTCCTGGTAAGAAAATGAAGTTCTCATAACAAAAAAGTAAAGAATTTTCATATATTCGAGGTAAGATGAGAGACATCATAGTTTAATGAATAGAGAGCTAGCCTCTAAGTAAAGGAGACCTGGTGTCAAATTCTGCCTGTGACATGTATTTTCTATGTAACCCTGGCAAGTTAATAGACTTTTCAAGGTACTTTGAATTCCTTAAGTCAATTAAATTAAAGATCCAGAACAAAAAGTCTTTGGATGAATTTCAAATGATCGTATATTGATGCATGTGCCTATGATCAAAATTTGGAAATGGTTCTGAATTCTAAGATTAATATATCCAAGAAGAAATGTGAAAGAATCTTGAGAAATTTTTCACAGTTTTCATTCTTTTCCTTTTTCTCTCCATATAATATATTCTATATATCAGCTATACCCTCTCATTTTCCCACCCCAAGAATCCAAATTTGGACTACCTCAGAGGGCAATGGTATGTCTTATTGGTGACTTGGTTGATATATGCTTGCTTGATTTTTATTTCTCCTTATAGGCCATGCAGCACAGGAATTAGCCTTGCTCAAAAGTCAGAAAGCTTGGGGGCAGCTAGGTGGTGCAGTACATAGAGCACTGGGCCCCGTAGTCAGGAGGACCTGCATTCAAATCTGGCCTCAGATACTTAATAATTGCCTATCTGTGTGATCTTGGGCTTAACCTCATAGCCTTTGAAAATAAAATTTTTAAAAAATCATAAAATTGGTGTTTAAATATTTTCTTTGGAAAGTTGCTAAATAATTTCCTGAATAATGGTGAGCAAGTCTCAACTTCTCTTGTCCCCATTTTCCATATCTGTAAGCTATTTGACTCCATGATCTATGACAGGTCTTCCTGCTATAATTCAATGAGATGGGGATACGTGAGTAGTTAGACATTTTATACATTTTTGATGAATGAATGATTTGTTGTCTTGAATAATATTGTCTTAAATAATATACCAGTTATATAATCAACTTAGTCTGATTCTGGTTATAATCAAACTTTTAACTTTAACTCTCTAATTAAATTGTAATGGACCAAGACTTTTCCACCTCAGTAATCCCCAAGTAAAAGTAAAAGAAATGACAGTGATAGGTTAAAGTTATAGTGGGAACAGGACTTGCCAAAAATAAGGCAAAAAGAAAGATCAATAAGGGAGAAATAACTCAGGCGTAAATTACATTGCTACTAAATATTCAGTTTAAATGAAGTTTGGGCAACTGTTAAGGAAATTATCGAGATGCTACAGTAATTTTTTTCTCTATATTTCTTAGAAGCATTAAGAATAAATATACAATGGTTAATCTTTAATTACAGTGGCTTTCAGGATTCAGAAAATGATACTAGAATAATATACAAGAAAGAAGGTTAAAAAGGATTGACCCTTAAAGTCATTGGTAGAACCAGAATTAGTTTAAGTAGCTACTGGCACATACAAACTCCCCAAGCCTTCTGGGCTACGCAGCCACAGAGGCAGATTCCAGTTTGGCTTGGGAAGGTTCTCCATTCCAGAAGCCACAGAATGCTGAACTAGACATTCTCATCTGCTCCTTTCCAAGAGCAAAGTCTCTGATTTTATGCCATTTAATTACAATCACCCAAGAGTTTCAAGAAGGGGCCTTTGAAGGACAGGGCAATATTTAATTCTGTTAAATCCTAGCGTTAGATATGAGAATAATATCTCCTTCTTAGTAGGTAAAACACTCACATTCTTGACTCAACATTGTATATCCTACCTAAAACCAACAAGCAAAAAGAAGACTTAGATTCCAAGGATGGAAGTATTTTATTCTATCAAATGCTCTGGAAACTCATCTTCTTATCATTTGAAGATTTTGTTTATTTGTTCAACTTTTAAAGTTTTGTATTACAAATATGAGTTAATACAAAGAATGGAAGTGTTTGAAAGACCAGTGACCAAATTTCATTTTCTTCTTAGTAGTAATAAGACAATTTATTCCCACGTCTGCCCTGAATTTCAATTATTTCTGATACAGAGAATAAAATGTATAGAGCATAGTTCCAAAGATAGCCAACATGGTACTCATATTAGTAAGAATTCAAGGGAAAAAAACTAAGACATTTAGTAAAAAATAATAGATTCTAGTGAAACTAGTATTGGGATAACTAAGTGGCATTTCTAGAAGAATTTTGGTTCTTGAATCAGAAATTTTGGACTTTGAATCAGAAAATCAAACACCTGATTTTCAAATTCTGCTTCAGACACTTAGCTATGAGAGCACAGTCAAGTTATTTAACTTCTCAGTATCAAGCTTTTTCATTTAAAATACAAAAAGATTATGGACTTGATGAACTCCAGTGTCCCTTTAAGCTCAAAATGTAAAACCATATGATCAACTCTAGAGGTTGCAAGGGCTGGGGAGAAAGATAATTTTATCTTTGTGAGGGAATTGCATTTTTAAAGTTTTTAAAATCATTTTGAATCAAATACAAAAAGAAAAATAAACATTTCCATGCATTAGAACATAAAAAGAAGATTCAATATAATACCATGAATTTTCATTTTGAACTGCTTAGTTAAAAAAAAAAAACTGCAAAAATTACTATGCAACATTTTCAAAGCTATCCTGCGTTTTAGAGCTTCCTTCTAGGTTTTCTTTTATTCTGTTCTCTGTATTTTTTTATTCTCTTTCCCTCCGTACCTTAGAGAAGACTCTCAAAAGTTTGCTTCCATTAGTCATATATGATTCATTAGACAGAAATACCTTTTGATAGACCAAATTCAAGAAGCCATTTTCAATTTTTACATAATAACTTAAATTACTGGGCATGGAATCAGGAAGACTAGGTTTTACTAATCGTGATACTTTTATTTACAAGTGTTGCCATGGTTACTGACCAATGAAAGACTTCTGGCATTTGTATTTCCTTTGAACTGATCAGATAAGTCACACAACAATCTCAGGTTACTAAAATAATGGTCATATTATCTATACTAAAACCCTAATTTTGGGGCCCAATAAAGTGAGGTGAATTGCCTAATGTCCAAAAAGTAGTTGATATAATTATAAATATCTAACTTTAGAAAGTCATAGTTCTCTTAACTATAAAAATTTTATATATATTATATACTTAATATATAATATTATACATTTTTAAAGTTTTTCCTTGAGCTTTTATTATTGAGTCTTCTGGGGGCAACTATCTGAAACTCTGTTCCTTGTTGACATTTTATTCTTTGTATTGGGAACAATTAAAACTCAGCTGTGATATGAGTAATAGTGGGGATAACAGAAAGAATTTTGTCTTTCTATAATTTTGTTACTACTATACATGCACACGTATAATATGTTTATATTATATTCCCTTGTTATACTTAAGCATATATGCTGTAATATTATATAAATAATAAATATTTAAAGAATAAATGCAAAGTACTTAGGGGGTAGGGAGATCAGGGAGGACATCTAAGAGATTAATAGCAAATATCACCATTCTTCTCCTCTCTTATCTCCCTTTAAAAAAAAGTCTTTGGAAATTAGGTAGTTATAAATTTCAAAAAATTTATGGTGACTTAGTTTCTAATAAAAGATCATCCTGTTGAACTAAAAGAAACCTTCAGTAGAATTCATGTATTCTAACCAATTCATTTTACAAATGAGGAGCCCCAGGGTAGTTAACTAGTTTGCCCAATGTCACATAGAAAGTAAAGTAGCTGTTATTTGGACTCAAGTTCTCAAAGTTTATGTTCAAGACTCTTTCTTCTAACCACAGCTCTAAAGCTCTAATGGGACAAAAATCATTACCACACTTAGTGACATTTCTTTAATACTTAGAAATACCACAATCCCAAAGGGAATAAATTATTTCAAGTTATGTGTCATATTTGGAAAACAAGATTAAATTTTCCTGTGAAATTTACAATGTGTTTTAATTAGTGCCATTTTGGTTGAGGGTTGATTTTCAGCACAACATTTACAGGGAAGAAAGGAATTTAAAATTCAAATAAAATGGGAAATTCTAAATTTTATAAACAACATACAATAAGGTCCTTAAGAAGAAAAAAAGAAAATCCTATTGTTTAATGAGCATGTGCTGAAATAAAAAACATATGATATTCTTGTGACACTAAGTTCAAAGTCACCAAATAATCTTCCATGAAGAGATGTTAAGGTAACCTTTTTCTTTTCTTTTTCATAACTAATTCAAGAAACTCAATCCTCTTTCCATTGATGGAAGAATATTTTAGGAAGAGATTGGTTAAACCTTAACTTGATCATATATATCAACCCCTAAATCTCCTTAAAAGTTCTCCTTTTCCCAAGGATTGTGAAATATCACTACCTACATTTCTTGTTCTTAAAGCAACCTCTGTCACCCTTAATGACAACTTTTCACCAATATTTCCTCAAATTTTTCTTGTGACCAATAGAAGTAAAGACACTCTTCTTTAAGCACTCTCATCTATCCCATTTTATTTTCTTTATGTCAATTTTTTTATAAAAACTGATTGCTTAATACTGTTCTTTTCACTCTGCAACCATTTTTACAGGTCATTCCAAGTTTCTGTAAAGCCATCTATTTCATAATTTTTTAAATGTCATAATGATATTCCATTATGTACATTGGTGGGTTGATTATGAAAGTTTTTCACCATTTATCTATATGTCTATGTATATATTTTTAAGTTACAAAATTTCCTTCCACCCTCCCTTCCCACCCACCTCCCCTGAGTGGCAAACAGTCAGGTTAATATTATACTTACACATTTGTGTTAAATATGTTTACAGATTAGTCATTTTCAGTATGGGGAATTAGGATTAAGGAAAAAAGAAATACATAAGATATTTTTTAAAAAATAAATGTATTCATCAGATTCTGAATGATTTTTAAATTTTGTTTCATTTTGTTTTGTTTCCCCCCCCCCCATATGGGGATAGCATTGTCCAGAAATGGTCTAATAGGGTTGTCCTAGCTCTCTCAACTGCTGAAAGTAGCTGCTTAATCAAGGTTGAACATCTCACAACGTTGTTGTTAATGAGTACATTCTTCTCTTGATTCCGTTCCCTTCTCTCAGCTTCAGATCCTGTAATTCATTCCATGCTTCTCTTGAGTCCAATCATTTAATGGTTTCTTATAGAGCAATAGTATTCCAAAATATGAATGTACCATAATGTGTTTAACCATTCCCCAGTTGATGGGTATCCCCTCAATGGTCAATTCTTTGCCACTATAAAAAGAGCTGCTATGCATATTTTGGAACATTTTCCCATTTTTATGATTTCTTCTAGATATAGTCCTAAAAGTGAAATTGTTGGGTCAAAAGGAATGATTTTTATTGACTGTATTTTGGTATAGAGTATGAGATAGGGATCTATGCCTAGCTTTGCCATATTTTCCCCAACATTTTTGGTAAAATAGTAAGTTTTTATCCCAGAAACTAATGTCTTTGGGTTTATCAAACATTAGATTACTGTAGTCATTTATTACTATTTCTTTAGATCCTAATCTAATCCACTGATCCATTACTCTATTTCTTAACCAGTAAAGGGCAGTTTTGTTGACTCCCGTTTTATAGTAGTGTTAGATCTGACAGAGTTAGGTCACCTTCCTTTACATTTTTTTCTATCAGTCCCCTTGCTATTCTTGACCTTTTGTTGCTCCAGATGTTTTTTGTTACTTTGTCCTTCATTTCTGAAGAGGTACAAAAATGTCATCAATCATGTTGAAGTCGAGGTACAGTATATCTGACTGGGGCTAAGGCTTCTCCACAGATCAGGCACAAATAGTCCACCTGAACATTTGGAGATGAGATATCCTAAATTTGTGTTCTTGACATTTCTTTTGAACTACTGCAATTCTACTTTGCTTATAGATCACAGAATCTTCTTTGATTAATGATAATTTATGTAGCCATTAGCCTATTGATGGGCAACCCATTAACTTCCAGACTTTTCCTGCTACAAAAAGAGCTGCTATAAATGTTTTTTTGAATATTGAAGTCCTTTTCTCCTCTTATTTGGATCTCTTTGGGCTATGGACCCAGTAGTGGTAATCCCTGGATAAATTTAATACCCTTCCTAGTTGGCTTCGGTCCATGGTTGCCTGTAATAGGTAGGTTAAATTGAAAATTTTAGTATATTCATTTTTATCAGATACTTTCTATAACACCAGTCCTTAAAGTTTGGGAATATTGAGGTTGGCCAGTATGAGGCAGGCACTAAGGCATTTCCCTTTTTAAATTCTATTTATTGGTAAATCCCCAGGGAATGACTATTCAAATTATATGTGGGATTTCATTATAGCACAGTTTGTCTTTAATCAGTGCCTGATATTTAATGGAACCCAGTAGGGAAACTCCTTAAATCATTATGATTCTGAAACTTATGGTTACAGAGTTGCCTAGAGTCACCAAAAGGGTAAATGTCACCTAGTTAGTTATATAGTCAATATGTGCCAAGAAGGGTCCTCCAGATCCCAAAACTATTCCAGCCTCTATGCCAGATATCTCTGATCTTTTGTTGATTCTATATCCCTGTAAATAAAAAATTTTTCAAACACAGTTAAAAGAACTTATTAATATTTTAATGATTGTGTATAATTTAGAATTACATAAATATATATATACATAATTGAAAAGAAATTATAAAGATGAAACCATATTTAATCCTAGAGTCAATAGGGAACATAGGAATCTGTTGAGCAGATAAGTGACAGAGTCATATTTACACTTGAAGTTAATTCACATTGGTAGCTGTTTGGAGGATGGATTGGAGAAACAAGAAACCTCAGGCAGAGAGACCATTTAGAAGGTTATTAAATAACTTAGATGAGTATTTCTGACTCCAAAACTGGCAACTCTATCCACTGAACCATCTACCTGTCTTTATATACATTTAATTTCAGAAATGGATTTTGAACAAGGTATATGACCTGCCACAGCTCTGTTTTCTCCCTCTGTAAGGTGAGTAGGCTAGACAGTATTCTATGGGGGCAGCTAGGTGGTTCAGAGGATACAGCACTGAACCTGGAGTAAGAAAGATTTGAGTTCAGATCCAGCTTCTGATACTTACTAGTTTTGTGACTCTGGGCAAGTCACTTCACCCCTATTTGCATCAATATATTATTCCTCATATGAAAATGGGGACACACTGGAAAGGGAAATTGCAAACCACTCCAGTATCTTTGCTAAGAAAACCACAAGGACAAAATTTATGGGGTCATGTAGAACCAGACATGACTGAACTAATGAGCAACAACCATATTCTGGGAAGTCTTTTCTAGTTCCCAATTCATGAACATATGATTAGCTGATTTGGGGGCAATGGTCTTGTCCATTGAGGCTAGAAAACTCATTTTGGGAAGTAAGGGTTCTTTGAAAGTAATAGAGTAAAGGAGAATGTACTGGGTTTGCATTAAGATGACTCATCAGTTTCTGGGCATTTCACCTCTACATTCCTCCTTTTTTATCATCTCTGAAAAGATGAGGTTGCATTTGATTTTTTTCTAAGGTATTAATTAATTCTTTCTATTTGTTCATGGAGACTAGGCATTCTCATCTCTCCTAAGCTGGGCAAACAGTATCTGCTCACCATTCCAGTTGCACTTTTTAATGACATTGGAACTTTGACCTTTTGTGTTTCAGACCTGGAATACCTCCTAAGGCACTCTGGTGGCCCTCATTCTTGGAGTCTTAGGCACAGTAGATAGAATGAAGGATTTTGAGTCAAAAAGGTTGGTTCATCTTGAGTTCAAAACTGGCCTCAGACACTTACTAGATGAGTGAACCTGGACTTTTTTTTTTTAAGGTTTTTGCAAGGCAAGTGGGGTTAAGTGGCTTGCCCAAGGCCACACAGCTAGGTAATTATTAAGTGTCGGAGACCGGATTTGAACCCAAGGACTCCTGACTCCAGGGCCGGTGCTTTATCCACTGTGCTACCTAGCTGCCCCTAGATGAGTGAACCTGGGCAAGTGATGTAACCCACTAGAGTAGGAAATGGCAAACTACTCCCAGATCTTTGAGAAAATTCTAAATGAGGTCACGTAGAGTCAATCACAACCAAAATGACTGAACAACAAAATTCATATTGATATTGAACACAGTGTGAACACTCAATCTCTCCCAGCTCCAATGCAGCTCAAAACTCCCAAACTCAAGCTTTATACCATCCTAATTCTCACATTAGGGACAGCTAGGTGGTTCAGTGGAGTTCAAACCAGAAAACCTTATCTCTCAGAGTTCAAATCTGGCCTCAGACTCTTAGTAGATGTTTGTTACTGGGGCAAATCATTTAACCATGTTTGCCCTGGTTTCTTTATTTATTTATAAAATGATCCAGAGAAGAAACTGAAAATCCCTCTAGTATCTTTGCCAAAAACATCCCAAATGGAATCAGGAAACTGAAATGACTGAAAATCTGCAATTCTCACATGTACCAGTCCAGTTTACTTATTGTCAGCTTGACCTTCAAAGACCCTTCTCCTTCTTGGATTTGCTTGGATATTTTAATTATCATGATCTAAATTGAATTCTATTGTGTTTTAAGTTGGCTAAACAGGAAAGAATTCATTGGTACTTCTAATTGATTTGTGCTGTCCAATTTTTTTTCCAAATCATTTACATAGAAATCTTCATTTCTTCCTTCCTTTATTCCCTAGGTTCCATACTACATATTGTATAGCTTAGGATGCTGTCATTCCTTTAAAAGCATCTTTAATTGGCTTACTGGCCCTCTGTGCATCTCAGTGGAAACTCACAAAAGAAATCCATTTAACAGCTTCTGATCCAAAAACTGGACAAATGGGATAAGATTCCTTGAGTATTCAAAACAATTCTAGTAATTTAACTCAGACATTAGCTTTCTCATACTTCCTTGGTTTAGTCTCATGAGAGATGTTACTAGATTGCAAGATTATTAATCTGCATATCAAATTTCAAATAAAAACCTTAACCCACATGACATTTTAAGAATTCAAATTTTATGGCTATATAAAATTGGTAGCTCTTAAAATAGTTTATCAAAATGTTTTGTGTTTATGAGCAATAGCAGTGTTAACTTTGCAACAATTTTGCAATATTGTCGGTATCTATAATTTTTAAACCAAGCAAGTGTGGTGCCAGAGACATCATTACAGGAAATATGAGCCACAGGAATTAATGAACTTTTTTGTTTGTTTTTTAAGACAGTTACTTAAAACTCAGAGATCAGTAAGAAACATTAGATGTGAAAATGAGATTTGAAAAGAGTCTGTGAGGCAATTAGTTGCAGGGAGGTTCTTCCAGATGTTGGAGAAAGTATGGAAGCAGGATCTACCGCCCACTAGGGAAAGGAAAGGAAGTGAGGGGGAACAGAAGAAAAAAAAGAAAGAAAGAAAGAAAAAAAAAGCTGGTATTTGAAAAGAATTGAGAACAGGAAGAAAGTCAGTGGGAGAGCTGGCAAGGAGTGGTGAGTCCTGAAGGATCTTAAAAGACAGAAAAAAATAGCTGACTTCGGAAACCAACCAGTTGTTCTGCGTGAACTCTAGTGGTGTACATAACTTATAGCTCCATGGCAAGGTAAATATTGCCTTATCTTCCTATTCCTGAAGGTTAGGCCATCTCTTTCCCTCTGGGGCTTTTTCCTATGTGGTAAAGAGGAAGGTCCTATAGGACAGAGACAAACTAGCTCACTCTTTGCTCAACATAAATCAGATAATAAGTGGTAGAGCTGGGCCTCCATCTCAGATGCTGTGATGCCCTATTTTTTTTCACTGTAGCATGCTACTCATTATTCTTATTATAGTACAATATGACTATGACACTTATTATAGTCCAAAAGGAATTTCAAGAAGGGAGAAGTCAATGAGAGCTATGCTGATAAGAAAAGACTTGAAAGACAGGATCCAGATAAGTATAGAGGAGATGGGAGACTCCAGAAATGTAGGTCAGTACCAGTTAAAAGGACTTCTCCAGGGATACTGCTGATTCAAGGACCATCTAGTGATTTAGGTCTATCCAAAGACATGAGTGATCTCAAGGGACCTAGATTAAATTAGATCCTGTCGGCCTCATGACTCAATGTCCTTAGCCAACTGTGACCAAGCTCCTAAAAGGTATGATATTTTGCTTATTGTTTGAATGTCACTAGTCAACAGGTTCCATTTTCCAATTAAGCATCAAACATTTATTAGGTGACTGCTATATACCAAGAGGTATTAAAGATATAAAATATAAAAATTCTTAAACTAAAGAGGCTTATATCCTAATAGGAAGGAGACAATGTGGAGGGGTTGACTACCAAAGGAAATTTTGATCAGGAGAATCACAAAACCAATGGAGTTATAGGGTAGTAGATCATCATAACCTTCCAGAAGTATAAATAAAGGGAGTGAAGGGAGAAAAGATATTCGCTTTAATCTAGGATAAAACAAGGTGATTGTGCATCCTCAATATAATTTCAGTTATGGAAAGGTTAACTTTTTGGCTATTCCACATGCTAAAGCAGGAGAGAATTTAAAAAATGTTGACAAACTATAACTTCAATCAGTATATCACCTTTATGTCAATATTAGTAGAAATAATTTCTGCCTCCCCCCCCACTTTTCTAGCTGAGAAAACCTATTTGAATCAAGGTCAAGATGAATTATGTCTGAATAAATGAAGAATTTTATTTTTTTAATGGTTAGGGGATAGACATGTGACTCCATTGGTATAAGGATCTCAGTATGGAAATAAACTCTACCAAAGGGGATCAGCACCTGCTTTGTTCTTTGGCATGTATTTAGGGAATTCTTTGGAGCACAGAGAGGTCAAATACTTATGGAAGGTCAGACAGAGATGAGATCTTGACTCTGAGATCAAATATATATTATATATGTATGTAATCATTTAAACACATTTTATATATTTATTTATATAGATTTTACATGGTACTTAAGTGAAGAATGTGTATCTATAGATGTATAATAATTCAGCACTTAAATGACAATTAAAGTGATCATTCCCCTATTTTATGTAGATCTGAATGAAGATAGCACACAAAGCTGCAAATCTCTCTTATGCTACCTATTCTTTTAAAATACAGTTGTTCTGCCTGTCTGAATTTTTTTCTGACCTTTCTGCTATTCCTGTCTGTATTTTCAAATGATCCTTCAAAATTTTTCTTTTCTTTTCTTTTCTTTTCTTTTTTTGGGGGCTATCCTATTGTAAACTTTCTTTGTAACCAATTTCACATGCACATACGTGTATATGGACCATCCTCATTATTTCTGAATTTGTCTACTTGCTGAAAAACCTGAAAATCAATATTCAGGACACTCTCACATTCATTCACAGATATGCATAAAGTGGCAAAAATTTTGAGTCACCTTATACACAGATTCCTAGCTCTAAGGTCTCATAAAATGTACTCTGGCTTTCTTGTTTTAGCTCACATATTGTAAAGAGCGTACTTTTTGCAATTTGGTGCTTTTTATGGTTTAAAATGGACCCCAGGTTCTCTCCATTGTTTGTAAGCATAAGAAGGCTATGATGTGCTTTACTATGATAGATCATTTTCTTTTAGGCTTTTGGCCATGAGTCTAATGTTAATGAATTAGCAATTCAATTGGTCTGTTGTTCTTCATGCTCAAAAAGGACCAAAATGACATCACTATGTTGTGATAAAAATACAGTGTATTTGACTGTGACTGATCAGATCAAAATGAATTTAGAAGGCTCTACCAACAGTTGGGCACAAATAATCCAGCTGATCATTTGGGATGGAGATAGCTTTAAGGAAGGAGAAATTTGCTCATTTGTATGTCTGCTTGCTCACTATTCCCCAGGAACAATGTTTCAGTATTCAGGCTGACTTTATAGCCAGTGTCAACTACAAATAACAATAATTGACTTTGTTTTTATATGGTACATAATAAATACTAAATATTATGTATTAATTCACTTAGACTGAGCCCAGTATAAACATTTCTATTTATAGCCCTGTTTGACATAACCAAACCTTTTAAGTAATACAAAAGATAAAAGAAATAAAATAAATGGAAAAGATATGTGCAATGTCTAATGTGCTATAAAATCATAGATATAGAGAAAGAAGAAACATTTGAGGTCATCTACTCCAGTCCCTTCACTTGATAGTCAAAAAAACTAAGATTTGGAAGAATTAAGTGATTTTCCCAAGGTCACAAATAGCAAGTGGCAGAACCAGGATCTGAATCGAGTTCCTCAGTTTTACCACAGAGCATCTCTAGGGAAAACAAATTGAGGTTCATATAGAAAAATTTCCCTGTTCTGTGAGAGCTTTTCCCCAGGGTCCATCAGTCAGTAAGTCAATAAACATTTTTTAATACTTATTACGTGTTAGGTACTGGACTAGGCTCTAGTTATAAAAAAATAAAAATTAAAAAAAAAATCAAAGGACATTCCATAATCTCAAAGAGTTCACAGGCTATTTGGAATATACATACATATATATATATATATATATATATATATATATCATTATGAACAAACAAAATGTATAAAGAGTAAGTTGGAAATAATAAATAGATGGAAAGTACCAGAATTAAGAGGAATTGGGAAATGATTTCTATATAGAAGGTGGATTTTATCTGGGAATTGAAGGGAGACAAGAAATCCAGAAAGAAAGTAGAGTAATCCAAGCTTCAAGAATAGCCACTGAAAATTCCCAGTGCTGGTAATGAGTTTTGTTCAATGAACAGCAAGGAGGCAAATGTTATTTGTATGATATGTACAAATCAATGATTCCCCATATGAAGTCTTTTAAACACATCCCAAGTTAATCTTTTTCAAATTTTTTGTTTTATTTCTTCTTGTCCCATTTGTCTCAACTAACCCTGGTCATAGCCATTTTTTTTTTTTGCACATGCATGAATCAATTTGCATTAATTTGCCTTTCTGATTTTCTGAAGCCTAATCACCCTGTAATGTTTATTTTATGTCCTACTCTAAGCTTCCTTCACCCACTTCCTTAGTCAATAAACAAGGAAGACTAGGGAAATTATTGTATATTTTGAGCAAACAACACATTGAAAAATCCTGGCGTGTTCATTGAAAAATGATATTAACATTTTTCTAATACTAAAATCTTGGCCAATCTTAGAATATCTTTATTCTGTCCTACCATGAAGAACATTTTATTTTATTTTATTCCATTGCTATATAGTGCTGCCATGGCTATAGGGATGCCTTGATAATTATCTATTGTCATTATGTGTAGTATTAATAAATAGGGGAATATAGATGATTTTATGAAACATCTTTATGAATTTCTTTGAAAAAAAATAATTATCACCCAGTGACATGTTTTTGTGACAAGCCTCTCCAGTCTTTTGTTGGTACTTGGATTAAAGATGAAAAAATTCATAATTTCATCAGTAGTTTGACTCTTTCCAAGTATAGTCAGACCCTCTGAACTTTGCATTACAGGCATTGCGTTAGAAAGCCTGGAACAGCTAGGTGGCGCAATGGATAAAGCACTGGCCCTGGGGTCAGGAGGACCTGAATTCAAAATCGGCCTCAAGACACTTAATAATTACCTAGCTGTGTGACCTTGGGGAAGTCACTCAGCCCCACTGCCTTGTAAAAAATTAAGGAAAAAAAGAAAAAAGCTTCATCTAGCATTGTTGCTATAATGAGAAGTCAGAATAAATGTTTAGTAGAATATGTCATTTTTTTGTTGTTTGTTGCTAATGGGGAAGGTGAATTTTTAAGTGTCTGTGTGTGTTTTAGTGAAAGGTTAATCGATATGAACATATATAAAATCCAAAGTTCTGATTGCATCTCTTGCTCTCTCTCTCTCTCTCTCTCTCTCTCTCTCTCTATATATATATATATATATGCTATTATGCTATATCTCTTAAATAAGTCTTAACCTCTCTGATTTTGCATTATATTGAAGTCTTCACTTAGAATCAGAATATGAGCTTAAATCACAAAATACTCTTACTATTTAAGCAATAAACATAAAAGAAAACACTTGTGTACAAATAATACTTGGTTGCTTCTTAGGAATGCCTTCTGTCAGATAGGAATGTTACATTTAGTAGCCTTCCATCTAAACTTGCTTCCCTTGGTATAATAGAAACTATGGGAAAATTAACACTATGTTGTATTTTTCTGATTTTATTTATTTATTTAATGTTTATTTATTGTATTTTTCTAATTTTATCAGAAGGAAGAAATGTATCTATTTTATATTTTTTAGTGGGATGCTATAGAGTGATTTATGAGGACAGCCTTTTGGGAATATGGATATGTATATACATATATTTTAATGTATTATACACATATGCATATATATTATATTTATATATGTTTGTGTGCATACATAGATATATATTTTTAAATATGTATTATATAATATATAACAAAAACATATATACAAGTATGTATAAATGTACACACAAATGTAAATTCTAAAGAATTAGTGCTCCTACCTTTGAAAAAAGTGAGAAAAGATTGCTGAGAAATATTCTTAATTGAATCAAGTTTGGGGTGAATCTAACTATAATTGTGGAAACAGATGCCAGAAATATTCCACAGTGAGTTTACCAAATAGTTGCTCTCTTGGTAGGTTTCCTACATATATGAAGTACTACTTTTTATTTTAATTGGGTGGAGGGAGCATTTATATATATATATATATATATATATATATATATATATATAAATTTATATATTATACTATATAATATATAAATGTATATGAACATACAGATATGTATATCAATATAATTTGTATATACACATGTATAGTTTATATAATTTAATATATATGTAATGCCAGGTCATAAATTTTGAAGCAAAATTTTTTTAAAGAATTAATTATATTTCCCTAACACTCAATTCTCAGTCCTCAAGCTATGTCTTAACTAACAATTGCCAGTAAATAGGAACAAGTAAAAAAATATTTTAAAATATCTTTTCCTTTAATGTGAATCTTTTAAGTGAAATATGACAACTTTTGGCAGAAGCTCAAGGATGTTATCATTATTTAAATTTTTTTCAGTACATTGGAGAGAGTTGGTCATGCAATATGTAAATCAGCAAATTTTTGGCTTTGGATTTGAGAGACCAGTCACCGGTACACAAGCATTTATTAAGTATCTGTATCTACTAGCAAACTGCACAGAAAACCATCAATATCCCTAAGAAATGGGCATACTCCTTCTAGCAATGGAGAACGAAATAGCCTTTGAAAGAGTCCATTCAATTTTTGAATAATACTAATTGTGAAGAAAAATTTTTCTCACATTAAGAAAGAATTGCTTGATTACTTTCATTGTTCGTAGTTCTGCAATCCTGGGCCAAGAAGAACAATGCTATGCCATCTTCCTTATAACAGTCTTTTGAGTATTTTTAAATATATTTTGCAAAATAAAATGCTGTAACTAGGGTAAGGTACTAGCTTGGGTTGAAATTTAGGGGGTACAAAAATTAAAAGGTCTGAAAAGGTCACATCATTTTAAATTATGCTACATTTACATTTTGAAAGCACCTTCACTTTTCTGCAGTGTAGAAAGAAACTAGTTAGCCAAAATAATTAAACAAGGAAAATATCCATACTTTCTCCTATGTCCTTGGGGTAAACACCCAATAAACTTTTCCCTGACTTAGCCTCCCCTAAAACTTCTACAGTCAGTGGCCTCCCTGCAGCAAGCTTGCAGTGCCTTGGGATCTTCCCACAAGAGAGTAATTATCCTGGGGTGTCCTCCATAACCAAGAACATGTTTAGTGCTTTTTGACTCGGTCACTGTTTGGTATTCTTGCCCTTGGCATCAGACTCATTAGTTCCAGTTATGTAGCTCTCCCTCCCTCTTCTATCAGCTTTGTTTTTGTTTCTTTCTCCTAATAGCCTCACATAGAGGTCTTCTTTCTATGAAAGATAACAGAGGAAATGTGCAATTATTTGATTTATACCTACCCTTATGCATACATACATTTACACATCCATTTTTATCAGAATTTATAATGAACTGTTTCCTAGCAGGTCATTCCCATGACTTTTGAAGTCCGCATTTCTACAATAATTACCATGAAATGGTCTGAGAGTTTTTTGCTTCAACTCTTGCAAAGAGCATTACGGAGAAAAAAAAAAAACTAATGTGGAATAAATAACAGCTGTTCTTCATCCCAGTTTGATGAGTCTCTATTACACCTGAACCCTCTGGGAAAGTTCAAGGCACTCACTACAGGAAGATGGAGAGGGAGGTGTGATGTACTATGTTAATAAATTGAATTGGGTCACTGAAGAGGCCATCTGAACAGAAGATTTTGTGATGAATGTGTTCTTGCCTTATTGGTAGTATTTCTCCATTAAATATTGGTCAGGTAGCTCTGATCTCTTAGAGGATAGAATTTGATACAATGGTGGAGAATGTAATATGAACAAACAAATGTGTACTCTTTTGAATGGATACATCTTTGTCACTAAAGAGAATGAATGCATCTGCAGACATCACTTTAGCATGGGAGAAATGTGTTTTTGTAGTCATAAATGCTACATGATTAGGAAAACCCATCTCTTTTTTGTTCTAGAGAAGCACATTTACCTTTTCAATGTGTTTCCCATGATAAAAATATCATCACTGGTAAAAATTTAAGGCTTTTAGGCTTGTTCAGTATAGTATGTCAAAATTAACAAAATGCACAGCATTTGATGGCCTAATGTATTTTTTTTTTTTTTTTTTTTTGCTTTCCTGCTGTAATGTCACTCTTCTGTGCTTTTGCTAAAATGACTATGGGCTCCCAGGAGTATTTTAGAAGATATGGGGCTGTCAGTTTTTAAAGATTTTTCTCCATGTAAAAAATGAGAGGCAAACCACAGGCATTTAACAGTCATATCTGACCAGTTTCTATACTCTTTTCATGCAGTCGCATAAAGGAAGTGATTTTAAATTAGTTATTCAGAGTTATTAGTTATTCAGAGTTATTCAGATCTCTGTCTTCTTCACTGGTACCTCTTCTTTGTCCCAACTCGTGGTTTGAGTTGTATGCTTTGGAGATTCATAGCCTCTATAAACAGAATCAAAAACTGGTTATAGTTGCAAGGAAAAATTTCAACAATCTCAAATATACTGATGATACCACTTTGATGGTAGAAAGTGAAGAGAGTAAGAAGCCTCTTGTGGAGGGTGAAGAAGAAGAGTATAAAGGTCGGTTTCATGAATAATATTTAAAAAAATAAACAAACAAACATAAGACCATGGCAAAATGGTACCATCACATTCTGGCAAATAGAGGGCAAAGAAATGAAAGCATTGTCAGATTATGATCATGTGCTCAAAGATCACTATAGATGGCTACTGCATCTATCTCTGCAATAAAAGACTCTCCTAAGGAGGAAAGCTCTGCCAAATCTGGACAGAATCCTAGAAATGAAAGATGTCATCTTGCTGACAAAGATCTGCATGGTCAAAGCTAAGCTTTTTCAGGAGCAATGTTTGACTTGTGAGGTGGGCTATCAGGAAAGCTAAGTACCACAGATTGGCATTTGAATCATGGTTCTTGGGATAGCATGACGATCAATGAAGTTAATATTTAAAGAAACCAATTCCAACTATTCATTGAAATGACGAATACTGGAGCTGAAGCTAAAATATTTTGGTCATATAATAGAGAAGATATGGCTCTTTGGAAGACATTGCTGTTGGAAGAGATAGAAGGCAAAAATAGAAGGGGAAAGGAGAGGATGAGATGGATAGACAGTGTCATAAAATTAAAGAACATGAATTTGGACAGACTTTAGGACATAGTGGAAGACAGGAGGGCCTGGCAAGTCAGAGTCTATGGGGTCACAAAAAAATTGGACAAAAGTGAATGGACAAAATGCAATACAGTAAATTGTATAAAGCTTCAGTACCCTTCCCCCTGCAGGTTTATGTAAGAATCAAAGATTCATAGGATCTAGAATCACACATCCAAAGCTGGGGAGGATCTCAAGTCCAAGTCCTAGGGAATTTAAATAACTTGCCCAAGGTCATACAGCAGTTAAATTTCAGAGGTGGGATTGTTTCCAGATCCTAAACTTTCTTTTAAGATAAAATAGCACTTTACATTCAGCTCTCTAAACCTCCTCTCAATTCAAATTTTATGCTTTGCTTATGTGTGTTTTCACTGAAGTAGTATCACATTTTTCAATCATTTGAAAAATCACAGACTGCAGCAAAGTGGGAAATATTGACTACCATACTTTTGATAGTTCTTTAATCTTCTTAATTACATCTGAATTAGCCTTGAGAATGACTACTTTTTCTCCCTTAGTAAAATTTTGGATTGATAGTAATTTCTGAATGACAGAAAGAATGATAGCAAGAATTGATAAAATTTGCGATAATTAAAAAGAAATCACTAATTTATAATAGTATGTCTAGGAGAATCAGTGGATCATTTGGAATGCAGGAGAATTTATTTTTCAAATGTCTTAGGGGCAGCTAGGTGGCTCAGTGGATAGAGCACCAACCCTGGAGTCAGGAAGGCCTGAGTTCAAATGTTGTCTTAGCAAATGAGATGATATCTCAGTATTGAATGGTTGAACAAAGAAGAGATTCAAGCAAGGGGGTCCTAATCCAAGTTTTTAACTTAAAAGAAGGCAATGTAGTTCAATGGAAGGATTGCTGGAAAAAGAGGTCATGAATGTTGCAGTAGTAGGGATAGTAGGGTTCATCTAATCTAACCTTTTTTTTTAGGTGTTTTTTGCAAGGCAAATGGGGTTAAGTGGCTTGCCCAAGGCCACACAGCTAAGTCATTATTAAGTATCTGAGACTGGATTTGAACCCAGGTACTCCTGACTCCAAGGCCGGTGCTTTAACCACTATGCCACCTAGCCACCCCCATTTCAGCAATCTTTAATAATTTTTTTTTAGATTTTTTCAAGGCAAATGGGGTTAAGTGGCTTTCCCAAGGCCACACAGCTAGGTAATTATTAAGTGTCTGAGACCAGATTTGAACCCAGGTAGTCCTGACTCCAGAGCCAGTGCTTTATCCACTATGCCACCTAGCCGCCCTAATCTAACCTTCTTAATGTACAGTTGTACAATCTAAGACCCAGAATCATTGAATGACCTATGTCATCTACTCAAGAACTTTTCAACTGTTCTAGGTTTCTTCTTAATAATAAAACCAATACCTCTCTGGGAGTCCAAGTGCAAAATTCTATGAATAATACTAGATTTTAGAACTTGGGTTCAAATCCTGATTTTACTAGATCTTGGAGTGTAACCTTGAATGAGGAAGATGGAGATTTTACAAGATATAAAAATAAAGGCATGGATTAGGTGATCTCAAATCTTTCTAGCCTTGTGATCTGGTTTACGTATAATTATAATATACTTTCTTGTATATTATATTTGTTGTTCAGTTATTTTTAGTAATGTTTGACCCCACTGAGGTTTTCTTAGCAGATGCTTGAGTGGTTCACTATTTCCTACTCCAGCTCATTGGGATGAGAAAACTGAAGCAAACCGGATTAAGTGACTTGTTCAGGATCACACAGGTAGTATCTGATATCAGATTTGAACTTAAGAAGATACAATTTCCTGACTCCAGGTCCAGTGTTCTATTCACTGTGACAACTAACAATCATTTGTACAGAGTATAATCTTCTATTGTAAGACTTGTTAGACTATAAAAACACAATCGCCTTTTGCATTTGTCTTTTTCTGCTCTTTTGACAAATACCAATCTCTTTCCCTATATAGCATTTTTCTTTTGCAAGGGCCTGCCCTTGATCCTGTATAACTTTTAAAAAGATCAGATTGAGTTAGTATCCTAAAAGAACAGACATTGAACATAAATTTTAACTCATGAAAAATTCAAGAGTTCTCAAAGAAAACTAGAATAACTAATAATCTTAATATCTTTTTTAAAAGTACCAATTTTAAAAAGAATTAAGTTAATTAAAATTCCACATCCTGAGTAGTAGTAGTAGTAGTAGAGGACTTTAAAATAAACTAATTAAATTTTTTTATTTTACATTAATACTTGAAGTAATTCTTGGTTAGACATAGTACTTTCATCTTGAAAGAATCTAGACAAATTAATTCAAATTTTTAAATAATTTTAGTTTTTAAACACTTTTGATTGTCTAATGGTCCAATGATCTCATGCCTGCTATACTTCTATGGCTTTCCATCTTTTCTCTTTAATTTGTAAATAATTACCTTAGATTTTGATTGAAATGCTTTTAACTTTGTTGGGAAGTTCACATTTTTGATTAATAACAGGCAGGATAAGTTCTTAAAATATTTAAAGCCTATGTTTGACATAAAATATTAGGGAGTTACCACATCAAGCATTTTCTATCTACAATGCCTTTTATCTACACTGTATATGTCTTATATAGAGATAGTTGGATGTATGTTTTAGCCCCTCATTAGTATATGAGTTCTATGAGAACAAAGACTCTATTTTCAACTTTCTTTGTTTCCCCAGTTCATTATGGGGCACAAGAGCTTAATAAATCATTATTGATTTAGTGAGTTCTAGAATGGTGCTGGAGTGAAAGTTATGAAGGCTGTGGAAGAATCAGATTATCACAGGAAAATTGGTGCTCCTTTCCTCTTGTGGATCAGCTACTTACATATCTTATGGTTTTATTGCCTGAGAAGTCTGTTATCATTAGTTGATTGACCCACTTTGATACAAGTATCAGAGGCAGAAGTTGAAACTACAACTTCCTAAGTCCAGGGCTGGTTCTTCAGCTAGTTTGCAAAGATATCTTTAAGTACAGGATCATTGTACCATCCAAACTAGCAAATATTTATTAAGCATCAATTCAATTCAAATTTTTGGGGATATTGGGTATATAAAAACAAACAAACAATCAAACAAAAAATAGCCCATTGATTCAGAAAGCCTCCATTCTCCTGAGATTTCATATATGAACAGATAAATAATTGCAAGTTTCTAAAATAAAAATAATTATTCTCTTTTGTTTATATAGTCACTTACATTTCCTAGTATTCTACTCCTCACCCCCCCCACAGCACCCAATTTCTCTTTATTATCCTCCTCAACTCTTTCAATCCAAATTTACATTATAACTCTGTCTTGACCTTCCACTGTGCCCTCTGGAATGCTTGGTTCATAGACAACAAGCTTTCTTTTACCTTAAATCTATTTTCCCCAATCCTTTTAGGTGCTAGTTATTACCAAAACCTAATTCCCTATTAATGCTTCAGCCTTCCTGGTCAACTTTTCTAGTGCTGGCTGGGAAAGACCTTAATTTAGAAAGATTAATTAATTAATGACTCACTGCATCCTGGGGCATCACCAGTCACATTGAATTAGTCTTGAAATTGGATTTAAATGACTCTGGAGGAAAGAGTGAGACTGACAATGTTTTACTACTCTGTGTCTCTTAAAACCAAATTCATACAAGTCAAGACATCACCCTCATTATACCATTGGTTCTCTTCAAGAATTAACAATGTACAACAAGAACAACAGTCTCTTTTTCTTTCTATTCATTATAACAAAAAAAAAATTAAAAGGGAAAGGAAAATAAAAGGTCAATAAAATTCAGATCCTAGATTTAGAGCTAGAAAGGATTGTAGAGGGCGTATAAACCTTCATTATATAAATAACAAAACTGGGGATTTTAAGTAACTTGCCTGACATAATATGCTTAATAAGCTTTCAGAAGCACAATGTAAACCATACCCCTCTAACTCTGGAGATGCTATGCAGAAGCAACCAATATATGAACCAAGTCTGATATTATTCCAAGGACTCATAATAGTCTCCATCTCTGTAAAGAAAGGAAAAAGGAAAATATTTGTATTTTTTTCTTTTAGGTGTGTTTGAACTTGGCCATTACAGTTTCATAGCATTCAGTTTTAATTTTGTTGTTGCCAGTGGTGTTGCTTTCTCCCCCCTTGCATCACTATTAAATAATTTTTTTAGGTTTTTTTTTTTTGCAAGGGCAAATGGGGTTAAGTGGCTTGCCCAAGGCCACACAGCTAGGTAATAACTAAGTGTCTGAGATAGGATTTGAACCCAGGTACTCCTTGACTCCAGGGCCTGTGCTTTATCCACTGAGCCACCTAGCCACCCCTAAATAATTTTTTTGAGGGAGACAGAAGGGACAATGAAATAGATCAAAAAAGACTCTTAGATAGCTAATGAATCTGAAGTGTGAAGGGGTAAATTTTAGGAAGAGGGGAAATCTTGTCCAGAATAGGAAAGAAAATAGCAAGGAAACAGAGATCATTTAGTCCAACCCCTTCCTTTTTTAGACCAGGAAACTGAGACTGAAAAATGTTAATCCCTAAGGTCAAACAGCTAATGGACAACACAGCAAGATTCTCTAATTACAAATCCAGGGCCCTTCCCAGTTTTTCCTTCTACCTCTCCAAAGGAAATTATCAAAATGAAAGTTTGTTGTAAAATGTACAAGAAATTTTCTTGCAATCTTGATAAATCACATGATCTGTGTTAGAGGTTCTTAAGCTGGGATCCATGAACTTTTGAAATATATCTATTTCAATAACTATATTTCAAGGTAATTGATTTCTTTTTTAAATTGCATGTATTTTTATTTTATGCATTTGAAAACAGTATTCTGGAAGAGTCCATAAGCTTCACCGGGCAGCCAAAGGGGTCCATGATTCAAGAAATGTTGAGAACCCCTGTTTTACATAGTTAATAGAAAATATCAAACATAATATATGAAGGAATTAAAAGGACAAAACATTTAAAGATTGATTTTAGCATTAAAAATTACTTTTTTGCATGCATTGAAATATGTCTGAATAGAAAAAGGGAAGGACTGGCACTCGGGTGACACAAGTAGATAAAACTTAGATCCTGGAGTCAGGAGGATCTGAGTTCAAATGTCACTGAGAACATTTATCAGCTGTCTGACTCTGAGCAAATCATTTAACTCCATTACCTCTGCCCCCCCCCTCAAAAAAAAAGAAAGAAAAACGAAATCATCTATATGAATAGCTTTATCCTTTAAATGGGTTTTGTTGATATCTTAAATTTGCCAAAATTTGGATGCTTTCAATGGAGCAAGAGTTTTCTCCATGGAAGTAGATCAGCAATACTTTACTATTTGATAAACAACCTTTCGACCAAAGTGCATCACGTGGAAAAAACAAAATAAAATAAGATTTGATGATGCATCTTTACAAGTTTTACTAGTCTGATTCTCAAGTAATATATATATATATATATATATATATATATATATATATATGTATATATGGAGAGAGAGAGAGAGATCTGTCTGTCTCTATCTATCTATCTCTATCTCTCTATCTGCATATAAATACTTTTACAAAACCCCTCAGTGAAACTTTTCTGAATTTATGGGGACCTGTGGAGCTTGTGTTTTGTAGGCAAATACAAGGAAAATTCAGGACTATATGTTTATTATGATAATGAGTGAGGAAGGGATGCTTTAATTCATCTGAATGATGTTAGAGATACAACAATACTTTAAGCAGTATTTGTACAATAAAAGAGAATTGTCTTGAAGAAATCCTGGATTCCATTTCTCTATCCTTTCCTAGAATGACTGTGTAGCCCTGGGCAATTTCCTTAATCTCTTGATACTCCCAGGAAACTATGATAAGTTGTAGGGTAGGTGATATTCTGCATTGGTAGAGAGGGTTCCTTGCAGTATAAACCACAACTTAAAAAAAAAGTTTATAATATTATGGAGCAGGGTTGGTGGTGTAGCTGGTAGTAGAGTTGGTTTTGAAATGAGGGAGTCTGTTTAAATCTGATACTCTGCTATTAACTATTTCAATGACATTAGATAAGTTTGTTTTTCTGAGCCTTATTTATCTCTATAAAATAAAAGGATCAGACTAGATAATATGATGTATACTCTCACCTTTTCAATATATGATTCAGTGATTTAGGATTTGGGAGGGGGACAGGAAAAGTATATTTCACAATCCTTATATAAAAGAGACAATAAGTGTATGGATAGCAAGAATATACACTGACTCATGAGATTGGTTATAGAAATATTTTAATTCTAAGACAAAGAATCTGAACAAAATCCAGTGTGACCAGTTCTCTGTGATAATGAGATAATGCAACAAACTTAATCCCTCACTGAATGGGTTACCCATTTCACCATCTTCATTAATTCCATTCCATTCAATGAATATTTATTGAATACTCACTTTGTACAGAGCACTAAACATTGAGGGAAGCACAAAAATGTTTTCACCGCCCTTAAAGAAACAATAGGGATTGGCAATCACAAAGGAAAGAACAAAAAGTAGCCTAAATGAAAATAAAAGCTAATCAAATACATCTCCTCAATGATTTTTCCACTGGCTATTGTCTTTTTCATTAAGATAATCTCCAGTGATTATTTTATAATTTTACTCTTGCATATTAAACTTTCACTGCTTGACTTTGAGTATCCTAAATCTTATTTCAAAGAATTGAAGCTGGAAAGGACCTCTTGAAATCCTCTAGTTCAACCCTATCATTTTACATTTGAAAAAAAATAAATGAGGTCCTATAGGAGGGAAAAGGCTTTCACAAGGTCATACAATTAATATAGGGATCCATGATTTTGATTTCAAACTCATTGTGTTTACCATTGTAGTATTTGTCTCATTCATAGGATCATTAGAATCAGAGAATTAGAAAGGATTTTAGTCATACAATTCATCTTTGTCATTTAATCCATCCTTATTTTATATAAAGGAAACTGAGGCCCAAAGAGATGAATGACCTTCCTGAAAATTCTTAAGTCATGGAACTAGGATTGATAGCCAACTCCAAGTCTCCAAATCTGGTATTCACTCTCACAGTAAACATTCATTTTGGATCCTTTGAAGTTATCCATGTGATTCCTGTTCAGGAAAATATGTTTTGAAAAAAATATATTCACTAATGACTTTAAAATCAAGGTGATTTATAGACTAAGTATGGCAATAGTAGAAGAGGAAAGACAGGATTCTTTTATATATATATATAACATACATCTAGATATAAAATTATCTTTTCCAACTACTTGCAAAGTTAGTTTTCAGCATTCATTTTTTTGTAAGATTTAGAATTTTACATTTTTCTTCTTTTCTCCTCTCTCTTCACCCTCCCATCCCCTTGACAGCAAGTAAACTAATATGGGTTTTACATGAATAAAAATAATAAACCTATTTCCATATTAGTCATTTTGTGAAGGAAGAATCAGATTAAAAGGGGAAAAATAATAATAAAAAACAAATAGAAGGGAAAAACCATAAAACATAACACAAAATTTTGAAAATGGAAAATAGTATGCTTTGGTTTGCATTTAGATTTTATAGTTTTTCTTCTGGATGTAGAAAATATTTCATATAACAAGTCTTTTAGGATTGTCTTTGATTATTGTGCTGCTGAGAAAAACTAAATCTATCATCGTTGAACATCACTGTTGTTGCTGTTAATGTGCACAATGTTCTTCTGGTTCTTCTCACTTCACTCAGCATAAGTTATGTGAGTCTCTCCAAGCTGAAGTTTTTCCATTCATGATTTCTTAAAAACACAATAATCTTCCATTGCATTCAGATACTACAATTTGTCCAGCCATTCCCAAATCAATTTTCAATTCTTTTCCCTTACAAAAATAGCGGCTATAAATATTTTTATGCATGTAGGTCTTTCCCCTTAATATGATCTCTTTGGAATAAAGAACTAGTAATGGTATTTGCTGAATCAAAGGACATGCACGGTTTTATGCATAGTTCCAAATTGTTCTCCAGAATGGTTGGGTCATTTCACAACTCTCCCATTAGTGCATTAGTGTCTCAGTTTTCCCACATCTCCTCCAATTGCTCTTTTTCCTTTGGTCAATCTGATAGGTGTGAATTGGTCCCTCAGAGTTATTTCAATTTGCATTTCTTTAATCAAGAATGATTCAGAACTTTTTTTTATATGGCTATAGATAGCCTTAATTTCTTCATCTAAAAACTGCTCATTCTTACCTTTAGACCATTTATCTATTGGGTAATGACTTGTATTCTTATAATTTTGACTCAGAGTCCTTTATCAGTTATTTCTCAACTTTCTGAATTCCTTTTAATCTTGCATTGATTTTAATTATGCAAAAGTTTGTAATTTAATGTAATCAAAATTATCTATCTTGTGTTTTATAATGTTCCCTGTCTCTTTTTTGGTCATAAATTCCTTCCCTTTCTACATACGTGACAGATAAACTATTTCTTGTTCTACTAATTGGCTGACAGCATTCTTTAATAATAAACCAGTCATTTAAGACATTTACTGATGGTCACAAAAGAATGGAAATAATTGATTTCCACCTACATTGAAAGAAAAGTTTTTCCCCACTGGAAACTCTGAAAGGCAAAATTTTTTTCTTAGAGTATGAAGGCCCAGAGTGACCTTTTTTTGGGAACTTCTCTGAATAGCGTTTAGTGTTGTGAACCAAGGGGCTAGGGGAAAAGGAAGACAATGTTATGGAGCATTTGTATAAGCCTCCATACTTTTAGTGTTATATGCAATTTTAATAAGGAAATATAGTCTACATAGAGCACACTATGCAGATGGTCCTTGATTTCTTTTGGCTTGCACATATTGAAAAAGTATGTTCAAATTCAACATAAATCTGCCAAATGGTGGTTACTTAGGGTGGTAATATGTTCCTTATTTTGACTTATTCTGAGATTTAGTCACTGTAATGGGAACAACTGAAGGCATAAAAGTTCATTCACTGATATACCCTTTCATACTGTTCCAAAGAATATCTATGAATCTTTCTTTTCCTTGTTATTATAGGGCCTATTCTAGTGATCACCTTTCCAAAATCCTTTAAATCCAAACTCATGAGATCAGTTCAGTCTAATCTATTTATGATCCCTGGAAGTTATTTGGGGATACATATGGCCCATAGCTTACTTCTGCATCTTAGACAGGCAGAGGAATAGAAAGACACTCTAGACCTGTGATTTTATTTGTATAGGGTAGTCCTAATTAAGGAAATTTCTTTTACAAATGAAAGTCATTGTCTTTTCTGAAATTTGTATTATTATTGAATTGCCTAAAAAAACTAAGTGGTTGGGGCAGCTAGATGGCGCAGTGAATAGAGCACCAGCCTTGGAGTCAGGAGTACCTGGGTTCAAATCCCTCCTCAGACACTTGATAATTACCTAGCCTTGCAGCCTTGGGCAAGCCACTTAACCCCATTGCCTTGAAAAATCTAAAAAAAAAAACCCAACCCCCCAAAAAACTAAGTGGTTAAATGACTTAACCAGAGTTACACAATTAATATGTATCAAAGGCAAAACTTGAAACCAGGTCTCCTTCATGTAATGGGCAACTGTGCGACAAAGACCGTGATGTCAGAGGGACTTGAGTTCAAATGTGCTCTCAGACACTTACTTGTTGTAGAACCCTGGGTAAGTCATTTCACCCTGTGTACCTCAACTTATGCATCTATAAAATAAGCTGTAGAAGGAAATGGTAAACTACTCCAGTAACTTTGCCAAGAAGAACCTCAGGGCTTGAAGAGGAGGACATGAGTAAAATGCATCAACAACATTAAGGGAAGTTCTCTATTCATTTTGCAGCACTGTTTCTTTAAAAAAAATTTGAATAATCCATCAGCAAATTTTTATTAAGCTTCAGAGTTAGGCACCGAAATATGTGATGGGAATACAGAGACAAAACTGAATTCATCCTTATCATCAAAGTATTTGCATTTTATGGGATAGACAATAGGCACCATACTCCTTAATGAGTACTATCAATGCCATTTTGGTTGCTAATAGTTCCCGATGAACAGATTGGTTAAAATGGTGAATGAATCATTACATTAGGGACAGAAGGAGCAAAATACTGCCTTTAAAGGATTTTTGTACTGAGTAGATATCAGAAATCCTTATTTGTGAAAATATATAATGTTGATACAACCTAAGTGTTTAGTTGGATTTTGAGAATAGCTAGGGGAAGCCAACACAGGATCCCTATGATCTTGGAGGGGAAATTATTTCTTGGACTTCTAGGTCTTAAGAATTGTTAGCAAGGGGGTTGGGTGGTTCAGTGGATAGAGCACCAGCCTTGGAGTCAGATGGATCTGGCAAAGATTGCCTCAAAAACTCATTAACTGTGTGTCAATTAAACTCATTGCCACCTAGAAAAGCAAACAAATAAATAAATAAAAGAGGAATGGTTAGTGACTAACAATTTAATCACCTATAAACAACCCAAGTTGCATCTTGGATTCTCACTTTCTGTATATATAAAATAGAGGAAGGAAAAAAATTGTTTCATTATCTGCCTCACAATGTTTTTATGAGAAAGAACACTTCATAAACTTTATAGAGTTGTATCATTTTCAAGCTATTTTGATAGAAGGGGTGAGATCATGAATTTATTTGGTGTCTGGATGTTGGTGTGTTTCATCCTGAAAATGAGAGGCTTTACCCAATCCAACCATGTGGTGAGAATTTGCTTTGGGAGTCAGTCTCAATGTGGTTCCTCAGGGTGATCCAACATGTTGTAGCAAATCAAGTACCAGGCTTAAAGTCAGGGACACACCTGGTTTGGAATGTTGCCTCTCATTCTTCCAAGTTTGGGGGCCATGAGCAAGTCATTGAATTTCTTTGAACTTTAGCTTCCTCAAATATAAAATGGAGATAATAGCACCTCCCTTAAGAGTTTATTGATGAGCAAGATTGTTCTGATGATGGAAGGAGACAGAGAGACACAGAGAAAAGCAGACAGAGATTCAGAGAGAGACATACAGGTAGATCCAGAGAGACACAGAGACAGACAGAGAGACCAAGCAGAGGTAGAGACAGACAATACAAGTAAATCAGGAGAGGGGAAAGAGGAGAGGTGTTTGGTGCAGTGAAGTGCAAAAAAAAAGCTCACCTATAAGAGCTCAGTGAACCAAAGGAAGCATCTAAAGATTCTGTGAGAGGGGCATGAAGACAATGATGGAGTGTAGGCAGCATAATGCGGAGATGGACAAGAAATGAGACAAAAAAATGATTTATATGTATAAAACATATAAACATATATGAAATATACATATATGAATATGTGTGTGTGTGTGTCTGTGTATACATAAACACAGGACTTGGAGTTAGAAAGATTTGAATTCAGATATGCCCTTAGACATTTATTAACTGGGTGACCTTGGGCAAATCACTTAAACTGTAAAATGTGCTGGAGAATGGAATGGCAAACCCCTTTAGTATCTTTGCCATGAAAATTTCAAATAGAGTTATGAAGAATCCCACATAACTAGGTTGAATGAAAAACAGGAACAACAGCTTATATTGTGCTATGCAAATTTTTCCTTTTACTATTATTATTATTATTATTTGCTTATTCTAAGATTTTGTGTTCCATATACCAGTGAAATAATTATAGTCAATAGAATATGATTGACAAGTTTCATTGGAGTATTTGACTTCCATTAAATAACATAGGCTAAAGACATTTTATTTGGCCAGTTGATTTTGATTCAATTGACAAACTGAGAAGGACTTTCCCAGATCAGTAGGGTTGTGCAGACTTAATGAGAGTTTTTGACATTCTGAAAAATTCACAATTCTGCTGAATGGGCAGAATTGGGTCTGGAGGTAGGGTTGATTTATTCCAAGCAGGGTTTGCCTGGAGAGCTGGTAATGGAATTTCACAGAATCTAACCAATGTCTTCAAATGATCTTAGCTAAGTACTGATCCATGCAAGAATGTTTCACCATTGAGTACTTCTCATAACAAATTCCGGATGCTAACATGTGATTTCTCTCCTAATAAGACTGGGAGAGGCAGTTGTATGTTCCTCCCAGAGGACTATCTATTCCTGACAAAGGGGGAAAAGGTCTTTTCTTAGTATATCCTCAGATCATTCAAAGAGCATGTGAATAATTGAAGGAGTTAGTAGAAGAGAGATTTCATTTCAGTCTTTTTTACCCATATCCCATTAAGGGGGGAAGGGGCATAGTACCTTTAAACCATTCACCAATAATCAACAGAAATGAAGAATGTGTCTACTTTGTCTGAAACATTTTGTTTGATATTAAGATACTTATTAAAGGCCAATAAGACAGTTCCTGTCTTTAGGGGGATTAAAATATGGCAGAGGAGATAAAGTGTATATAAGAATAATATTATACAAACATAACATAAATGAAGAAAAATTCAGTGATCTGTCCAAAATTTTGGAGGTTCAAGTAAAGTACTTTGAGAATTCGGAGGAAGAAGGGATTGTTTCCTATTGAGGTGGTCAAATTAACTTAATAGGACACATGATCTCTGAGCTGAATGGGTAGAATTGGGTGTGGAGTAGGGTTGATTTATTCTAAGCAGGGTTTGCCTGGAGAGCTGGTAATGGAATTTCATGGAATCTAGCAAATCCAAGTTCAGTCACCTCCTAACTGCATGACCTTGGGTTTGTCATTTAAGTTCTACGGACATCAATTTCCCCATCTGTAAAAAAATTTTTAAAAAGGTTGGACTAAGTCATCTTTAATGCAATTAATCATAACCATTTACAAAATAAAAATAATCATTGTCCTTCTAGGAGCTCAACTGTGAAGGTAAAAGGGATAAAATTTTAGTGGCAAATTCTAATGGCAAAAGATCTTGGGGGGCATCTAGGCGGTGCAGTGAATAGAGCACCAGGCCCTGGAGTCAGGAGTACCTGAGTTCAAATCCAGCCTCAGACACTTAATAAGTACCTAGCTGTGTGGCCTTGGGCAAGCCACTTAACCCCATTGCCTTGCAAAAACCTAAAAAAAAAAAGATCTTGGAATAGGTTGGGGTTTAGTATTAGTGGAGTGGTGTTTCCAGTAGGAAAAAAGAATATTTTTTGTTGTTGCTGTCATTATTTTGGCACTGAGTGGGTGGGGAGTGGGACAAATCATACCTTCTAGAAAAGAGATCAGCAACAGTTATACTATCCTGGAGAGGCTAGGTAGCTCAGTAGATAGAGCACCAGCCCTAGAGTCAGGAGCACCTGGGTTCAAATCTGGTCTCAGACACTTAATAATGACCTAGCTGTGTGGCCTTGGGCAAGACACTTAACCCTATTTGCCTTGCAAAAACCAAAAAAAAAAGTTATACTTTCCTGACTGGGGAGGATTACATATTTTAGGTAATGTGAAAAAAGAGAAGGGTCATGGATCTAGAGTTGTAAGAGTATAATAATAAATGATGAGAGAGAGAGAGAGAGAGAGACAGAAATTTGAAGATCGATTAAGGTTTGGGAAGTACATGAGATGTATTATCTTACTGGATCCTGAAGGGATAAGTATACTAGATAGGTGTTCTTAATATTTGCTAGGTGAAGAACCTGAGGCCAAGAGAGGTTAAGTAATTTACTTAATGCTAATGGCTGGATGAGTATCAATCTCAAGACTTTCTGATTCCAAGTTCAACATTCCATGAGTTGTCAAATAGTTCAGTCTAGATCTAAATATTGGAAGTGGATTTTGAACCCAGGACCTTTGACTCCAAAAAGAGTGGCATTTCTATTATAGCAGATTGAATATTTCAAGAATGTAGGAGAATTCGAACCTTGGACAAAATTCCCACAGAGCACAGTGCAATGAGCCAAGAGATTGGTGAAACAAGTGGAAGGGACTTAAAGGGAATGATGGGTGTGAATAGACCTAATTTAAAGTAAGATTGAAGGCTTAGAAGTAACAGGTGTGCCACTTGAGTAAGGTGGTAAGACTGGATGAATGAGGATGAGAGGTGAATTAATTTTTGCCTGCTGCATCAGCAGAATTCAATATTTAAATGTCTTGCAAATTCAGTGACTATGTCCTGGAGACCAAAATGGCATTGGATAGAGGATGTTTGAGAATGGACTCTGATGAAACCTTTATCCCAGGTGAGTTTTTGTCCCTTGATACTAGATAAAGGACTTCTGAGCACCAAGTAAGGGAAATATGAGAAAGGTGGAGTTCCATAAAGGCTCTTTCTTGGGTGTGCTTTTGTCCCTAGAGACAATATTTAAAGTAACTATTGTGAAAACTGAAAGGAGCATTTGCTCACCAAAAACAAAACACAACAGCATTGTAGATTTTCACCTTGAGAAATAGAATTTTTTGAAATGGCTGGATTTAAAATATTTCAATTTATAAAAGAATTATTGATAAAATATTCAATTTTTCTAGTCAGAAATTGATATAATAGAGTTTTCTATACAATAGAATTATCCAGTAGTTGTAAAGGTAATCTGATGGAAAGTATTATTCTTTTCCCAAACCTGCAAAGTGGATTTTAGATTTTTAAGATTGCCATTACCACTTTACACATAAAATTTTATAATGTTGCTATAAAATACCTGTTGGCTTAGTTTATTAAGCCATATTTAAGCTAATGCCATATATGCTTGGTCTGGTGCCATAAGACTGGTCTATCCATTAAGCAAAGCCCCTACACCTTTGAAATCAAACTGAAAGGATATGATATCATGCTTGTGGTTCTTCATTTTAATAATATTTTCAAGCTAATCTTGGCTGATAAATTGTTGTATTTATGCATTTCTGACATCAGATATTGCTTATAATGTGTGTTTTAGTGTTAAATTCTATAAATTAGACACATTCACTGCAGGAAATAAACAGCAAATCTTTGAATTATTGGTCTGTTCAAATTGGTTTGATCTAAGTGAAAATGAACCCACCTACCAACATTTATGGAATGCTTATAGTACATTTATAATTATGGCCTGCATTTTTTAAAGTTAAATAAAGCTTGGTACTTAAATATTTGTTGAGTGAGTGAATGACCCCTTAAGTTACCCATTTCAGTACCAAGAAACCATCAACTACTTCTGGAACTGTGCTGTGCAATGAAAGGCATATGGATTTAAAATATACTTGTGAAACATAAATACCTTTTCATGTCTTGGTGGATGTTAATGATTTTATTGATATTTTAACTTTATCAAGTAAAATGTGAAAGATTAAAGAGTTTACTAGTTGTTCTACCTGTGGGGCACGAATCTGATTAATTTTAGTGTGTATATCTCTATGTGTGTATCTGAAATAAAGAGACATGTGTACAAATACATATGCACACATGTATATGCACACACACACATATACCTATACATACATACCCATATAGCTAAGCGATAAAGTGGCTGGAGGGTAAATTCAACCTTAGACACATAGAAGTTGTGAGACCTTGGGCAAGTCACTAAATTCTGTCTACTTTATTTTCCTCATCTGTAAAAAGGGGATCTTTTAACACAAAGTTCTCAGGGTTCTTTTGAGAATTCAGTGATGTAATATCTGTAAAGCACTTTGCAAATGTTAAGGTGGCATAAAAAACACTAGCTATCATTAGCTAATAATAATAATAATAATAATGAATGGCATTGATATAGCAATTGGAAATTTTTAATTGTTTTATGTCCAGTATCTCATTTGATTGTTGCAAAAATGGAAGGAAGTCCTATAACTAGGGATTCTTTTTTCCATTTTACTGATGATGAAGTTGAATCTCAGAGGTCATAATAATAAATGAAATGCCCAAATAAGGAGATATATGCAGAATATCTGAAGTATCAACTGATTAAGATGCAAAAATGTAGTCAAGGAATCAATTTTATTTTAGGATAACATTTTGATATTCTTTGACTTATTTTGGGCATCTTAGAAACACCCTGAATGATGTTCAATGGCAAAGTGAGTTTTTATTTTCTGTCATTCAAAATGAACCATATTTTGTGGCTCATTTATGAATTGTCATTTGGGAAAGGAGCAGAGGCAAAGTGGTAGGGTAAGTCCAATTTCAAAAGTCAGACCAGTTGTTCCAGGTTTCAACTGAATCATTGCTTCAAACTTACTTGCTATATTTTCATACATCCTTCGTCTTCTGACACAGCATAAATCGAGATGGGAGACCAATATGGACATCTGTGAACACTTAAGTTTTGCCATAGTTGGGATATATAAAAGGGAGTGGTGTGAATATTAGAGCAATACAGTGGAATCTCTACTCTGTTCCTCTATACTCTCTATCAATACATAAGCTCAAAGAGTCATAGACCTGGGACCAGAAGAAACACAGATGTCATCTGGTTCAAACCTCTCATTCTGGCAATGAGGTATTTGAGCACCGAGGAGGTTAAGTATTTGGCCCAGGTTACATGGCAAATTAAAAACTACCTCTGAGACTTGAATTCAAGAGTTTCCAAGGTTGGCATGTTGTCCCTTGTATCAAACTGACTTCCATAGCAATGTTCAAATAGCTCAGAAGAATTACTGTTTCTTCTATTAGCTTCTACTCTTTAGGGAATGTTTTTGCAACCCTCTTAATCTGAATATTTTAGTATGATTTTTAGGAACTCTCACATTCCTGCTTCCAGGTGTTTTTTTAATGAGGTACCACAAATTAAATATAGAGCATATCTTATAAAATGCAGTCCCAAATTGCCTTAGTTTTTTTTTTTAGTAAACAAATCTTATTTACTTACATTAAAATTTTAACCAACTAAAATACATTGTTTTTTTCGGAATTACTGCAACCAAATCAGAACTTCCCCATCTGTTCATCTTTCACCAGCACAAGAATTCATTGAGCAATTGAGCTCCTTTTAAAAATCGACATAACCTAAAAACGGCAGTCTCTCTTCCACCTGGAGGGAAAATTAGGGACATCTACCAGTACCATGATCTGGAAAATTCACATAAAATTCTTTGGTCCTCCCTTTTGTTAAATCTGATATTCTTTTTTTCCTCAAAATTTTTTTTTTAAATTTATTTAAGGCAATGGGGTTAAGTGACTTGCCCAAGGTCACACAGCTAGGCAATTATTATGGTCTGAGGCCAAATTTGAACTCAGGTACTCCTGACTCCAGGGCTGGTGCTCTATCCACTGTGCTACCTAGCTGCCTCTAATCTGATACTCTTTAAATTGAAATTAATACTTCTGATCTATACATTTCTGAGCAGAAATTAGTCTCTTAACCTTTAACTAATACTTATAAAATGTCAGTCTGCAATGTAAGTTTTGTCTCTTACAAGGTTGATTATCCGGTCATCGCAGTGATAACGCTAATCAATTCTTTACCTGATCAATAAACCTCAAGATGAGACATCTTGTATGAGGAGAGAAAACTCCTATTGTTATTTGTCAGCATTTACTCTTCAGCATAAGTGGAATTCTTGTCAAAAGGAATTTTAAGCAAATGTTATAAGATTTGAGAGAATTGTATTGTAAAATCCTGTTATCCATGTGAAATTTCACTGGTTATTTAACTCAGCTTTTATGATTCTTTGTCCTTTCTGTATAAAATGCCCCCAGAATTTTGCATCAGTTTTGGTATTAGTAAGGATGCCATCCACCCATGGGTTTTGGTAAGATCCTAGAGAATTAAACTTCACTTTAAAAACTTATTTTGTTATTTCATTTTTAGTTTAAGGAAATCATGCTTAACACTTTGTACTGGAGAAGTCTGAATTTTTTTTCTTTAATGGTTTGTTTACAGTACCTTATTGTAAAATCTGAGTAAATATTTACTAATAGGTTCTGTATTGTCTATTGGTCTTTGTGAGTCATCTGTGATTTCCACAAAACTCCAAAAAAATTCTCATTTAATTTCTTATGCTGAGCCTTGATATATCAAAACCACAATAGGGAAAGTTGAAGTAATGTCAGAATTACTGCATTTTTGACAGTATTATTAACCAACTATTTTCATAAGTACATAAGCCAAGTCAATAGAGATTCAGATTGTATTACAAAGGAAAAATTGTATCACAGCATTGGTATAATTATCATGATTTACAAATCAACCATAGACATATAGCTAGATGGCACAGAGGATAGAGCACTGATCTTGGAATCAGGAGGGCAGGAGTTGGAATCCAGCCTTAGACACTTGACACTTACTATCTCTGTGTCCTTGAGCAAGTCATTTATTCCTGATTGCCTCATAGCCAGGGCTATCTCCAGTTGTCTTGATTCAAACCTGGCCCCTGGATTCCAGATGACTCTTAGAAGAGAAAATGAGACTGGTGACTTGGCATAGCACCCCCTCACTAGAATCCAATTCATGTGCTTGTCATGGCATCACCTCCCTTTTGTCATGTTCTTCATTAAAAATGAAGGACAAATGTCATACATGTAGCATGACAAAGAATTTTCTTTTTGTCACATTGCAATAAGGCAAACTTTCTTGAAACAACTATTTTGAAATCTGAGATTCATAATTGCACATAGGGATGGTGACTTTAAGGGAAATCAGATTTGAGTTGAATAAAAGATTTATGAGATTGTAAGAGCTGATAAGATACATTAGAAGTTATTTAGTCTAATATTTTCAATTTATAGATGAATAAACTGAAGCCTAGAGGTGGGAAATGACTTGATTAACATAATAAGTTGTCCTTCAATCTTGAAGAAGACTATAGCATCAAAGAAGTGATGACATGCTTGTAATTTGGATTAAAATGAGGAAGAATTGTTCAAAGACACCATTCCCAATTTCTTGTCCAAACCATCTGAACCCAGTGACCTGACATAGTAGAAACAGGGGTTGACTGGATTTTTATTTCCATGTGAGTTGTAAAGATGGAATGAGAATCCAGTCTTCTGATGCTTAATCTCATCATTTTCCAACACATATGAAGACAGTTGACAACTAGACCATAGTGGAGAAGGGAAAATGCAAGGTAGGCTGAGCAAATTTAGATGAGAAAGTACTAATACAAGAATTGCTTATACAGTGGAGTTTTGTTCAGGGCCATGAAAATAGTTGGTGTGTTCTGTGTTTTTTTTCCACATAGTTTGTATATTACCATAGGTTTCCGATACCTGAATTAAGATATTTGCCGTAATTAGGAGGATTACAAACTTCACCCTGAATACTGCTCTGTTTTAGTTTAATGTAGGCAGCTTTAGTATTGAATGTGCCTCTTGGGGGTTGAGTTCCCATGATTTGGAATGCAAGAACTGCATTAATCTCACAACAACCCTGAAGAGTAGGTACTGTGATTACCATTGTACAGTTTCAGTAATTGGGGCAAACAGAAATCAAGTGACTTGTCCAGGAAAACAAAGCTGGTGTCTGAGACCAGATTTGAACTCTGGTTTTTCTGACTCTGCATCCAGTGCTCCATCCATTATACCATGTTGCTCCCCCCCCCAACAAAAGGGTAAATAACATGAAGAAGAAGAACAAAAAGAAAAGTGCCCTTAGAAATTTATTATTTTGGTTTGAAATGTGAAAGGTGGGAAACACCATCTCTTTTAGCTCTGTACATTCCCATCTCATCCTCTAGTAAACTTTCCAGGGTTCTTCCATATTTTAAAATTTTGCACATAGACAAAGTCCTACTTAATACTTCTGAGTTAGGGCACCAAAGGGGCTTCTTTCTACTTTCATCTCATTTCTTCTCTTCCAGATAGCTCTGGGATGTTTGTCAGATGTCTTTCTCTGGCATATTCTATTCCCCTCCCCTACAAAACAATGACACTTCAAAATGCCCTCCCCCCAGTAGAGTATTAAAATAACTTTAAATAAATTATTTTATATTAAATGCTCCCAATAGTTCTCTTCTGTAATTGCTTTTTTTGGGGGGGGGCAAAGAAGGTAGGAAAAAATCAGAGAAGAAAAAGAGGCAAAAAAGAGTGACTAATACACTTTCTAGTTATTGGAGCTTTCCTTGATTGGACAGTGAGGTTGCTATGTGGGAGGAAATTATGTTACTTAAGTGCTTGAAAGAATGAATAATTTCACTGATATGGATCTTTTCTTCAAAAGTGTAGAGTGTTGGAACTCTTCCTTTTAAGGTTTTGTACCTAATAGTGGACTTGTTTTCTGTAGCACTGTTGACTCTGTATTTCTATAGTAATACTTTTGAGATGATTACAAATTATTTGGATGATATCTTTGCAATTTCTTACCACTTTTTTATTGGCAATATACCAAAGTGTACTTAAGGATGCCATCATTCACGCTATTATTATTTGAGTCACCCATGATCCTTAGTGATATAATATTCAGTTATATATTGTCCCTGGAAGATTCAGTAAAACTTAGTTTTCAGTTTTAGGGAGCAGCTTGGAATCATTGAAGATGCTACACATTTTCCCAAATGCAACCAAGCCCTCTCTTTTAATCTCATTACATTCTGGATCCCACTTGTCATTCTGCTGTGCCTTTTGAAGTTGAATGTCCTGATGGAACAGATCAGTGGAGTGTCTGTCTGTCATCATCTGGACAATAGACTCAGATGTTCAGATGCTGATATTTGTGGATGATGCTATACTAAATCCCTCAAGCTCTGGAATACTCTGTAGCCTATTCAGTGAGAACCATGAGGAAGAAAAGTAAAACTCAAAAGAGTTTGACTTGACTCTCCATTCACTTAGTAAAAGTCAAGTGGATGAATAATAATTATTATTCAGCACTATATATACTATGATTGACTGTAGTAAGAAAATATTTTTATGCATTCTTAATTGACTCACTTTTCTAGGCATCATTGAGATTTTTCAAATATTTTCATTCTTTCTCAAATCTCTCATAACATATCTTACTCTCATAATCTCTGCTGAGAATCTTGTCATATTTCACTTAAAAACCCCATCAAAACGAAAGTATACCCATTCATCAAGTTCCTTCTTCTGTACTTCTTATATTCTGCAGATTCCTTCTACAGTTGTCTCTTCCCTTAATTATATTTCACATTCATATTGATCCTGCTTGCCAAGTGAAGATCCTCTATTTGTACAAGTGATCACATCCCAACATCTTTTCTGAAGATTTCCCCTACTCTCTCTCCAATCTTTTATTGTTGCCTCTCTCACTTTTTCTCTATTTTTTATAATCATTTCCATTTCTCTCCCTGCCCAGGAGAGAGAGATAGTTCTGGTTGATAATACTAGTGTTCTATTTTTAATGACATATTTTAAAATTTAATCTCTACTTAACATTTTATCTATCACTTTTTTAAAGTCTCAAGAAAAAGAACAAATAATAAATCAACATTCATTTTATAGTTCTGAGATGCAAATCCTCATATGGAAAATTAACAATTGTTTCTAGAGAGCCAGTTCAAGATGACATCAACACATCTTTGACCCCTTCTAAAGAAACTCACACTTGCTATGCCCTTCCCCATTAGCTAAATAAAAAGAACACTGCAAAGACTTGACTAGTGATTTGATATCAGGGTAAAGGTAAGAGAAAAGTCAAGGATGATTGATATTTTGAATAGGAGAATAAGGGTACTGTTGACAGAAACTGAAAAGGTACAATAAGGCAGACCAAGCTTTGGGGAAGATAATGTTTTGAGACATAGTGACCTTGATACACTGTTGGGCCATCCGGGTGGCTATATAAGCCAGAAATTATGCATGCAGAGTTAGAGCCAGAGACGGGCAGTCAAAATCAAAAGCAGTGATTTGTTGGGTCCTTCAAATGAAGAAATTAAATTATTAGGAACTATAGCTCTTTTAAGAGAGGTTGAGATTATCAAGACTAGAGTACAGAGGGAAGGGACAATGGTGAGTCTGTCAGTAAGCATTCATCGGTTGCTTTTTATTTGCTAAATGATGGCAACACAAGGAAAGACAAGGGCAGGATCCTTGTCATCATGGAGCTCACAGCATGCAAATAATTGTGTATTAATGAGTTATATATGGATGTAGATGGAAGGTCATCTTGTAGTAAAGATGCACTTATGAAATAGGCAATATAAGAAAGTCTAGATTCCTCCATTCACTACCTAAGGTAGCCATGGGTAATTATCTAAGTTACTTTGGCTTGTTTTTTTTGGCATTATATAAGGAAATTTGATTAGTAGTACAAAGGTCTCCTGCAGCTGTAAGTCAACAATATTGTGAGTATTATACTATAAGTCAATATTATTGTGAGTTAATCAATAATTAAACTCATATTATGCACTGGCTACTGTACAAGTTTTGAGGGCTGCATTGTTAAGGATGGGACCTGTCACTTTTTTGGGGAAAAGATAAGGAGACTCCTCCTATCAGTGCTAGTTCACACTTTTTCTGCATCTTATTTCCCCATTTCCTAAAGTACTGTGAGGTTCTTGAGTGTCAAATAATTGGTATGCATCAATGGAAAGACTTTAATCCACATCTGCTTGAAGCTCTGGATTAATTGCCACAATGGATGCTGATGATAGAAGAAGAAAAGAACAAAAAAGAAATGGTTTCTACCCTTTGGGAGAGCATTATAATGTAACATTGCTTTCTAAATGAAGAGGGAAAAATTGATGAGGAAAAAAAAAGTAGTCCAGCTGGAGACCTGTACTTACACAGTACGGGCTAACAACATTAGCAGGTGACTACAACCCCAAACTATAGACAACAGATCTCTGAAGAATCATCTGTTTGGAGGCAAGTAGTAGCGTTCTTCTGACACATAAGTGAAAAATCCTCGCAGTTGAAGGAAAATGGAACCTTACTCTCTGTAGGATAAAATGTTCATTCTTCAGCTTGGCTTTATAGTTAATCTCATTAGGTCCTTCTGTCATGTTTTCTAGTTGCTAGGTCATCAAAAGGGGATGGCAAGGTTCAAAGCTTTCCAAACCAAAAAGGCATTTGTCAGTTCTTGCTCTAGCCTAAAGGTATACACCCTACCACCAGTCAGGATGAGGTGAAGTGTCACCAGATTTTTATTTTTATTAAACATTAAAGGGAAATATTAGCCAAAATAAATAAAAACATAGTAAACCAGATATTTTAAAATTAAGTTGATATGTGGCCATCAGGAATACTCATGTATTGATTATTGCCCTTATTTCTGTTTGAGTTTAAAACCAGTGTTCACTAAGAATGCAGAGATAATGTAAAGTCACAGTGAAAGGGTTGGGGGCAGTTGGGTAGGTCAGTGGATAGAGTTCTAGGATTGGAATTAGGATGATCTGACTTCAAATTGGACATTTACCAGCCATGTAACCCCGGGTTAGTCATTTAACCCTGTTTGCCTCCATCTCTTTATTTATATACAATGAGCTGGAAAAGGAAATGGCAAACCACCCCCAGTATCTTTCCCAAGAAAACCTCAAACTAAAACAACGGGGCAACAGGGATAGAGGTCATGCCCTATAAAATGTTTTTTATAACCATTGAAATAAATTACAGGTCTAAACTTGATCCACATCTAATGTTGCTATTAAATCTTCTCTCTTGAACTGTCTCAACAATAGTAGCATATTTGCTCTTTCCCAAAGTTGACACTCCTGTCTTTCACCCCTAAACCTTTCTACACCTAAGATTTGTTCCCTCATTACATTTGCCATCTACAGTAAGGGGATAGCTTCCTTCTAGGCTCAGCTCCTATATTATCGCCTATAGAGCAGCCTTTCCTGGCTGGGGGGGGGGATCTCAGAGATTATCTAGTCCAACCCCCTCTCATTTTAGAAATGAGAAAACTATGCCTCAATAAGCTAAAGTCACTTCCCTAGTCACATAGTGAATTTATTCAAAATGGCAGAACTAGGATTTGAACCCAACTGCTAATTCCAAATTCAATTGTGAAATTCTTTTTGCCTTTTACATTACCTCTTCCCCTAAGTAGACCTTTTTGCTGTTATTGTAGAGGAAAGGGAAAGTTTAACCTGCCTTTTCCAGTCTAACATAGTTGCCTGCACACTGACCTCTAATTCCATTGTTGTAGGGAACCCCATTGAGCCTAGAGAATGGGCACAATGGTTGTGAGGTCAATGATAAAGGGAAATCCTGGATGTAGAAATTCAATCTAGTAATGCATGTGGGGACTTTCTGTGCAATTTAAATCGTCAAGATTAAGTCTTCAAGACTGAGAGTTTAAGAAATGTTTGTCAGCTGCAATGGATTTGAACCATTCTACCCCCATTCCCATACATGGCACAGGATCAAGAAAATATGCCCCACCTGGCTATGAGAAATGCTAATAAAGAGGCTTTAATCTCCCCAGCTCTCCTTGAGCTCCCCAAATGGGACGACATCAGGGGAGAGCCAGAACCGTGAAGTTTTCCTCTGGCAAACAGCTTATGATTCTGATGCCAGCTTGTTGGCCACTGCTGCTCTCTGGAGTTAGGTTTCTGGACTGTTGGAGTGCTTTTTTTATCAATTGCCAGGGGTCTGGCCAATCTCCTCTTGAAGTCGGGGATCATCAGGAGTGGGAGATTATTTACTCCTGTCTCCCTGAGACTTTGTAGCTCATGGATCATCACTTGGATGTGAAGACTTCAGCTCTGGTTAATGAGCTCTTGTCCTCTAACACATGTTTATTACTGTAGGAAAATCCATACAGGCTGATACAAGATGTTTACATAAGGAAACAAGTATAAATTCAGAGGCCTCTTTTAGTAGAAAGAAAAGCAGTTTTTGCTCATGTTCTCAGCAAATACAGTTTAGGCTTGTTTAAGGGTTTTTATCATGTTCTGGGAAGCATTGGTTTCTACTGCCTGGCCAGCTATTTGCCTACCTGAAGGGGGGAAAACTGACCAAACAACAAACTATTTCTTTGCATGGATCCTTTATTCCTATTTGGTATTTCTTTGGAAAGGACAAATAATACAAATACATTTATACTGCTTAGGGTGCTTCCTGGGATCCTGTTAAATGTAAACTAATAATCACTCACATTTATATGTCTCAGTACTACCAATGATCTTTTGATAATCTTGAATAGATGTCTTATGGGTATCTCAAGTTCAATACTTTCACAGTCTGTTCATGATGTTTCTGGCCAAACTATTACCCTCTTCTATACATCCATGTTAATATCAAATGTACTACCATCCACCTAGCCACTTGGGCTTGCAATATCAGTGCCATTCTTGACTTCTCACTTTCACTCATCTTACAACTTAATCAATTGTCAAATCATTGCTATTTCTATCCTGGTAACTTACCACCAATATAATTCTTTTCTCTCATTTCATACAGCCAGGAAAGTACTTCAACCCCTCATCACCATTTTAGCAGACCATTAGAATTTTAATTTTCTCTCTATCTGACATTTCAATCCATCCACCACTTAGAAACCAAAATTTTCCGAAGGCATAGGTCTTATTAAACTTTTCTTCTACTGCAAACATACCCCAGAGGCTCCCTGTTAGTTCTAGGATCTAATCTAGAGTTCAGCTTTATATTTATGTTAAGCTAATATTATTTGTATTTATATTTTATATTATGTTTTTATTAAATTTATATTATTTGTATTTATATTTATTTTGCAACCTGTCTCTGGCCTACTTTTTCAATATTATATTTTACTTCCCTTCATGTCCTTCCCAATTCAGCTTCCCTGGTCTGCAAACTGTTATCTAACATGCCACTCTATCTCCTACCTCCTCTGCCTACAATCCCTCACCTCTGAATACTTTACCTATTTATTTCTGAGTCTCCTCCAAATTTCAGATCAAAACCATCTTCAAAAGACTCTTTCTGGCCCCTCTAGCTACTACTTTCTTCCCTCTCATATCCTATCTATTCTAAGTATATCTTTTTAAAATTTAAATAATTTTTATCAATATATTTTACTTTTTCATGGACAATATTTTTAAGGATGAAAAATTTCCAAGTATCTATTTGTTTGTTTCCCCTGTCATCAGAATGTGAATTTACTGATAGTATCCTTTGTTGGGTCCCCAGGGACTTAGTAGACACTTGATTAATTGATTGAATTCTGATTTAATGCCCAAGTTGAGAACCACAAGTTATATGAAAGTGAAGCTAGTATCTTTTCTAATCATGTTGACATTTGGACATTTCTAGTTCGTTTCAGAGCTGGAAAGTAGCTGAATCTGAAATTCTCACATAAGAAATGCTTTAATAATTTTGACAGAAGCCAGATCTCTAAGGAAGGCTGTAACTAATTGGTCCCATTCCCCCTTATTTCTCTGCATTTTCCCCCCATTCAGCTCTCAAGTAGTTCTAAACATCTTCACCATTAGCACCTTCTATTATGCTTTTTTCTTTAACAGTTTTACTGTAATATTTTTTTTGTAGTATGACTGCTTTTAACACCACTAAGTGAAGCCATCTGAAAAAGCAAACTGTCCTAAATTGTGGGGATCATTTTCCCAGTGCTTTGAAATTCAGACTCCCTGTCTTAATCCAGAGTGAATTTAGTGCTACAGACTGTTTCTGTATTACCTGGGCCACTATTCTAATGTTCAAGATACTTACCATTTTACCCTAAATTCCAAAGTATTATAAGGTCCTCAATTATTTGCCTTTTGCATGTGTGACTGCACAAATAGTTAATATATCATGTCTGTTGGGACTACAGTTATTCTTTCCACATTGCAATTTTCCCATCAAGGTTTCAATATATCAAAAGTCAGCATAAGAAATTAAATGAGAATTTTGGGAGAGTTTTGAGACTTATGACAACCAACAGATGACACAGAAAAATGTATATTGTGTAATATCAACATATTTCATCTTTTAATATCATTATAAGACTTCTCTGATATGAAAAGAGGTTTCAAATTTAACATGGATTTTCCAGTTCCAGTGGGATGACCCACCTGCAATGTGGAAGGGGTAATTGTAGCAACAAACTGCTTCCATAACAAACCTGGACTTTGAGAGGAAACGTGGCACAGTGACTAGATGATGTTGATACATTCTTTATCTCAAAGAGAACCAATGACATTGTGACTTTGACTTTGTACTCAGGTGTTCTGAATTCTCCTCAGACATTAATAGACTGAATGATCTTGGGAAAGTCACAGCCTCTCTGAGTCTCAATTTGCTCATCTGTAATGGTTATAGTAAAAAGAATCTCCCTTATCGAATTACTTCAATATTTTTTTTTTTTACATAAACTAAGTGTCTTAAGAGGCTTAATGAATATAATGGTAGAATTGGAGTCAGAAAAACATGGGTTCATATACTGTCTTGGAAGTTTTTGGTAAGTGATACCTTTCTCAGTGACTGGTCTAAAGTCATAAAGATAGTAGGTAGTAGAATTAATAATTAGAACTCAAATCTTTGCCCAACTCATATATCTGGCAGTGATGGGGATAGTACCCTTTTCTTCTTACTTCTTGTTTAGTCTCTTTACATTATGACACAATAAGAAATAAATATGGATTCTTTGGGGGTTTTTTGGTAGTCTAGACTTTGATATAACAGAAAAGGGAAATCCTAATCATGAGTAAACTCCTCTAAATGAAGATATGCACCTGCTTTTCAGTTAAGTCTTACAGAGTTGCAAGTGACAGTGAACTGTTCACTTACTTGCATAGTCATTCAACCATCATCACAGGCAGGATTTGAGCCCCAGGATACAAATGAAAAGTTTATTCACTTTGTCTATAATCCCAAGGAAAAATATGAGCCAAACTCTGTGGTGAGAGCTAAAGGAACTGAAGTACTTATTTATAGCAACAAAGATCTGAATAGACTGAAAGGATTGTTCCAAGAGGAGAGATTGGAATCTGAGTGACGATTGTAGAAGAGATGTCTGAAAATAATAATGGAAAGCAAATAGTAGTATCTGAACTCTTCCTCCTGATTTTGTTTGTTGGGTTAGAGGTATCAGAAGAGATAAACAACCATAGAAAGTAAGAAGAGATTCCAAATCTTTTGGTTAAAGCTAAGGATTGTTGGCACAGAAGTTAGGACCATGAGAGGATCAGATATAGGATCATTTGTCAATGATCATTTATTAAGCTTTTTGTGCCATGTTACCAAGTTCTGAAGATAAAGTTAAAAACCTTGTGCCTTCCCTCAAGGAGGTCACTGTCTAATGAGCAATAAAAGACTGCATTCAATGGATACTATATATAAAAGGGATAATCTCAAAGAGAAGGTACTTTGAGGAGCAAAGGGAAAGAGAGGAGGGAGCAGAAAAAATTTTAGATTTTAGTTGATTGAAAGGAAATCAGGAAAGCTGAGAGGTGGAAGTGAAAAGGGAAATATTCTAGAAAAGAAATTCACAACTTGAGAAAAGTTATGAAATCGGGAAATAGAGTGTAATGTGAATGGAACAGTAAGAAGAAATATGTTATATAGAATAATGGATTGGAGTAAGCAGGTAAGTATTTGAATTTAAACATTGGAAAGATGAAGGGACCAACTGGTAAAGGGTTTCAAAAGTCAAACAGGGTTTTATATTTATATATTTTATATATAAATTTTATATGTTTATAGTTTATATTTATATATTTTGCTTCATATAATGACATACTGGAGTCTGAGTAGAAGTATGAAGGGATCAACTAATAAAGAGTTTCAAAAATCAAACAGAATTTTATATTTGAAGTATATGTGTGTGTGTGTGTATGTGTGTGTGTCTGTGTGTGTGATGATGATGTTTGTCCTTCATTCTTTTTTTTTTTGGCAAGGCAATGGGGTTAAGTGGCTTGCCCAGGGCCACACAGCTAGGTAATTATTAAGTGTCTGAGGTCACATTTGAACTCAGGTCCTCCTGACTCTAGGGCTAGTATTCTATCCCCTATACCATCTAGCTGCCCTGTCCTTCATTCTGGAAGATGATGACATCAGGGAGGTGATGCCATGACATGATTTGAACAAGAGGGTGTTGTGCTAAGTCACTAGCCTCACTTTCTCCTTCAGGATAAAATTCTGGGTCCTGTGGACAGATGTAAATCAGGACGGCTGGAGATAGCCCTAGATGTGAGGCAATCAGGGTTAAGTGATTTGTCCAAGGACACACAGCTATATAGTGTCTAGTGTCTGAGGCTGACTTTGAACTCAGAGCCTTCTGATTTCAGGGTCAACATTCTATGCATTTCACCATCTAAGTGTTCTAATATGTATTTATGTAAATAAGGATACACAAGAAACATGCATGCACTTGAACACACATGTGTGCACACATGCCTATGCACATGTGCACACGTGTTTGTGTATTTACACACATGGAAACATGTTTGTTATATATGTAATGAATGGTTTTGGAAGTAGAAATGACAAGCTTTAGCAAGAGATTCCATATAAATCCTGAGAAGTTTGTGAACAGAGAGGTTGTCTCTGGAGAGTAGAAGAGAAAAGGCCAACAGAGTAAGCTAGAGACTGGAAGGTGGAAGGGAAGAAGCAAAGAGAGTAAGGTTATAATGGAAGGAATGGGCAGCTGCTTCACCACTAAGTCTACCCTTCCCCCCCAATCTGGAAAATCCCATTTGATGTGGTTTTCCTAGTCAGTCTGTACTTAGGGGAAAGTCTGCCCTGGTCAGATATAGGACCCTTGGGAGTGGGAGTGGGTGTCAAGTCAGGAGCTAGAAAGAAAATAAGTTGCTTACTTAGGGGCCAAAAAGCAGGACTCACCCAGATGTTAGTAGCTGGGGAAAATATAATAGGAGAGATGGGTCACTGTTTCTTGGATTAAATATT